>NC_134273.1:72127608-72475108 GCF_031893055.1 Leptodactylus fuscus | reverse complement strand
GTTATTGGTCACCTCTGATCTATAGTTCTCCATAATTAATTGTCCAATGTCTTGAGGGCATTATGAAGATCTTGCCCAATCCCAGGTTCCGTTATTGTTCTATTCTTCTTTTCTGCTTTCTCATGCATTCACATAACAGCATAGAACCACAAAATCCTTGGGATTGTTCAAACCTCAAATTTTTGGAAACCCATTTAATCCCAAACCGGTTTGCTCATTTCAAATTAGAACTTATCTATGTCGTAGATGTGCCTGCTGAATAAAGATGGGTGAACCTCAGAAGATTTGTTGTGTTCTGTGTTTCAATAAAGCAAACCCCTGGTTCATCCCGAATTTGTTCCAATAGAATGGAAGGGAAATTATTCTACTCATTATACTCTGATGGAAACAGAGTATAAATGTTGTTTTATTTGTCAACTCCCCTGGGCCTCGATCTATAACAATTTACACGGTGGTGGCCATTTTAGTTCATCCGAGATGAATCCCAAAGTGTTCAGTTTCATAAACAACTAGAGATGAGCGAACAGTAAAATGTCTGAGGTTCGATATTCTTTTCGAGTAGCCCTTCAATATTCGACTACTCGAATCGAATATCGAACCCTATTATAGTCTATGAGGGGAAAATGCTCGTTTCAGGGGTAGGCAACGTTCGATCAAATTATACTTACCAAGTCCACGAGTGAGGGTTGGGCTGGATCCTCCGAGCAGTCTTCTCCTTGCAGCGTCCTTGCGGCATCTTCCGGCTCTTCCGGCTTTTCATTCACTCTGCCAGGCATCGGGCCTGGGCAGAGCCGACTGCGCATGCCCGCACTACAAGCGGACATGCGCAGTCGGCTCTGCCCAGGCCCGATTCCTGGCAGAGTGAATGAAGAGCCAGAAGACGCCACGGGGGAGCTGCACGGAGAAGACTTCTAAAGGTAGGAGAAGAACCAGCGTTGATTGGCCGACTGTATAGCATTCAGCCAATCAATGCTGGTTCTGCGTCGAACTTTTACATTCGAACAGCGAGTGGTACTCGATCGAGTACGAGTATTTCGAATACCGTAGTATTCGATTGAATACCTACTCGATCAAATACTACTCGCTCATCTCTATTAACAACCAAACAATTCTGAATATTCAAGTCAAGTTTGTTTCATTGTAAAATGATTCGGCCATCTTTACTGCTGAATCTTTAGACTGATATGACAGTCATGGGAATCTGTATTCTTGAAATGTGTCTTTTGTGATGACTGTTCGCACCCTGTGAAAGTTGTCAAGAAGTCAACTTTTTATAACATATCTACATGCACAATCGATGAGAAGAGGCTGGAATTATTAATACCCAATGTAAAAAATTCATGTATACAAAGTTGCGGCTGACACATGAAGATGTACCACCAACACTATGGAATAGACCATTGCAGATATGCTATAAAAATGGAGTATAGCTATGGGGATGTTATATGTTATGCACATGCACATAGCACCTTCAATCCCTCAGCAGGAAGCTACAGGTAAAGTGCAGCTAAAATAACACGTAATTCAGTCTGGAGAAAAAAATATAAAATCAGAAAAAGCAAAAAAAAAATAAAAAAAATGAAAATGTATATTTGACAAGTCAGATATGAATTTGATAAAATGTGACAAGTTTCACTAAGTTGGATGTCCCCTTTATACTAAATAGATAGTTTATTTTTCTCCCAAAAAAGAATAGAATATATTACTATGAATTATGATACAAAGTTATGTAATGTGTTTACAATGCCAAGCGCTTAATCGAAGGTCTAACGGAATAAATATGGCTTTATACAAGCGCTAGACATCATATATTGCTCAAAGCGTATTGTATGCACATTGTCTGCTCCGGTAATTCATTTTATTGCTCCATTTATTAGTAATCCCTATGACTCTCATCACACAAAACAGAAATCACGATCCTTTCAGAGGCAGCTTTAGGCCTACATCTGCGTTCGGTATTTCATTTGGGGAGTCCAGTTGGCGACCCGCCAATGGAATACCGAACACATTAAAAAGCAGTTAGCAAAGAAACCGCACAGACCCATAGACTGTCATGGGGTCTATGGGGTCCGTGTGATAGATCCATGTGTTTTCATTGCACACCGCTTTTAATTGTGTTCGGTATTTCGTTTGGAGGTCGCGAAGTGGACTCCCCGAATGGAATGCCGAACACAAATGTGAACCAGGCCTTAGACAGATATTAGATGCATTGCAGCCAAACTTTTCTTTCTAACCTGCATGTTTGGTTGAATTTTGATTTCTTTTGCTGCCATAAGTCTGGTTTCACATCTTTGCCAGACTCTCCATTGGAGACTCCATTGTAGAAACTGATGAAAGACTTTTCTCTCCGCTGCTTGAAAAAGGCGGACAAATGGCAGACTCCATTATAGTCAATGGAGTCAACTGTTGCCCATGTGTAACCACTGTTTAAGTGGTCCGGCTCTCCATTGTTCAGGCACCCGGTGAACCCAAACAACAGAGACCACAATGGTGGTGTGAACCTAATATTAGCACCTATATGTTCCACAGCCCTTTATCGATATTGTCATCACTTACTGTCCCAAGTAGAACTCACAATCTAAATTCTCTATCAGTATGTCTTTTACAGTATGTGAGGAAACCAGAGTATCAGAAGGAAACTCATGCAAACATGGGAGAACATTAAAAAAAAGAAACATTATCTCTAAATTTGTGTGAGGAGTTCTTGATGGTATAACGTTACTGACTTATCTTCCATCTACTCACCCTCTCCCACTATAGACTGAAGCAGAGCAGCTCCTCCTCCCCTCTCACAGCATGAATCTTACAATAACAATGAGGGAGAGCTCCTTACTGTTGCCTTTGTTGCTGAGATATGACTGATATGCAAAAGAGTTGTTTGGAGCAATGAGGGTGTTCCCGTATTTCCTAAGAGGTAAGCAGCAACACCCTAGTTACTACAAATAACTAATTTGAATATTGACCAAAACAGTGATAGCTCAGCAATGGAGGCAACTTACAAGGGGCTGGGGTTGATATGTTGGGTTCTGGTGACAGGTTGTGCCGCAGATGATGCTTAGAAGTGTCAGATCATTGGGTGTCCGATAGCTCTGATTTCCACTGATGGGAAAACTAGGACCAAAAGGTTTTGACATCTCCATGTGATTGAAACACTAATGTGCACGCGTGACCGAAGCTCCATTTATTTCTATGTATCTGCCAGGACAGACATCTCTAGCAGCAGTCAGACCACAGCATTCTAACAATTATTCCCTATCTTGTGGATATGGAATGTGTCATTTGCTAGACAACTCCCCCCAATATTTTATTTTTTGGGGGAGGGGACCATATTTTGGGTCTCTTAATTTAAAGGGCTGAATTTTTATGGGGTCTGATTTGTCATCTGAATCAGTTTATGGTTTGTTCTAGGTTCTGAGCAAATTTTGGGGGTCTCTATTAGTTTAGAGGTTCTGATTTGATGGGTGGGGGGCTGATTTGGGGGCTTTTTTGCTATCATCATACATTTACTCAGTGTAAGGCTTATAGCATGGGTCCATTTCCATCAGCTTCAGTATCTCTAGCTCTGTCTTCACATTTGAATACCAAAAGGAGCTCAGGACCCCATACTACCATATAGATGTACCCCTGTATTGAGGTTCTGTGGAGTGCTTCTCTCTATACTTTGCCTGATACATATGGAATATATACAATTGCCCGGAATATAAGGCATATACACAGTGAAGATAATGTTGTGTTCTATATATTATTTTGTAACATATTAGTTTTATTTTAGCAGACTCATATATTTAGTAGGATATCATTGTAATTGTCAAACATCTTCCCACAATGATGGAGAGATGACCTACAGAACCTAGAAGAGACCCTCTTCCATGAAGTTCAGTGTTTGCTCAAGACAGGCCAAGGTCCTAGCAGAGAGAAGTTATCGTTCCAGCACGCTACATTTGTGTGCAATCTTTTATCTTTCTCGTGGTGTAATGTTCACATGTATGACCTATAGTAACAATGTACAGAACTATTTACTTTGCTGAGAATTTGCACAGGATTCCAATAAGTACACATTATGCAAATCTATACTGATATCCTGTGTATTATAGGATCATCTCTGTCCACCATCTCTGTTCCAGAAACAGCTCTACATAGTAAGTATCTCCCCTGCAATAAGTGTAGGTTATATAAATAATTAGACAATTTCCATTGGTCCCAAGAAAACATGACCATATATACAACACTGTTCCTACAAGTTAACCCTTTTAGCTTCAGTGTAAGCATACAGTGCATTACATTAATTCTTAAACCCATTTACTAGTAGCACAGGCCTCTCCCTGTAAATTGGATTAACTATGTCCAGTATTGCAGAGGTCCCTAGCCAAAGAGCTGTGGTCCAGTATCGGATCATGCAGGCGAGCCCCTCCCCCATACTCTAAGATGTACCATTATTGTACTTACAGAGTAGTGATGGGGTGGGCAGCCCTTATGGCACACAGCCTGTGCACATCTTCTATTTTCCTCCCAGCTGTATCACAGAATGGGGTGGGGGGGGAGCAAGATTTCAGGAGGAAAGCAGAAAATGCATACAGGCTGTGTGCAAGAGGAGGATCCATCCACCCCATCACTGCTCTGTATAATGTAATTATACAGTACAATGGAGCATTGAATGGTATGTTGGGGAGGGGGACTATTAACTATAGAATAGTGTCCCCCATAAGTAACAGCATGACTTATGTAGCAGAGGGAACTATTACCTATGGGAGGTGCTATTAGGGCACTATTACAGTAATAGCACCACCACAGGTAATAACATTACTTATGTGAGGGGGCTATTACCTATGGAGGGGGGCAGTATTACCTGTGGAGTGGCCCTACAGCCCAAACTCTGCCCCAACTAAGCGCCACTCCACCACCTGGGCATGGAAAAATTGTCTGAATGAAACTGACTCTTGGTTCTAAAAAGGTTTGGGACCATTGGTGTTTTGTATTGTATTGTCATTACCTTCCAAAATTACCTCCTATCCTGGAGCACATCTGGGATTGTACGCTTTCTCTGAATTATTTTATCCCATAAAACACCCATAGCTTTATTAACATTACTGCACTCTTTCTATCCATTGTATTAACCCCTCAATGCCACACATGGCTGCTCTTTCACATAATTCTTCCTGTACAGTATATAGTATATATACTGAACCCTGAACAGTAAGCAAGGGTCCAGTAACTTCCATGTAACCTCCATCTTGTCTCTCATTGTCTACACCTTTCCCCACTTCTCCTGCGGCTGCTGCAGTTGGGGGTCTTGGAGATCGCCCACTACTAGAGATGAGCGAGTAGTATTTGATCGAGTAGGAATTCGATTGAATACTACGGTATTCGAAATACTCGTACTCGATCGAGTACCACTTGCTTTTCGAATGGAAATATTTGATGCAGAACCAGCATTGATTGGCCAAATGCTATACAGTCAGTCAGTCAACGCTGGTTCTTCTCCTACCTGTGCATCTTCCCCGCGGCGTCTTCTGGCTCTGAATTCACTCTGCCAGGCATCGGGCCTGGGCAGAGCAGACTGCGCATGTCCACGCTACAAGAAAATGATGCCGATGCCTGGCAGAGTGAATTCAGAGCCAGAAGATGCCGCAGGGACGCTGCAAGGAGAAGACTTCTCGGAGGATCCAGCCCGACCCTCACTCGTGGACTTGGTAAGTGTAATTTGATCAAACGTTGCCTACCCCTGAAACGAGCATTTTCCCCCCATAGACTATAATAGGGTTCAATATTCAATTCGAGTAGTCGAATATTGAGGGGCTACTCGAAACAAATATCGAATATCGAGTATTTAACTACTTGCTCATCTCTACTCACTACTAATCTGCAGCTGTGGCCAAAAGTTTTGAGACACAAGTTTTGGTTTCCTCAATGTTTGCTGCTTCGATTGTTTTTACGTCTTTTGTTTCTATGGTTACTGAAGTAAAAGTATAAGCATTTCAGAAGGTTTGACAATTTATTGACAAATACATTAAAGACTCCACATTTTCAATGTTGTTCCTTATTTTTCAAAACTTTTGCAAATAATTCTAGCATGCTGAATATACAGTATCAGCCTATGGTCAAATCCTGTCCGATGACAGCCCATTCTTGCCTAATCTGTATTGGACTTTAGCACAATTTCAGTGTTTTTGTTTGTTCACACACTTGGATTGACCAAGGTCATAATAGGATTGGAATCTGGAAGTTTCTTGGCCATGAGATCCCAACATATAATAGGTAGAGACCCAGGGGAGGGTACAAAAAATGGAAAAAAAAAACATTTATACTCATTTTTCCTTTCTCTTTTTAGGCCTCCTTGTGAAATCTGGCTCTCCTAGTGATTTCATGCATCCGGAATCGCCACTGAGGCCCGTTATTGATACATAGCGGTGACATGGGCACACCAAGCAACATGATGTCACATTTTCAATCTCTGGGGCAAGAAGAGACCCCAAAGTATAATAATTTCAGTTCCACAAAACCTGCCCACCATGAAATGGATCAAGGACCCAAGCCATTCTAACCAAAAAGTAAACAAATCTTGGGAGGCTAGCCATTCTCTAATAGCAAACCCACATGCAAATGGTCTCAAGATGCTTCACTCTTGGCATGGCACAGGACTCACCTTTTCCTGTCTGGACAATCATTTTTCCAGATATCCCAAATAGTCTGAAGGGGGCTTCATCAGATAAAATAATTTGACCTCAGTTCCTTGCAGTCCAATCCCTGTACCTCCTGGAGAATGTCAGTCTGTTTCTTGGAGAGAAGTGGCTTCTGGAAGAATGATTGTCTTCCATTATCTCCCAACCCTTCCTCCGTTAATCTTCCCCTTTCCCTTGGTCCTTTGTCACTTTATGTTATAGTGAAAACGGAGAACTACATAGAGAAAACTCTGCGTGTCCCCGGACCTTTATGGCCATGTCTACCCCCTCCTAGTTCTAGTCACAGTCATGTCTTGTAATAAAAGTGGCAGAAACAGGAGCCTCCCTACTGTGCCCTGCCTGCAGTAGTGCTAAAGGAATATTTAGTGGTACCCCCTCTGCTAAGCCCACCCCCAGGTTATTATGTAACTCAAGATGGCACCGATCAGCAAGAGATTAACAGCTTTATTCTCCCATAACTGAGTCTGAATCATGGACAACATGCTGCAGATTGACAAACATTGAGACCAACTATACTGCTTATGTAAGTTTAGCTTTCATTTCTGTATTTAGCAATCCTTTAAAATCCACATTAAAGAGGTTATGCCAAAAAATTTGGATTGGTTACTATTAGAGATGAGCGAGTAGTATTCGATCAAGTAGGTATTCGATCGAATACTACGGTATTCGAAATATTCGTACTCGATCGAATACTACTCGCTATTCGAATGGAAAAATTTGATGCAGAACCAGCGTTGATTGGCCGAATGCTATACACTCGACCAATCAACGCTGGTTCTTCTCCTACCTTTAGAAGTCTTCTCCGTGCAGCTTCCCCGCGGCGTCTTCCAGCTCTGAATTCACTCTGCCAGGCATCGGGCCTGGGCAGAGCCGACTGCGCATACCCGCGCTACAAGAAAATGGCTGCTTTGACTGTAAGCGGACATTTTCTTGTAGCGTGGGCATGCGCAGTCAGCTCTGCCCAGGCCCGATGCCTGGGAGTGAATTCAGAGCCGGAAGACGCCGCGGAGATGCTGCACGGAGAAGACTTCTCAGAGAATCCAGCCCGACCCTCACTCGTGGACTTGGTAAGTTCAATTTGATCGAATGTTGCCTACCCCTGAAACGAGCATTTTTCCCTCATAGAATATAATAGGATTCGATATTCGATTTGAGTAGTCAAATATTGAGGGGCTACTCGAAACGAATATCGAATATCGAGTATTTAACTACTCGCTCATCTCTAGTTACTATCAGGGATCTTATTTCTGAGACCCTTAGAAATTCTGGCAATGAAATTGTAGGAAAAGTGGCCAAGCCCTTTGGTACACAGAGACATTTCCTTTCCATTCACTTCGATGGGAACGTTGGAAATATCCAAAATAAATATGACAAGTGTCATGTCTCCATCCATCGCTTCTCCTGTGGCTGCATTCCCAGCAGGGCTAATACACCCCCATTCTCAGGATCAGTGGGTTCTCGGCAGAAAGACCTGCAGTGATCAGCAATTTATCCTCTATCTTACGGATAGAGGATAAATATGGTTCACGACATAACCGCTTTAAGAGGTTAACAAGGACAGACAATTTGACGGAGGAAAAACCTAGACCTTTCACCGAATTAGTATAACTGAGGGCTTACCTTACATTATCCTACAAATCTGCAGAATTTTTAATTTGCGAAGCTCATCAATTCAGTATCAGGAGGGATAAGCGAGCAAATATGGCCAAGATCGCTGAGCAAAGTCGACATTCAGAATCATTGTGGACTGCAGATACATAATAAATCATCCCGATTCTGGATCCTTCAGCTAGGGTTTGCCTTAACATTTTTCCTTCCAAATATATAACATGTTCTGGAATAATTTTCAACATCTACTCCTTCCACATTACTCCACAACTCATGTCCCTCTATAATGAATATCTATTGTCAGTGCTACACCTTCCTGTAGTGTCAACCAATTTGCAGTCTGACATTGAAATATATACCTGACACATATCTTACCAATTTAAATTGAAAGGAGTGCCACAGGCCTGCAAACGTCCATATTATATTCACTCCACTGACCCACTATTTAGTTCTTACTGGACAGAATACATTTAACAATATGCTGAAATACTTGATTTTTTTCTCCCCTGTTTGCCCAGGTATATATTTATATTGTAAACAGCATATTTGTCTCAATACGCTTTTATGACAGGGGTGCAAAGATTTATATTTGGATGTGCTGATTCTGTGCTCGGAGGTAAAACAGCTCAGGAACTGCCACCGATCTTTCACATGTCTGCGTTTCTGTCATACATAATCATGTCTCTACTAGATTTGTCATTAAGTAGAACAGACCTGTCATTTTCTGTCACACAAAAAAATCATCTCTTCTGGTTTCTATCATGCGGGTGAATGGACGGTTGACATTTTATTGTAAGGAGGGACCTTAATGTACCACCGTACCATTAGATTTCTGTCCTGTCCTATGCTGCTGAAAATGGTCAATCATAGCGAATTTGGTTTTCTTCCTTTACAGTGCGGGTATTGGAAAAAGGAAAAAGGATTGGAAATATTTAGAAGATTTTTAATTTGACCTAGTGCTAGACCCGGATATAATAGATTGCAGAATATCAGGTCAAACTAATCCTTAACCAAGTAATAAACAGCTTGCAAAATTTGGATAATATGACAATTGGAATATGCCGAAAATAAAAAGCTAAATAAATAAAATAAAAGATTAAATAATAAATAAAAATGTATGAAATAATTCTAATACTCATACACCTCTAGACATCCCATTACTGCCCCCTTCTAACACCTATCCACCCCTATAAGACCAAACTCAACCACCCGCCATACCAATCAATCTCTTTGGTACCAATACATCTCTTCTAATTTAATCTAATTTGATTTGATGATAAGTGGAAACTCTACATCCTACTGGGAGAAGAGGGACGACTGTGGAGATTGCTGCCCAATATGTGTCCACCGGCCAACAAATGAGGGGAAGATGAGACCCCAGGGACCAGTGGTGAAACTAGGAATGGCGGGGCCCCGTGGCAAACTTTTGACATGCCCCCCCCCCCCCCGACCGACACCGACGGTGAAGACCTTGACCGACCCCCTCCTATGCATTCCTGCGCGTTCTATTATCCCCCATAGTGGGCCCTGCACACAGTATTATTCCCCATAGTGGCCCCTGCACACAGTATTATCCCCCATAGTGGCCCCTGCACACAGTATTATCCCCCATAGTGGCCCCTGCACACAGTATGTGGCCCCTACACACAGTATTATTCCCCATAGTGGCCCCTGCGCACAGTATTATCCCCCATAGTGGCCCCTGCACACAGTATTATCCCCCATAGTGGCCCCTGCACACAGTATTATGTCCCATAGTGGCCCCTGCACACAGTATTATAGCCCATAGTGGACACCCATAAACAATTATTATATTCTGGGGTCTTTTCAGACCCCAGAGTATAATAATCGGAGACCCGGGGGAATAAAAACATAAAAAACTACTGTTTCTTACCTGTCCTCCAGCTCCTACTCTGTCGGCTTTCCCTGCCATCCTTCTGCAATGACATCGGAGGTCACATGACCCGGGACGCAGGCTGGGTTCATGTGACGTCAGAGACGTCAGACAACAAGGAAGGAGGCCTGGCCAGGATCGTGGAGAGGTAAGTAACAGTGTTTTTTATGTTTCTTACCTCTCCCGGTCCACCAATAATTATACTCGGGGGTCCAAAAAGACCCCCGAGTATAATGATAGCAGCGGTAGCGGCTGTCACCTGGCCCCCAATGTCCCGGGCCCTGTGGCAGCTGCCTCTGCTGCTATGGCGGTAGTTACGCCACTGCCAGGGACTATTGTACCCCAAATAACCCACCCATTCACCCAGAGTCAGCCCTTAATGTTTATATTTATTATGGCTACTATTAGCCATGGCTTTGAGATAACGTATATCACTAAATACCGTTAATAGAGCAGAGAAAAAGCTGGGTCAAGATGGCCGCTCCCATAATCCTTTAGAAAACAACAGAATTTTAAAAAATCTACCATCAGAAAATCGAAACGAATTAGAAAATAATGAGATGTTTGGTTTAACTAAATAAATAATGGCGATATAATCCTTCTAAAAAATGAATGTCAGCCTACGTGACCCCGGGCGTGTTGACTTTGCTCTAGATAGTTCTGTCAGCAGTTTGGTGAGGTGACTCCTTTTAACTTTGCAGGTTAGATTCATAAAACAGTAAATACCTGGAAAACTCCTTTTAAGCTTCTCTTTTCATGTTTCTATGTAAAGACGGAAATAAACATCTCCTAAGGACAAATAATGGCTCCTTCTTCAGGCTGAGTCCTTAGGGAATCGAACCTCAACCATGTTTTATTAATCCTTATCTTCCGCAACGAGTCCACATTACGAGTATAGCAAAGCAATATAATGGGAGCGGAACTTTTCACGAAGGTCATTAAACTATAAAAGCAGAGATTTTCCTAAATTTGTTTTCCCCTCAATAGCGAGCGGTAATTACAAGTGTACGCTTATGTAATAACAGGAATATTACTGAGTGGGTTTGTACTTAAGCCATTTTCCAATAAAATAACAAACAAAATACTATTTGGCTCAAAATGTTCAGCCGCAACGAGTTAGTATAAAGCCAGTCAATTTCTGCGAAGCGCACGGTAGCCCCCCAGGCATAAGTGCTGCTAATATATTTGGCAAAGTGTGGGTGTGCGGATCGATACTTGCTGGAAAGATGAGGCAGAAAGCAATGCAAGAAAGGAAAGTGAATCTGTTTATTGTCAGTTTCTTTCTATTCTTTGCAAATCTATCCATAGGAGTAGCATTTATAAACTTGACATTGTCTTATGGATTCTTAATAAAGTTGATAGGAAATGTAATCTAAATCACGGAGATCGCCACATAATTACATTGGTTTCGCTTGTTTCCCCCATATTATTTTCTCCAGCCTTGGTTTTTAATGAAACAATGCGTTTTGTCAGAAACAAAGTTGTTTAGACCCAATAGATGTCAAATTATTGATCTCGAGATCTGATGATGAAATGTGGAAAAAAAAAGAAGAAATTTAATTGCTGTGTGACGAAATGTCTGTCTGATTAAATTAAATAGATCAAATTAGGACAATTAGTTAGTATTAAAAAATAATGATAATAATGTGATGTGAAATATATACAGGATACAGTATAGTAGCAAATGTATTGTAAGTGGAAACATACAAAAAACTTACCTGAAAAATTATAAAAAGCATGAAATGGAGGGATACATATAGGATGACATGTCACAGAAGGTGATGAGGGCTAGAGAGGAGCGAATTTTAAAAAAATTTGATTCGGCAAGTTTGCCGAATTTTCTGATACGGTTCGATCCAAATTAATTGGCGGCAAATCACGTTGGAAAACAACATCTATTTCCTGGCTGCAGAGAGCCTGGAAGGTGGTGTAGAACACAGTGCTTTGAAGTGGTTTGCAGCAGAGCTGAGTGTGCAGCAGGGTTCAGCACATCTCTGATGCAGCAGAGCTGAGTGTGCAGCAGGATTCAACATATTTCTGATGCAGCAGAGCTGAGTGTGCAGCAGGGTTCAGCACATCTCTGATGCAGCAGAGCTGAGTGTGCAGCAGGATTCAACATATTTCTGATGCAGCAGAGCTGAGTGTGCAGCAGGGTTCACATCTCCGATGTAGCAGTGTTGGCCGTTCGCTCAGTTCGGTTGCATCTCCAGTGTAGCCGAGATGAGCGCACGGCCAGCACTACTACATCTCGGCATAGGAATGCATTGACCAGCGTTGATTGGCCGAATGCCATACAGAGTACAGCATTCGGCCAATCAACGCTGGTTCTGCTGGAGGAGGCGGAGTCTTAGATTGGGCCACAGCAGTCTCCATTCTGGTCCAATCACAGACTCCGCTTTCTCACAGACGAGCCTCCGGCAGAACCAGCATTGATTGGCCGAATGCTGTACTCTGTATGGCATTCGGCCAATCAACGCTGGTCAATGCATTTCTATGGGAAAAGTCAGCTTGCGCATATCGCAAGCTGACAGGGATCCCTACGTAATACAGTGACTTGGGCATGTTAGCTGCCCCCAGACATGCTTCCCCTGCTGTCCCAGTTACATTCCAGGGTGTTGGCATCATTTCCTGGGGTGTCATAGTAAACTTGGTGACCCTCCTGAGTCGAATAGTGGTTTCCCCCTAAACGAGTATTTATTCCCCATAGACTATAATGGGGTTCGATATTCGATCAAAGAGTCGAGTATTGAGCGGCTACTCGAATTGAACTTCGAACATTTCACTGTTCGCTCATCTCTAGTTGTAACATCACAGGGCTGGCTAGCTGCTGGTTGGCTGCACGAATGGCATTGTGGGTGACTCCGTGTTCCCATTTGATAGAATCCCATCCATTACACAATGACTGTAAAATGTAGTGGTTGTTCCGCAGTGTTTCCGCCATGACCAAACCTCGTCATTTACGCTACGTGGGGCCCCGGCCTGTTCTCAACAGCATTTGGCTCTCTGCACTAAATCAGCTTTTGACACATTCTCAAAATCCACAAAAACTGATTTGGAACGGTTGGTTTTAATCCCATTGATTTCAATAGGTTGTAGGAACCATCCACAGGTGTCCATTTGTACCATCTCTGAAATCCACTCCGCTGGATGGAGAAAAAAGTCCACTTGCAGGACTTTTTCTCTGTTCAAAAAATAAGGAACCCAGACGGAAAGCAAAAAATTTTTTTTTTAACATTGAGGTCTATGGAAGGTGGACAGAAATGGATAAATAAGCTGCTTCTGTTTTGCAATCGTTTTATAACAGTGTCTTATGTGGAGATAACCCATCAACCTCCAGAGTGCATGTATAATAATACTCCAATACTCCACATAACCTCATAGCTCATTTGCAAATTCACAAAACATTGATATCTCCCCAATTCACAAGGGGAAACACTGCGGAATTCAGGTGCCCATAACCTGTCTATGCGGCTGGGGTCTGGTCTCAGACTTCATTTAATATCCAAATTTAGCACAAATTCTTATTATTTTACACATTCCCTGACATCCTGACATTATTCTTACAAAATTCAAGAAAACCCTTGTGTGCCTCCAAATTATTGGTAGAAAATGTTACATAAATCAGCTGAATAGGGTATAGAAAATACCTGCCGAATTCTCTGACCACAATGCAGTTCTTTACCGTAATATACCGTATAAATGGAATCTTCATTCACTTCAATTACACTTATATATTGCATTTAGTAGAGAGCTCTTTTGTATACCTCGGACCTGAGGGTATGAAGACATTTTCCATAGTGCTATCATTTCTATACAGTCTGAACACAAGTCTGTATGAGCAGCATGGATAGAAGTTCTTAAATCACTTGAATAGGGTTGCGCTGTCCTATTCAAGACACCTAATTCAATACAAGACAGAGCTCACACACAAGAAAAAGTTACAAAAAGTATATATATATATATATATATATATATATATATATATATATATATATATCCCTAAAGAGTTGCCATTGGTGCATGTATATGAAGTAGAAACTCTAAATGTGTCTTTTCATGGATTCCATTGAAATGAAGACAATACAAAGGTATCAGATCATTAATAGGGACATCCATTTTTGTTTGGTAAGGGTCCCATTGCCAGGACTTCTGCAGATCAGCTGTTGCTCTGTGAGGGCGCTAGCTGCGGTGCCCACTTGCCATACAATTAATGGTGACTTTTATGAGTATTGCAGCGGTTGTCCCTCATACTTTAAAGGTTGTCTATCACTGCCCCCAGCCATTGGTGTAAATACAGGGGTAGCAGTGGTAGTAGCTGCCAACGGGCCCAGCAGGGTCCCGTTTTTTTTTTTTATAGGCTGTTACCTGCTGGAGTAACCCCAGCCGATATCATGCCCTATTTGCTAACCGTTCCTCGCGCCTGCTTACAGGATGGAGAGCTGGCTGTGAGCAGGAGTGGAGATCGGTAAGTGAGACCATGAGCCCACGGATCCCTAAAAGCACTGCTATCAATATACTCAGGGGTATTTTCAGACCATGTAGTATAATGATCGGAGGGGAGGGAACATAACAAACACTGTTACTTATCTCTCCCACGCAACCGGCAGTCTTCAGACCTATTTGGTGATGTCACAGACGTCACATGAACCAGGCCGGTGTTATAATGTGTAGTGATGCTGGCCTGTCTCATGTGACATCTGTTCCATCATTGAATTGGCCCAAAAACTGTGGGAAGTGCAGTGGAGCCCAGGAGAGGTAAGTAACATTGTTTTTTATCTTTTTATCCTCCCCTGGGTCTCCGATCATTATATTTTGGGCCCTGAAAAACCCCAGAGTATAATAATTGTTCATGATTGGGGCCACTATGGGGCATAATACTGTGTGCAGGGGCCACTATGGGGCATAATCGTGTGAGCAGAGACCACTATGGGGCAAAATAGTCTGTGTGCAGGGGTCATGTTGGAACTTATACTGTGTGGATGGGCCACTATGGAACATTGTATTGTTTGAAGGAGCCGCTATGAGAAATTACACCGTGTGGAGGGGACGCTATGGGACATTATACTGGAAGCTACTTTTGGGCATTATAGTGTGTGTAAATAGGGCATTATACTGTTTGGGGGGCACTATACCATGGGGTGCCCAGTCAACCTCCTCCTATGGCTGTGCCTGCAAGATATCAAGGACCCGCTCTGCATCCAAGATAGAGTCTTCCTCTTCCAGTCTAACAGTCCCAGTTCCTAAGCCATAAGGACCATGACCCAGATCCTCACAATCTCCACGAATCACAGTCTCTTCACTATCTCCACTAATACTACAACTAGCTTCTGTTGATACTTGCAGCACCTTATATAGTATATATGATGTCAGCACTGTAAGGTGCTGCTCTACCGCAGTCGAAGGCTGCCGGCTGATGTCAGGTGTTGCTAGAATGTCTGAATCTGAGTCACACACTTGTCTCTTCTGTATTTCCTGCTCCAACATGGCGGCCTCCATTGTAATTTGTCTGAGACTAATCGCCATTTATCTGGTTTAGTTAAAAACCAAGCAACTTGGAACATTCAAACCAGTCGTGACAAATCCTATATTGGCATGATCGTAAACAAGAATCCTGTATACGTCTATGGTTACGAGAGTAACGTTTTATATCCTGTATTTGTATGAAGAGACTGTCCATACACATTGCTGTTTTATTCTAGCAGAAGTCTTAGGATTCACTTTCCTATCCGGAATGCCCTGCAAGATACAAGCAACATAAAACCAGCAGGTTCAGGTATAAAACTTCCCGCTGTGTCAATGAAGTCACCAAGAGTACAGTTACTCAGAGTAGAGGTATAAATCAGTACACGAGCTGTATAGCTGAAGTGAAAAATATGTATCCTTAGAGAATTTGAGGAACTTATGCTTCATAGTCCATAAATGTTGTATGAAGATATTGTACCCTTGAATTGTTGGATGTATATTCTAGATTTTACTATAAAAAAAGCTATGTTCGAGAACATACATTATTTTGTATTCTGAGTGGTAAAATGGAGTCCGACTTCTTGCAATGCTCTCTTCCTTAGTATAGCTTACAGATACCAATTGGTGTGTCCATAATTATGCTCAGTTTTTACTGAGGTTGAGCCGATCTTGAGATTTCAGGATCGATTTTAAAATCCGATTTCCGACCATTTTCCAGCCAATCCCGATCGCGATCGTGAAATTTGCTGGATCACCAATCAGATCTTTCCCGATCTCGATTGCTCAACCCTAGTTTTTACGTATTTTAGATTTTTTTATTTCTTTCAGAACCAAAAAAGTTATAATGTAACTTATAGGGGCATCCAGAGAAGCGGCAACACTTAGGTGCCAGAAAGGGCTTCTCTCCGACATAGGAAAACACAAGCATTATAAATGGTGCATGAAAGATGTGGAGCCATGATACAAATTAAGACTTGGGAGCTTCATGTTATGTCTTCAAATTCTGTATTTTACAGAAAAGAAGAAAAATATTAACAGACCTCTGACAAAAGCAGGGCTTGTGGGGATCAGCTGGTCTTCCTGGTGGTCACACAAGGATTGCCTCTAGTGAGATATATAAAGGTGTCGCATTTTAAAGAGTGACCCAGATTGGGACTTTGTAGTATTTAGTTGTTTTGCCATTATTACGTCAATCCATTCCATGGAGGTTCACACTCACCATCAGGTGTCCATTGTTTTGGTTCATAGGAAGACCAGAACAACAAACAGACCACTAAATTAATGGTCATGAATGAAGCCCATTGACTATAGAGTCTGTAGCGTGTCCATTTGTTTTAATGAAACCACCTCAAACAGAGAATCTAATATGATCCCACCCTTACACATATTATCACTCATTGGTTTCCAAGTAGTATGCACAATCTAAATTCCCCATCAGTATGTCTGGAGTGTGGGAGGAAACCAACACAAACCAAACACAGGAGATCAAACCAAACACATATCTCAAAAGTGAGTACACCCCTCTCATTTGTTGTAATTATTTCCTTATTTTCATGGTTGTCATTCCTGAAGGAATACATTTTTTTTTAAAGATGATGCACAAGGAAGACTAACTAAGGAAGCAGACTAGGGGCATGGGTTAGTAGAACCATGTCCTGTGGTCTGATGAGACCAAGATAACCGGATTGGTTGAAATGGTGGCAATCTTGTATGGTGGCAACCAGGTGAGGAGTAGAAATACAAGCATGGTGGTCGGAGTATCATGGTTCGGAGATGCATAAGTGCTGCATGCTGAAGGGAGCTACAGTTCATTGAGAAAACCATGAATGCCAACATTTACTGGGACATGCTGAAGCAGAGCATGATCACTTCCCTTAGTAAACTGGCCACAGGGCAGTACCCCAACATGGTAATGACCCCAAACACACCTCCAAGACCATCACTGCCTCAATAAAGAAAGCGAGGGTAAAGGTGCTGGACTGACCAAGCACGTCTCCAGACCTAAACCCTACTGAGTATCTGTGGGGCCTCCTTAAATGGAAGGTGGAAGAGCGAAAGATCTCTAACATCCACCAGCTCCAAGATGTTATCAAGTAGAGGTGGAAGATGATTCCAGCAGTAGTGCTCTACTCATCTCCATGCAAGAGTTAACACAGTGCTGGAAAATCATAGTGACTACACAAAATATTGACACTTGGGGCACAATTTGTCCCTTTTTGTTTCGGGTGTACTCACTTTTGTTGCCAGGGATTAAGACTTCTAGCCTGTGTGTTGAGTGATTTTGATGGCACACCAAATTTACACTTTGATAAAAGCTATACATTGACTGCTTTAGGGCCCCTTCACACGGAGTATACGCTGGCTGATTCTGAACATGTAAACGTTCCGAATCAGCGGCGTTTAAACAGATCCCATTGCTTTCTATGGGAGCCGGCATACGCGCGCTCCCCATAGAAATTAATGGGCTGCTTTTGGAAAAAAGGGGCCCTTACATTGTATCAACGTGCCAGATCTACATGAAAATATATAATGAAACAAGTACAAAAATATTGTTTTGAAAAGCTAATCATCTCATGAAACACATCTGGACATGTTCAACTGAGTACAAAGGAAAAGAAGGACACATCTGTTTCCATCTTGCCATTCTATCGCTAAGCGGATCAACACTTATTTCGAAACACAGCCTTGCCTAGCGCAGCCTAGAAACTTCATATGATAAAGTAAACCTGCCACCGAAACCTAAACCTCAATGGTATTTCCAAAATGTATTCTTCTCATGTTTCATCGTGGTTCTTAATGTCATAACATTTTTATTTTAAACAGCAATAAAACACTTACAATGTGAAAAGGACGAGCTCCCGCAGAGGACGTGGCGGCATGTATAATGTTTATTTTCAGAGTTATTAATATATAATATTTAATATATGTCGTACTTAGAGGACCTGGTTGATTAAAATTCATTTTGCATACTTGGTGTGATTAAAGGCAAGGTTATAACCCTTTTTAAAATGTAGTTTCATAATGTTAAAATAAAGCCTTTGTATGCTAGAGGAGCCCTTCAAAATTAAATCTATATTACAATGATTAAGATGTCCTTTATTCCTCCTCATTAGTCAAAGGTTCGCCATGTGGTATCTATAGCGTTTTATCATACTGCAGGCGAGTGCTGAGTGTGAGACACTTGAATACGGTGGTAGTTAGTACGAGAATTGATGGCGGATACTATGAGGGTCTGTTTATTTAACACATTAAGCTCGTCATGAATTACAAGCCTTGGTTACCTAAGAAAAATATGAACATTGTCATTACACAAAGCCCAACATCATTTTTTTTCTTCTACCAATGCGCAAACGTTTGTACAGTATAGTTAATAGATTGTAGAGCGGGAGAAAAAGTGGAATTCAGGACTAAGGAAGTATTGGATACCATGTGGAAGTTGGAGTGTAATGTTAGGTTACATAGTTACATAGTAGATGAGGTTGGATGAAGACAAAAGTCCATCAAGTCCAACCTATAACCCTACAATCTCCTACAGTGTTGATCCTGGGAAAGGCAAAAAAAACCAATTGCCCCATTTCAGGGGAAAAAAAATCCTTCCCGACAATCTGGCGGTCAGTACAAAAACCTTGGATCAACGTGTCCTTAAAATCTAGAATCGATAACCTGTAATATTATTCTCTTCAAGAAAGACATCCAGGCCCTCTTTGAACTTGTTGAATGAATCCACCATCACCACTTCCCGGGGCAGAGACTTCCAGAGCCTCGCTGTTCTTACTGTGAAGAATCCCCTTCTATGTTTCTGGTGAAACCTTCTCTCCTCCAGACGTAGAGTATGTCCCCTTGTCACTGTCATTGGCCTAGGAGTAACCTTTATTGGAACCAAAACAAGATTGGTGAAGAATTCTGGACCATACCTGATATCTTCCCAGAAAGAGCATCAATGACTTGATCATTGTTGCAACAGTAGGTTAGAATCTAATGTTTGGTAGATTATCCCCATTTGTCCACGGAAGCTTTTAGATCATTTGGAGATGAGCATTGCCGGAAGTATACTGAAGGAACTATCCTTCTATTTCTATGGAAAAATGGCTGTGTGACGTCAAAATATAGGTCATGTCCTATTTTTACCCATTTTCATGGATCCCTCCATACACTAATATGTATGGGGATCAGTGAAAACAGGCACCCCGTCATGCAATACAGCCATGAAAAATTGATATTTTTTCTATATACTATATATTCTATATACTATAGTCCAGGTTGTAACATAGTAAATGCACAGTCAATGTAACATATATAAAGAGATTCTTTCCTGAAAATGCTGAGCAGATTGATCTAGTTTTATTAGAAAGATTCCAGTCCGGGGCGTAACTACCGTGGTAGCAGGGGTAGCAGCTGCCACAGGGCCCGGGACATTAGGGGGCCCAGCAACAGCAGCTACCCCTGCGGGTTTTTTTTCTTAACAGGCCATTACCGGCTGGAGTTACTCCCGTCGGTAACAACATAGCTCCCTGCATGTCCCACATTCATACTGCTGTCCCCCGCAACACCTTGTAGTTTTTGGGGGGTTTTTTAAATTTATTTTTATTGAAATTTTTTTTTTTTTTTTTTAGAATACAAACAAGAAATTTATAGCAACAGCTTAGAAATATAGAACCGTATAACAAGAGTAAGGTGTAACAGTAATAGCACCGCAGTGTGGTAGATTAGTGAGTGAAAATATAAGAGAGGACAATATTGAAGCGTATCTTCGATTGACATTACCGAATTATAAAAGGAGTAACACCTTGTAGTTTTAAGACTACTGCCTTGTTCACATCCATGTTGGTAATCCGTTCGGAAAATCCACATGGGGACCCCCCCCCCCCAAACGGACTACTGAACACATTTGCAAGCGGTGTGCAGTGAAAGCACACGGAACCCCATAGACTATAATGGCTTCCGTGTGCTTGCCGTGAGATCTCCGCAGGGAACATGCAGACACGAAATTTCTTCACAATCTACTTTCCTGTCTATATGATTCGTGTGGGCAGAGTGCGTCAAGCACACGGACCCCATTACCCATTACACCACTTGCAAATGCATTTGGTAGTCCATTTGGAGGGTCCCCATGAGAACTTCCCGAACAAATTACGAAACGCAGATGTGAGCAAGCAGCAGCAGCAGCAAAAAAAAAACAAAAACAAAAAGCTGTAAAAAAAAAGACTAGAGATGAGCGAACACTAAAATGTTCGAGGTTCGAAATTCGATTCGAACAGCCGCTCAATGTTCGTGTGTTCGAACGGGTTTCGAACCCCATTATAGTCTATGGGGAACAGATACTCGTTAAGGGGGAAACCCAAATCCGTGTCTGGAGGGTCACCAAGTCCACTATGACACCCCAGGAAATGATGCCAACACCTCTGGAATGACACTGGGACAGCAGGGGAAGCATGTCTGGGGGCATCTAACACACCAAAGACCCTCTATTACCCCAACATCACAGCCTAACAACTACACACTTTACACACTCAATACCACCTCTCTGACAGTAGGAAAACACCTTGAAACATGTGTATTTGGCACTTGCAGTGAGGAGAGCTTGTCACCAGCAGTGAATTTGGCCCTTGTAGTAAGTTGAGGTTGGCACCAACATTTGTTTTGAAAATCAGGGTGGATTGAGCCTCTAACCAGCAGAGTTTGGGCAAATTCATGGTGGAGGGAGCCTCTAAAAACCCCAGTTTGGACCAATTCATGGTGGAGGGAGACTCTAAAAACCCCAGTTTGGACCAATTCATGGTGGAGGGAGCCTCTAAAAACCCCAGTTTGGACCAATTCATGGTGGAGGGAGCCTCTAACCAGCCCAGTTTGGGCAAATTCATGGTGGAGGGAGCCTCTAACCAGCCCAGTTTGGACCAATTAATGGTGGAGGGAGCCTCTAACCAGCCCAGTTTGGACCAATTAATGGTGGAGGGAGCCTCTAACCACCCCAGTTTGGACCAATTCATGGTGGAGGGAGCCTCTAACCAGCCCAGTTTGGACCAATTCATGGTGGAGGGAGCCTCTAAAAAACCCAGTTTGGACCAATTCATGGTGGAGGGAGCCTCTAAACAGCCCAGTTTGGGCAAATTCATGGTGGAGGGAGCCTCTAACCACCCCAGTTTGGACCAATTCATGGTGGAGGGAGCCTCTAAACAGCCAAGTTTGGACCAATTCATGGTGAAGGGAGCCTCTAAAAACCCGTTTGGACCAATTCATGGTGGAGGGAGCCTCTAACCAGCCCAGTTTGGGCAAATTCATGGTGGAGGGAGCCTCTAAACAGCCCAGTTTGGGCAAATTCATGGTGGAGGGAGCCTCTAACCAGCCCAGTTTGGACCAATTCATGGTGGAGGGAGCCTCTAACCAGCCCAGTTTGGGCAAATTCATGGTGGAGGGAGCCTCTAAACAGCCCAGTTTGGGCAAATTCATGGTGGAGGGAGCCTCTAACCAGCCCAGTTTGGACCAATTCATGGTGGAGGGAGCCTCTAACCAGCCCAGTTTGGACCAATTCATGGTGGAGGGAGCCTCTAAAAAACCCAGTTTGGACCAATTCATGGTGGAGGGAGCCTCTAAACAGCCCAGTTTGGGCAAATTCATGGTGGAGGGAGCCTCTAACCACCCCAGTTTGGACCAATTCATGGTGGAGGGAGCCTCTAAACAGCCAAGTTTGGACCAATTCATGGTGAAGGGAGCCTCTAAAAACCCGTTTGGACCAATTCATGGTGGAGGGAGCCTCTAACCAGCCCAGTTTGGGCAAATTCATGGTGGAGGGAGCCTCTAAACAGCCCAGTTTGGGCAAATTCATGGTGGAGGGAGCCTCTAATCAGCCCAGTTTGGACCAATTCATGGTGGAGGGAGCCTCTAACCAGCCCAGTTTGGGCAAATTCATGGTGGAGGGAGCCTCTAAACAGCCCAGTTTGGGCAAATTCATGGTGGAGGGAGCCTCTAACCAGCCCAGTTTGGACCAATTAATGGTGGAGGGAGCCTCTAAACAGCCAAGTTTTGGGAAATTCATGGTGGAGGGAGCCTCTAACCAGCCCAGTTTGGACCAATTAATGGTGGAGGGAGCCTCTAACCACCCCAGTTTGGACCAATTCATGGTGGAGGGAGCCTCTAAACAGCCAAGTTTGGACCAATTCATGGTGAAGGGAGCCTCTAAAAACCCGTTTGGACCAATTCATGGTGGAGGGAGCCTCTAACCAGCCCAGTTTGGGCAAATTCATGGTGGAGGGAGCCTCTAAACAGCCCAGTTTGGGCAAATTCATGGTGGAGGGAGCCTCTAACCAGCCCAGTTTGGACCAATTCATGGTGGAGGGAGCCTCTAACCAGCCCAGTTTGGGCAAATTCATGGTGGAGGGAGCCTCTAAACAGCCCAGTTTGGGCAAATTCATGGTGGAGGGAGCCTCTAACCAGCCCAGTTTGGACCAATTAATGGTGGAGGGAGCCTCTAAACAGCCAAGTTTTGGGAAATTCATGGTGGAGGGAGCCTCTAACCAGCCCAGTTTGGACCAATTAATGGTGGAGGGAGCCTCTAACCACCCCAGTTTGGACCAATTCATGGTGGAGGGAGCCTCTAAACAGCCAAGTTTGGACCAATTCATGGTGGAGGGAGCCTCTAAAAACCCCAGTTTGGACCAATTCATGGTGGAGGGAGCCTCTAACCAGCCCAGTTTGGGCAAATTCATGGTGGAGGGAGCCTCTAACCAGCCCAGTTTGGGCAAATTCATGGTGGAGGGAGCCTCTAAACAGCCCAGTTTGGGCAAATTCATGGTGGAGGGAGCCTCTAACCAGCCCAGTTTGGACCAATTAATGGTGGAGGGAGCCTCTAAACAGCCAAGTTTTGGGAAATTCATGGTGGAGGGAGCCTCTAACCAGCCCAGTTTGGACCAATTCATGGTGGAGGGAGCCTCTAACCAGCCCAGTTTGGACCAATTCATGGTGGAGGGAGCCTCTAACCAGCCCAGTTTGGACCAATTCATGGTGGAGGGAGCCTCTAACCAGCCCAGTTTGGACCAATTCATGGTGGAGGGAGCCTCTAAAAAACCCAGTTTGGACCAATTCATGGTGGAGGGAGCCTCTAAACAGCCAAGTTTGGACCAATTCATGGTGGAGGGAGCCTCTAAAAACCCCAGTTTGGACCAATTCATGGTGGAGGGAGCCTCTAACCAGCCCAGTTTGGGCAAATTCATGGTGGAGGGAGCCTCTAAACAGCCCAGTTTGGGCAAATTCATGGTGGAGGGAGCCTCTAACCAGCCCAGTTTGGACCAATTCATGGTGGAGGGAGCCTCTAACCAGCCCAGTTTGGACCAATTCATGGTGGAGGGAGCCTCTAACCAGCCCAGTTTGGACCAATTCATGGTGGAGGGAGCCTCTAACCAGCCCAGTTTGGACCAATTCATGGTGGAGGGAGCCTCTAACCAGCCCAGTTTGGACCAATTCATGGTGGAGGGAGCCTCTAAAAAACCCAGTTTGGACCAATTCATGGTGGAGGGAGCCTCTAAACAGCCCAGTTTGGGCAAATTCATGGTGGAAGGAGCCTCTAACCAGCAGAGTTGTGGGAAAGCAGGGTGGAGGGAGCCTCTAACCAGCAGAGTTGGTGGAAATCAGGGTGGAGGGAGCCTCTAACCAGCAGAGTTGGGGGAAATCATGTTGGAGGGAGCCTAGTATTAGCAGAATTGTGCAACGCTTATGGTGGATGAGTATGAGGATGCGGAGGAATTGGAGAGGTTGAGTACAGACATGGAGTTTCATGTTGGGGTGCTTTACACAGGTGGGCACAAAAATGAAGGCTCTATCCAGTGGTGGTTCATTTTTATCAAAGTGAGCCGGTCGGCACTCTCAGCTGACAGACGGGTGCGCTTGTCAGTGATGATGCCACCGGCTGCACTGAACACCCTCTCAGATAGGACGCTGGCGGCAGGACAGGACAGCACCTCCAAGGCATATAGGGCAAGTTCAAGCCACAGGTCCAACTTCGACACCCAATACGTGTAGGGCGCAGAGGGGTCGGAGAGGACAGGGCTGTGGTCGGAAAGGTATTCCCGCAACATGCGCCTATACTTCTCACGCCTGGTGACACTAGGACCCTCCGTGGCGGCACTTTGGCGAGGGGGTGCCATCAAGGTGTCCCAGACCTTAGACAGTGTGCCCCTCGTTTGTGTGGACCGGTGAGAACTTGGTTGCCTACTGGAGGAACTGCCCTCCCTGCCGCCAACGTCACATGCTGGAAACATCTCCATCATATTCTGCACCAATTGCCTGTGGCAAGCATTGATGCGATTGGCCCTCCCCTCTACCGGAATAAAAGACGAGATGTTGTTTTTATACCGGGGGTCAAGGATAGCAAAGATCCAGTACTGGTTGTCCTCCATGATTTTGACAATACGCTTGTCGGTTGTAAAGCACCCCAACATGAACTCAGCCATGTCTGCCACAGTGTTAGTTGGCATGACTCCTCTGGCCCCACCGGAAAGTTCAATCTCCATTTCCTCCTCATCCTCCATGTCTACCCATCCGCGCTGCAACAATGGGACGATTCGAAGTTGCCCGGAAGCCTCCTGTATCACCATCACATCATCGGACAACTCTTCTTCCTCCTCCTCCTCCTCCTCCTCCTCCATTAAACGCAGTGAAGCGGACAGATGTGTGGACCTACTCTCCAGCTGTGACGGATCGGATGCTATCCCTAACTCCTCTGTGTGATCTGAGTTATCCCTGATGTCAATCAGGGATTCTCTCAGAACACACAAGAGCGGGATTGTAAGGCTCACCATCGCATCCTCAGAGCTCACCCTCCTTGTGGACTCCTCAAAGACCCGTAGGATGTCACAAAGGTCTCTCATCCATGGCCACTCATGGATGTGAAACTGAGGCAGCTGACTTTGTGGCACCCTAGGGTTTTGTAGCTGGTATTCCATCAAAGGTCTCTGCTGCTCAACCACTCTATTCAACATCTGAAACGTTGAGTTCCAGCGTGTGGGGACGTCGCACAAAAGCCGGTGTTGTGGCACATGCAGGCGTTGCTGGAGAGATTTTAAGCTAGCAGCGGCTACTGTCGACTTGCGAAAGTGGGCGCACATGCGCCGCACTTTCACCAGTAGCTCTGGAACATTGGGGTAGCTCTTTAGGAAACGTTGCACCACTAGGTTGAAGACGTGGGCCAGGCATGGAACATGTTGGAGTCCGGCAAGCTCCAGAGCTGCTACCAGGTTCCGGCCGTTATCACAAACGACCATGCCTGGGCCCAGGTGCAGCGGCTCAAACCATATTGCCGTCTCATCGAGGAGGGCATCCCTCACCTCGGAGGCAGTGTGCTGTCTGTCCCCCAAGCTGATCAGCTTCAGCACAGCCTGCTGACGTCTACCAACGCCAGTGCTGCAACGTTTCCAACTCGTAGCTGGGGTCAATCTAACAGCGGAGGAGGAGGCGGTGGCGGAGGAGGAGGCGGTGGCGGAGGAGGAGGCGGTAGAGGAGGAGGAGGAGGGGGGTGTTCTTCTCGTGTCCCTGCCAGGAATGTTAGGCGGGGAGACGAGGTACACCGGGCCAGTTTGGGAAGCAGTCCCAGCCTCAACTACATTCACCCAGTGTGCCGTCAGTGAAATGTAGCGTCCCTGTCCGCATGCACTTGTCCACGCGTCGGTGGTCAAGTGGACCTTTGTGCAAAGCGCGGAACTAAGGGCCCGCCTGATGTTGAGTGACACGTGCTGGTGCAAGGCGGGGACGGCACACCGGGAGAAGTAGTGACGGCTAGGGACGGCATAGCGAGGTGCCGCAGTTGCCATCAGGTCCAGGAAGGCGGGAGTTTCAACAAGCCGGAACGCCAACATCTCCTGGGCCAGCAGTTTAGCGATGTTGGCGTTCAAGGCTTGCGCGTGTGGGTGGTTAGCAGTGTATTTCTGCCGCCGCTCCAATGTCTGAGAGATGGTGGGTTGTTGTAAAGAAACGCCTGATGGTGCCTTTGATGGTGCAGGAGAAGGAGATAAGACAGGACCAGGGGAGGATGAGGTAGAAGTCAACAAAGTGGCGGAGGCAGATGAAGTGGTGTCCTGGCTCGTCCTCTGGAGTGCATCGCCAGCACAGTCAGCAGTGGCAGTGGCAGAGGCAGAGGCAGAGGCAGTGGCAGTGGCGTGAACGGCAGGCGGCCTTTGTCCTGCCGTTGCTGCCTGCCACTGATTCCAGTGCTTGGATTCCAAATGACGGCGCATTGAAGTGGTGGACAGGTTGCTCTTTTCAGAGCCCCTAATCAATTTCGAGAGGCAAATTGTGCAGACAACACTATATCTGTCCTCGGCGCATTCCTTGAAAAAACTCCACACCTTCGAGAAACGTGCCCTCGACGTGGGAGTTTTTCGGGGCTGGGTACGAACTGGAACATCTTGGGAGATTCCGGGTGTGGCCTGGCTTCGCCTAAGCTGCTGACCTCTGCCTCTGCCTCTAGCTACCCTTTTTGGTGCTGCACCTGCCTCAACATCCACACTACTTTCCCCGCTTGACATCCCCCCTGTCCAGGTCGGGTCAGTGTCCTCATCATCCACCACTTCCTCTTCCAACTCCTGTCTCATCTCCTCCTCCCGCACAATGCACCGGTCAACTGGATGCCCTGACGGCAACTGCGTCACATCATCGTCGATGAGGGTGGGTTGCTGGTCATCCACCACCAAATCGAACGGAGATGGAGGAGACTCTAGTGTTTGAGCATCTGGACACAGATGCTCCTCTGTTAGGTTCGTGGAATCGTGACGTGGAGAGGCAGGTTGAGGGACAATGAAAGGAGCGGAGAACAGCTCTGGGGAGCAGGGACAGTTTGGGTTATTGTTCTGTAAAGCTTCGGAATTTTGGGAGGAAGGAAGACAAGACTGTTGGGTAATAGGAGGAGAGGAGGCAGAGTCTGACTGGCTGCTGGACAATGTGCTGTAAGCGTTCTCTGACAGCCATTGCAAGACCTGTTCCTGGTTCTCGGGCCTACTAAGGTTTGTACCCTGCAGTTTAGTTAATGTGGCAAGCAACCCTGGCACTGTGGAGTGGCGCAATGCTTGCTGCCCCACAGGAGTAGGCACGGGACGCCCTGTGGCTTCACTGCTACCTTGCTCCCCAGAACCATTCCCCCGACCTCGCCCACGGCCTCGTCCACGTCCCTTTCCGGGAGCCTTGCGCATTTTGAATTCCTAGTTAGAAATTGGCACTGTATACCAGTAGTAAAAATTGTGGGTGCACGTAACCCCAATATATTCTTTGAATTCCCAGTCAGACACTGGCACTATATGGCAGTAGCAAGAAATGAGGGTATTTGTATTCCCAATATACTCTTTGAATTCCCAGTCAGACAATGGCACTGTATACCAGTAGTAAAAATTGTGGGTGCACGTAACCCCAATATATTCTTTGAATTACCAGTCAGAAACTGGCACTATATGGCAGTAGCAAGAAATGAGGGTATTTATAACCCCAATATATTCTTTGAATTCCCAGTCAGACAATGGCACTGTATACCAGTAGTAAAAATTGTGGGTGCACGTAACCCCAATATATTCTTTGAATTCCCAGTCAGAAACTGGCACTATATGGCAGTAGCAAGAAATGAGGGTATTTGTATTCCCAATATACTCTTTGAATTCCCAGTCAGACAATGGCACTGTATACCAGTAGTAAAAATTGTGGGTGCACGTAACCCCAATATATTCTTTGAATTCCCAGTCAGAAACTGGCACTATATGGCAGTAGCAAGAAATGAGGGTATTTGTATTCCCAATATACTCTTTGAATTCCCAGTCAGACAATGGCACTGTATACCAGTAGTAAAAATTGTGGGTGCACGTAACCCCAATATATTCTTTGAATTACCAGTCAGAAACTGGCACTATATGGCAGTAGCAAGAAATGAGGGTATTTGTATTCCCAATATACTCTTTGAATTCCCAGTCAGACAATGGCACTGTATACCAGTAGTAAAAATTGTGGGTGCACGTAACCCCAATATATTCTTTGAATTACCAGTCAGAAACTGGCACTATATGGCAGTAGCAAGAAATGAGGGTATTTATAACCCCAATATATTCTTTGAATTCCCAGTCAGACAATGGCACTGTATACCAGTAGTAAAAATTGTGGGTGCACGTAACCCCAATATATTCTTTGAATTCCCAGTCAGAAACTGGCACTATATGGCAGTAGCAAGAAATGAGGGTATTTGTATTCCCAATATACTCTTTGAATTCCCAGTCAGACAATGGCACTGTATACCAGTAGTAAAAATTGTGGGTGCACGTAACCCCAATATATTCTTTGAATTCCCAGTCAGAAACTGGCACTATATGGCAGTAGCAAGAAATGAGGGTATTTGTATTCCCAATATACTCTTTGAATTCCCAGTCAGACAATGGCACTGTATACCAGTAGTAAAAATTGTGGGTGCACGTAACCCCAATATATTCTTTGAATTCCCAGTCAGAAACTGGCACTATATGGCAGTAGCAAGAAATGAGGGTATTTGTATTCCCAATATACTCTTTGAATTCCCAGTCAGACAATGGCACTGTATACCAGTAGTAAAAATTGTGGGTGCACGTAACCCCAATATATTCTTTGAATTCCCAGTCAGAAACTGGCACTATATGGCAGTAGCAAGAAATGAGGGTATTTGTATTCCCAATATACTCTTTGAATTCCCAGTCAGACAATGGCACTGTATACCAGTAGTAAAAATTGTGGGTGCACGTAACCCCAATATATTCTTTGAATTCCCAGTCAGAAACTGGCACTATATGGCAGTAGCAAGAAATGAGGGTATTTGTATTCCCAATATACTCTTTGAATTCCCAGTCAGACAATGGCACTGTATACCAGTAGTAAAAATTGTGGGTGCACGTAACCCCAATATATTCTTTGAATTCCCAGTCAGAAACTGGCACTATATGGCAGTAGCAAGAAATGAGGGTATTTGTATTCCCAATATACTCTTTGAATTCCCAGTCAGACAATGGCACTGTATACCAGTAGTAAAAATTGTGGGTGCACGTAACCCCAATATATTCTTTGAATTCCCAGTCAGAAACTGGCACTATATGGCAGTAGCAAGAAATGAGGGTATTTGTATTCCCAATATACTCTTTGAATTCCCAGTCAGACAATGGCACTGTATACCAGTAGTAAAAATTGTGGGTGCACGTAACCCCAATATATTCTTTGAATTCCCAGTCAGAAACTGGCACTATATGGCAGTAGCAAGAAATGAGGGTATTTGTATTCCCAATATACTCTTTGAATTCCCAGTCAGACAATGGCACTGTATACCAGTAGTAAAAATTGTGGGTGCACGTAACCCCAATATATTCTTTGAATTCCCAGTCAGAAACTGGCACTATATGGCAGTAGCAAGAAATGAGGGTATTTATAACCCCAATATATTCTTTGAATTCCCAGTCAGACAATGGCACTGTATACCAGTAGTAAAAATTGTGGGTGCACGTAACCCCAATATATTCTTTGAATTCCCAGTCAGAAACTGGCACTATATGGCAGTAGCAAGAAATGAGGGTATTTGTATTCCCAATATACTCTTTGAATTCCCAGTCAGACAATGGCACTGTATACCAGTAGTAAAAATTGTGGGTGCACGTAACCCCAATATATTCTTTGAATTACCAGTCAGAAACTGGCACTATATGGCAGTAGCAAGAAATGAGGGTATTTATAACCCCAATATATTCTTTGAATTCCCAGTCAGACAATGGCACTGTATACCAGTAGTAAAAAGTGTGGGTGCACGTAACCCCAATATATTCTTTGAATTCCCAGTCAGAAACTGGCACTATATGGCAGTAGCAAGAAATGAGGGTATTTGTATTCCCAATATACTCTTTGAATTCCCAGTCAGACAATGGCACTGTATACCAGTAGTAAAAATTGTGGGTGCACGTAACCCCAATATATTCTTTGAATTACCAGTCAGAAACTGGCACTATATGGCAGTAGCAAGAAATGAGGGTATTTATAACCCCAATATATTCTTTGAATTCCCAGTCAGACAATGGCACTGTATACCAGTAGTAAAAATTGTGGGTGCACGTAACCCCAATATATTCTTTGAATTCCCAGTCAGAAACTGGCACTATATGGCAGTAGCAAGAAATGAGGGTATTTGTATTCCCAATATACTCTTTGAATTCCCAGTCAGACAATGGCACTGTATACCAGTAGTAAAAATTGTGGGTGCACGTAACCCCAATATATTCTTTGAATTCCCAGTCAGACACTGGCACTATATGGCAGTAGCAAGAAATGAGGGTATTTGTATTCCCAATATATTCTTTGAATTCCCAGTCAGACAATGGCACTGTATACCAGTAGTAAAAATTGTGGGTGTATATAGCCCCAATTCTATTGCTAGGGGACTTGCAGGGTATTTCTGGGGTGAAGGTGGGGGGGCACACCGTTGGAACGGGTATCGGGGTATATATCGGGTATACGGGAATACACTGACAGTGTATTCCATTCAGGATCCTGGGAAAGCTGGGTTGCGGCGATTGAGCCCGTCAGTGCCACGTTACACTGACAAGCTTCTCCCTGGAATTTAGCTCTTACAAGAGCTGTTGGTTGTCTTCTCCTTCCTATCCTAGCCTGTCCCTGCCTACCCAGAATCTAAGCCCTAGCTAGCTGGACGGAAACCTCCGTCCTCGGTGAATTGCAAGCTCAGAATGACGCGAAGCTGGGCGGCGCTGTTCTTTTAAATTAGAGGTCACATGTTTTCGGCAGCCAATGGGTTTTGCCTACTTTTTTCAACGTCACCGGTGTCGTAGTTCCTGTCCCACCTACCCTGCGCTGTTATTGGAGCAAAAAAGGCGCCAGGGAAGGTGGGAGGGGAATCGAGTAATGGCGCACTTTACCACGCGGTGTTCGATTCGATTCGAACATGCCGAACAGCCTAATATCCGATCGAACATGAGTTCGATAGAACACTGTTCGCTCATCTCTAAAAAAGACCAAAATTAGAAACATATAGTTTTTTTCTGCACCGTTTTGCTCTAAAAATCAGCAAACCTTTCCTCTTCTGAGTTTCTGTCCGTATTACATCTATATAGAAAACGTCAGTGTTTCCGCAGGTATAATTGACACGTTGCGGTTTTCAAAAACTCAGTTTTTACATTGCAGATTTTTTCTGCAATGTGTGGATTGGATTAGTCAGAGTCTCGTTCACTTTACAGGTAATGTAAAATGTGGAGCCCTGGCCTAAACGGTTGCAAACAATTCCTACTCCCTGCGATTGCCCTGCACATCCATTAACAGAATATAGACTGTCCGTTACGGCAACTTGTATTCTGCTTGGAACGCGATACGAATAATTATAGACGGAGGGTTTGCGGCTTCTGATTTGTCTCGTTATAAATATCAATGTCAGTTTCAGTGAAGTCTGTGTTTTTAGGCAAAAAAAAAGCCTACTATTTTTTAGTATAAGGAATACAACGTATCAATCCATTTACAGTGCACACCTATGTGTTAGGCTAGTTTTACACTACGGTTTGTATGTCTGTTGTTCTAATCCATCAGAGAATTAAAATATCCGACAGCAAACGAGACAAATTTTCACGGATCAACCTTATAAAGCACACAATGCTCAAAGGAGTAGGATGGAGATCTGTCCCTGCTTACAACCTGGACATGATATTATACGCCTGCATTTTCGTATGGTCTCTATCGACCTTCAGTCTATTAGATGAAACCAAATCAATTGCAAAAATTATTACAAAATAATTTAATACATTTAATAGATTAACAAGTCATCCTATAGAGTTATTAATCCTATACATTGTAATGAGATTATATTTACATTAGCACTATATACTATATATATAATCTATACAGTGCTATGGAATATCTTTGTGCCATAGAAGCAACCCCAAATAAATCTAGTTTACTGCTACAATATATATTATAATACTAAATCTGCAATAGCTTATGTGTATCTAAAGACAAAGCCTATCTTCTAATATTGAAATGGTATTGTTGCCCCCCTCTGGCTCTGGTTGAAATAACGTTCAGTGTAATGATTTGTTTCATACGGTGTACATAATGAACACTCAGCGTGGCACGTATAGCTGTATCTGTACATCACATGTTAAATAAAATATAGATTGGATCTATCAACTTCTTTAAAATATTAATATTCAGCTCTATCACTCCTACATTCTGTAATTCTGGCGTGAAAACCTTTTATTCCAGCATTACTCTGGCATCTATGATATGATTTAGTGTAACAAAAAATTCTTATTGTTGTGAAATGTATCTTTTTCGTGCTATTGTTACCATTTTATGCAGAATTGGTACAAATTCCAAGTAGTACATGCAGAATGGTGATGTGATGGAGTCACTCGGTATGTCAAGCTGGAGTCACTTGTGCACTCACATTTACATTATTATGATGGACTACAGGGAACAGAATACTGAAAATGACAGCAGTGCAGGATCTGTCACTTGATGGACATCAACAGCGCCCCATTGACACCCTACTGACCCCAAAGAGTCTGTTATTATAAAGGGAGAAGGTAGAACAGCATGTTGCACTGTTTTTCTGACTTTATTGGTGGAATCTGCAACAAAGGCTCTGACGTACATGAAATCCTAGACTAACGCATTTCTCTGCTGGACACCAACGCAGGGTTAGCCTATAAATTGCCACAAAAAATATGCAAATCTAATCGGTGAAAATTATTGCAAATCTCTGTAACATATTATTTTGTTTTCACTTTAAAGTGTTTTGTTATGTACAAATGCAGTTTACAGGAAGAGGTTGCAAAACCAGGACTACCAACTACCATGGCAAAAGCCGCTACCAGAGATACTGCACAGATACCAAACCAGCCTCCAGAAGTCTTCACCAGAGCTCCCAGTGGTGGAGTTGGAATTTCCAGGTTCCTTCAACCGAACAGTGTACCGTAAGTTGGCACACCACAAGGAGCAGTAGACCCAGAATCTCACTGTAAGGAATGAAGGACTTGCAGAGAATCGGAGGGTAAGTCTATTCAGATGTTCAGAGCTTTCATAGCAGTCGGGGATTAGGTGACTTGAGTTACTGCAGAGCAACCGTGAAAGGTGTTGGGCTCGGAGTTGTAATGAAGTAGGATGGTCGTCTATCCGGTTGGCAACAGAGAATGCAGAGAAGTACAAACAGGAGTAGCAGTGGAGTAGTCATCAATCCGGTCAGCAGCAGAGATGGTGGAGAAGTACAAATGGGATTGACAGCGGAGTAGTCGTCAATACAGTTGGCAGCAGAGATGGTGGAGGAGCACAAATGGGAGTGGCAGTGGAGTAGTCGTCAATCCGGTCAGCAGCAGAGATGGTGGAGAAGTACAAACAGGATTGACAGCGGAGTAGTCGTCAATACAGTTGGCAGCAGAGATGGCGAATTACAAATGAATTTGGCAGTGGAATAGTCATCAATCCAGTCGCAGCAATAATGGTGGAGAAGTACAAACTGGATTGACAGTGCAGTAGTTGTCAATCCGGTTGGCAGAATAGATGGAGACATACAATCGGGAGTGGCAGTGGAGTAGTCGTCAATTCAGTTCACAGCAGAGATGGCAGAGAAGTACAAATGAGATTGACAGTGGAGTAGTCATGAATCCGGTCAGCAGCAAAATGTAAAATGGCAGCAAGGTACAAAGCAAAAGGAAAAAGCAGGTCCAGGAGGAAATCAATGGTCAAGATCAAGCAGGTATGAGTGAGACAAATCAGTAGACAGGAGAGAAGTCAAACAGCGAAGCCAGGGGTGAGAAACACAAGAGCAAGGTGCACAGACAAAGCCAAACCAGCAAGACAAAAACGGAATAGCCAGCAACCAGGTTCAAAGAGGAGTGGTCTTGTAAAGACCCGGGAAACAGACAGGTGATCAGCCAAAAAGGGGAACGCACACCAAGTAGAAAAAACATTAGAAGGAAGTTGCAAGCAAGCAAGGGGGTTCCAGCTACTCCTAACATGTTTTATAAGAACAATGAAATACACACTGTCCGTCACAAGTCTGTTTTGAAAACACCTTGAATTCAATGCGTCTATTCACATGCCCGTTTTTTTTGACGTTTCATTTTTCATGTCTTTGTCGGTTTTGATGGACACACGGACCCCATATCAATCAATGGATCCATTTTTAACTGGTGTAAATAGATTGACGTCCATTTTATGTCCTTCGATCAGTAGGTTGGGCCTAACTATTGTTTCTCTTTTTTTCTCTAGGGAGGGCTTTGCAATATACTTTAGTATTCTGTATTATTGCTCTTTCGTTTAGCAGAAAACAAGTTGTAAAGTTCTCCCTGGCAGCACTGTAACTAAACCATGTTAGGCTAAGCTTCTATGTGGCTGCAGAAAAAAATGTAGTGCAGCGAAAATGATTATTTGTTGCATTTTTCTGTGCACATTTTCTTCCCCTATTAAATCTATAGGGTAAATACTTGTTATTCCGCAGCTAAAACTAACATGCAATGTTACGAAAAAGCAAATTTGCCGCAGCTCTTTTTTTCTGCACTGTGTGAATGGGATTAGCCAGAATCTCATTCACTTTGCTGGTAATGTAAAATGTAGCTTTTTTCTGCTGCGTTTCTGCTAAGTAGGACCCCAACCTTTGGGAAATCTGTCCCATATTCACCCTGTATTTCCAGTATATACAGCAATTCTCAAAGGGAGGGTAATTTCAAATAGCTGTGTCCTCAGTGTTATACCACCCAGAAAAGGATGGTGTCAGCTTTCACCTTTTACCAAAAGGGTTGAGCCAATCTTGAGATTTCAGGATCAATTTTAAAATCTGGTTTCCGATCATCTTCCAGCCGATCCCGATCGTGAAATTTGCTCGATTGCCGATCGGGATCCGATCTTTTCCGAACCCGATCGCTCAACCCTAGTCAATGCTTCTCTATGGGAAAAGTCACTTTTCAGGTTGAGCCGATCTTGATATTTCAAAATCTGATTTCCGATCATTTTCCAGCCGATCCCGATCGTGAAATTTGCTCAATCATCAATCAGAATCCGATCTTTTCCAAACCCGATCGCTCAACCCTATCCACCAGTCTTACATCTGTAACTATAACAGAAACTGAGAAATCACTAGTTATAAAAAAGTCAGGAATGTAATTTTTTTATGATGAATATTAGTCTTCAAGTCACATCAATGACTCCATTGAAGACTGACATACCAAGTGTATTGGGAGTTGGTGTATGTAACAGTATAAAACTACATATATACTATGTGCAGAGTAAGTGACCTCTAAGATTACTGTGATGGCTGCCATTAGGCATTCTACAGGCAATGGGAGTTGACATGATGGATTCCTGATGATTTTTATGATTTCATTATTTATACTTTGCTCATTGTGTCATAATAATGTTATAATATTAATGTTGGACCATTCCATGGGTGGAGGTGTAAACGTGTCCTTATTAGTTTCCTTTTGCTGGACATGTCCAGATATGTGTGTCACCAGCAGCTTTTTGCAATATATTATCACATTGTTATGCTATTGGCCTGGTATGTGTCTGTTCTGTGAGTGGCAGCTGGTCAAGGATTTAGCCTGATGCAATATTGTATCAAATTGTATTCCCTATTAGACCCCTTTGCCTGTTTAATGGTCTTATATTATGATAACAATGAAATGATGGGACTAGTTATTAGGGATTAGAGATGAGCGAGTAGTGTTCGATCGAGTAGGTGTTCGATCGAATACTACAGTATTCGAAATACTCGTACTCGATCGAACACTACTAGCTGTTCGAAGTTTAAGGTTCGATGCAGAACCAGCGTTGATTGGCAGAATGCTATACATTCTGCCAATCAACGCTGGTTATTCTCTTACCTTTAGAAGTCTTCTCCGTGCAGCGTCCCCGCGGCGTCTTCTGGCTGGAATTCACTCTGCCTAGGCATCCGGCCCAGGCAGAGCCGACTGCGCATGTGCGGGCATGCCCTCGTATGCGCAGTCGGCTCTGCTCAGGCGTTGGGCCGGGCAGAGCCGACCGCGCATGCGCAGTCGGCTCTGCCTAGGCCCCGATGCCTAGGCATAGTGAATTCCAGCTGGAAGACACCGTGGGGGCGCTGCGCCGGGAGAAGACTTCAAGGAGAATCCAGCCCGACCATCACTCGTGGACTTGGTAAGTATAATTTCATCGAATTTTGTTTACCCGTGAAACGAGCATTTCCCCCCATAGACTATAATGGCCTATAAAAGGTTGCCAAGTCCTGAGCAGTTCCCGGGGGGGAGAGGAAGAGACGGGTTCTGTCCTAACACACTGCAAACTGATGAGAGTCCAGTGTGTAGAGCTGTCATTGTTTTTATCCTGAAGCAAGCTAGGGTATTCTTTATATATTTAGTAGCTCAGACGAGCAGGATTTCTGTTATTGTTTTGCTTAAAGTTAAGGCTTGTTTTGTTTTGCCGTTTTTACTAAATAAACGTGCACTGTGAAACATGTTTGTACCTGAATTTTTGTGTCTGTTTCTGACTGTCTGGGCCCACTGCTGCTACCGCTGAGCCTATCCTCCCACACCTCATATATTAAATAGCCTCCTGCAGTGCTGTCAACATATGACTTTACTGTGGGGGCGCAATATATACAACTGATCTTTTTTTTTTTTTTGTGGATATCTATTGCACCATCTCATCCAGTGGGTCCCCAGGATTGTGATGCTTCTTTTAATGGATGTATATTCACAATTATTAGTAGGCAGGGAATATTCAGATGAGGCACTATTTAGATAGTGTTAGATAGTGAGCCTCATTTAGCTGTTATAAGTGATATAAGTAACAGGAAATAGAGAATATCACACCATAAAGATAAACAGAAGACAAGAAGTGTTAGAGGAAGCTTGTATCTATAACCTCTAATAGCTTGAATAAAAACTAGGCGCAGAATGTGTTGTTCCTTACCTTTACTCTTTGCTGGATATTTCAAGATCAACAGCTTTTCAAAATAACAAACTTTTCCTATATTCTTATATGAGATGTATATTCTCTATGTCTCTATGTCTTGCTGCCCAGAGGCTACGATGTGAATTCTAGCCTGATAAGCTTGCATGTTTGGACATTGTACCGAATTTCAGTAGCTTTATAAGATATGCAATCCTTAACCTATTTTGTAGAAAGGTTTAGGGTGGATTCATCTGTATTTCAATAGGTTTGCACACTAATGGGGATTTATTATTGGTAATTCTCCTATTTAGTTGGGTTTGAATGTGCAAAATACAGTAGATCTTTACATGTAAAAAGTCTTCTTTTTTTTCAATTCCGTCGTTTCTTAACACTTCCACGCTTTCCCTTTCGCCTTCATGAACGCAGTACATCCCTTCTTATCCCTTCCCACCATTGCATTGCTTCTTCCGGAGCTTATTTTTTATGTGAATTCTGTTTGCTGTATGGTTTCCATTAATAAATGATTTAGGGCCAAACATGCAAGCTAAATATTGATCTGTATAAGTGATGTGCTATAGCCCGAAACAGTTTTCATGCAAATATATGACAATCTCTAGGTGAAACTTGAAAAATAATTATGTAGTGTAAAAGCAATTACCCAAAAAAAGCAGAAATGGTAGGATAAAAAATGGAAATGCACCTCGGGCTCTGCTTAATGTAAATTAAAACATATGTATAGTCAGATATCTGCACCTCTGGAATGCTTTTCCTTAAGCGCCTGACAACAAAATTGTGTGAATCGCAGAGCACAGGATACCTCTGCCATGTTCACATTTTATTCTGATTACTGCAATACTCAGGGTTACTGTATTTCTCAAGAAACTCAATTCCAGGGATTTTTCTTTTGGCAGAATGGAGAAATTACATATAGTAATTCTGAATTATTACAACATGCCGAGAAGCCCTGGTACAAATAGAGAAATGTGTTGGGAAACAGAACTATTTATTTATCATTTGAGAGCCAGCAGGGCAGCCATTTTTTATGTTTTTTTTATTTATTTATGTATCTCAAGATGGCAAAAGTCTTTATTGATGGAAAAGGGAGGAGAACGCCGGCAGTATCCTTTGCCTTCTCTTTGTATTCACTGTATAAATGGCTATTGGTCATGGTTTCTTTTGAAAATCCTTTAACTATCTTCATTGGATTGTAAGGTCCACCATACACATTAGATTGCTACAGTTTCCTATACGACCCCCTGTGTCTTCTCAATCAGTAAAGGAGTAACAATGTATCTATCCTGAGATAGTTGTCGATCAAGAACTACAGAATTCCACCAAACCGCCATGTGTTCTCAATATGTACAATTTATCTTCCTTGAGAACTGAAGGAATGGCCATGTTACACCTCAGTCCAGAAGAGGACCCCATACGCTTAAGAGAGTTTGCCAGCTCTGCTAAAATTGATGGGTTCATCCAACTTTATTTTAATGTGTATAACCAGGTAAAGTGCAACTACTGTTACCAATTACTGAAGGAGAGAACTTGGTAGATATTTTGTAATATACAGTATTTTATAAATCTGTCTTCTTTTGAATAGAAAAAAGGCTCTAAAGTTCTCCCTAGAAACCTGCCAACCACCGAGCCACCATGCTGCCCCACCAATACATTTGTATTGTCCGTATGTACAGCTGTAGCAGTTACCAAAGAGAATGATGGTCTCGTCACATGTTTCCGGTTGTATACGTCTGGTTCTGGAGCTATAGGAAAGTTGAGATCTATTATAGTTTCAATGTTAGATTTGTCTGGCATAAAAAAAATTGCAAAAACTGTGACAAAAATTGTTGTATTATAACTGCTCTATTCCACATATGCCAAAATAGGGTTGTAGTGAGGGTTTGCTGTTGGTAGAGCTCTTGGCCCCATCAGAGTTATTATTTATGTCCGAAAACTGGTGTAAATGATGCCTGAAATCTATTCCAGCTATACGTTGGCATAGGTTTCAGTGCAGGCACATGGCACTATGGAGGGTGATCCTGATTTTTGAGGTGGGGTAAACTCAGCCAATACAGGTAGTAATGGAGACTGGCACTGAAAATGTTTGTTTTCATAAATCTCCCTCATTGTGAACAGGTGTACCTGACAGACTTTCCACCACTTCTTAGTTAGAGCACTGCTTGGGACAACTTTTGAGCCATTTTCGTATCAAAGGAAGAACAAATGTTTAATTAAGTATATTACAAAAATGTTCATCAAACAACCCATTAAATAAATAAATAAATAAATAAATAAATAATAATAATAATAATAATAATTAGAGATGAGCGAACAGTAAAATGTTCGATATTCGATATTTGTTTCGAGTAGCCCCTCAATATTTGACTACTCGAATCGAATATCGAACCCCATTATAGTCTATGGGGGGAAAATGCTTGTTTCAGGGGTAGGCAACATTCGATCAAATTACACTTACCAAGTCCACGAGTGAGGGTCGGGCTGGATCCTCTGAGAAGTCTTCTCCGTGCAGCGTCCCCGCGGAGTCTTCCAGTTCTTCATTCACTCTGCCAGGCATCAGGCCTGGGCAGAGCCGACTGCGCATGCCCGCACTACAAGCGGGCATGCGCAGTCGGCTCTGCCCAGGCCCTACTCGATTGAGTACTACTCGCTCATCTCTAATAATAATAATAATAATAATAATAATAATAATAATAATAATAATAATAACCACTGTCTCTCCAAACAAAAATTGGTTTGCTATGATTTGAGGTGTGACGAGTCTCCATAATATAAGTGGTTTGTGGGAGGTGAACTCCAAGAATTCATAGCAAACGTGTCTCATTACTATCCGGTTCACTCACATCTCATTTTAAATGTCACTGGCTATTTTGAAAAAATATCCTGAAATACATTTTCAGAAGTCACCTCATTCTCCTCATCACATGCGGTGTTCCTATACAGTGGCAAGTAATTCTTCCAATATAAAGCTGTAATAAGTACCATTATATTGTAGCACTAAAGTTTTATGTAGTTCTGGAACTTAAATCCAACCAAAGGAAAAGTGTAACGTCTCTGCCCCACCCTCCGTTTACACGCTGCGGTGCAGGAGGCAAGTTCAGTTTGATTCCTTGCTTAGTGTTTTTCTTTGCACTGTGTGAACACTGCTCTATCTCTGTAATTGAATTTCCACCACACCCATATCCTGCACCTTGTTTCCCTATGTTCATCAAATAGTTAATTCTAGCCTTCCCTGTGTGATTGACAGCCTGACTTCCAATCGAGCCTAGGGCGGGTCTTGGGCTTCCTATATACTGGAGATCAGCCCTCATAGACTGGCTGTCTATTGTGACTTTGTCCCTGCTAAGCGCTTCTTCTGCTACTATTGTATTGCTGACCTCTGATCTCTGGCTTACCCTTTGGTTCCTCTCTTGAATTTTGATTCTTTAATGCATTGCTCGCTGACCTTAGCTATCTGACCCTTAGCTAGCTGACCTCCCTTTGTTGTTGTTTGTCTTGTCTTCATTCTGTGTTGTCACTTATATATGAAGGGCCCATCAACCAGTTGTCACCTATTGCCTAGAATAGGACCGGAAAGCAGGAAGGAACAGTGGGGAGAATTCAGCTTAGGGCTTACTGTCTATTGTGCCCTCCCCCCAGGGTTCACCAGTAGCTGCTCCTATTGCAATTCCCTTACATAATTGTGTCTATATAGTATACCAAAAGCAACAATGTCATAAAGTTTAGATTTTTTTCTAGTACTGTTTTAGAATTTTGTTTCCAAGATGGGACAGGAATAGATGCTATACTGTATGTGGCAATGACTTCTGTGGATTACATGGCTGCTGCATTGGTTACCAAAAACAAATAATTTCAGTGAAAGTGCCTTATTATAATCGCAAGCCTCTAACTGGTAATAGATTTTTTAAAAAATCACTATTTACCAAATTGGATGCATTTACTTTGCTTCACCTAAGAACTTACTCTTTGCATTTTAGACCAAAAAAATATGAATTAATAAAATTATTATTTATTTTTTTTTTTTCAAAAAGAAAATCTTTACAGCTGAGATACTGTAAGCGATCAATAAAAAGATGATGGCATTCAAAGATGAGAATTGATAGGAAATATTTTATGTGAAATATCATCTAATGTAAGAAACCCTACCACCATCACCAAATAGAAAGCAGAATTGGAAGATGGGTCGCCAGTGTTGTCTGTCCTCAGCAGGATGACTTGACAGCAATATTTATTGTTATTTGGATATTCTTTCTGGAGTCACATCACACCAGTCAGTCTCCTGTTTCTGTCTGGTGAAATTAACCTTTATGTTCCATTATTCATTGCATGAATTATATAGCCATCAGTGATCTTAATTTTATTCTCAAGTGCTTTCCGGATAATTTATGCATGGTGTGAGACGTGAGGAGTTCAACCAAGTGGACAGGTAAAATAACCGAAGACCATAGACACCTTTTCTTGTGTTCATTAAATTGCAGGAAATATTAACAGATCTTCACATCTGTGCTGAGGTCATATCACTAATATTAATATATCCTGATACCGATGTGTCCATCTTTAGCTTAGCTTGAATTTGGTTGAAGGGGTTGTCTGGGATGAATCAAAAATTTCCCATTAAGAGTGGGTTCACACCTTCGCCCCGGTCTCTGCTTTCAGGTTTCTGTCTTCTGTGAACCCACCCTAAGCTAAACCCTCTACCCCCGCCTAACTTCTAATTTACTCCCATTAAATAAATGTATATTTACTAGAGATGAGCGAACACTGTTCGGATCAGCCGATCCGAACAGCATGCACCCATAGAAATGAATGGAAGCACTTGTGACGCTGACTTTGCCGGCGGCCGGCCGACGTCACAGGTGCTTCCATTCATTTCTATGGGTGCATTCTCATCTCTAATATTTACCCATATGCCTAGGGCAGTTTCGCTCATCTCTAATATTTACCCATATGCCTAGGGCAGTTTCGTAACTACCCCGGCACATTTTCTGATTTCCTGGTGATGTTCTGTTTCAGCACTTCCAGAGGTGGGAAGCCATCCATGCAAATCTTTCTCTCACCCTTCACCCCCTTCCCCCCCAACACCACCTTCATACTCACCAATGCTGACGTCCTCTGCTTCTGCTAACCTTCACTTCCTCCACAAGGGAGTCAAAACCGGTGCCTGCACAATAGAATGCGAGCGGATGCATTGTTCTTTTGCACACGTGTGGCTTCTGACGGCTTTCTATTGTGCAGGATCTCAGGTGTGGAAAGAAGAGGGGACAGCATCACCTCATCTCCAAGACAGGTAATTATGATGGGGTGAGGAAAGGGTTGGAGGACTGAATTAGTAACATAGCTAGGTAGGTAGGGCTGGTACCGTACTAGCTAGGAGGAGGGGGAGGAAGTGAGAGGGGGGATGTGAGTGAACTGCAATGCATCATGGTAGCTGTAAGATAAGAGAGCAGGAAGCTACCCATGTAAACAAATGCAGACAAAAAGATTGTACCGGGGCCCACAAGACTTTAGTTACACCACTGCAAGCAATAACCTACAAACAAATTACATTTGCCTGATATTTTTACTACTTATTTTCTGCCAAAAAATGATAACTTTTAATTAACTCCTTGCCTGAAGCAATTAATAAGTGGACATTTTGACCAGTATTGTTATTAATGCTCGCTCAGAAAGACAACCAAACCCGAAACATTGAAATGTATTGCGGACGGGAAAATATTAAGAATACTAAAATATCTATTTTGTTTAGACAATAAAAGCAAAGTGTGATTGGCTGCTCTGGTTTTGTGAAAACGATGGCCCTAAAAGCAATAAAGTAATTGAGCTGTTCTGTGAAGTATATAATTCACGAGTACTGTACATTCTGTTAGGCAGAAGCTGTGAAGTGGCCCAATTTTTTCGATTTTGCTCTTGGGCCCAGTGGTACATTAACCATTAGTTATGCTACTGAATTGGTAAGTGCTCTGTCTGAAAATAATTTTATTTCTCTGAGAATACAAATGTCGTCCCAAGCCCCCCCCCCCCCCTCAAAAAAAAAAAAAAAAAAAAAATTGCCGCTTCTACAGATAAACCATTTTGTGATTTATTATTCCCATTTTTATTTGGAATATTTATTTTCCAACTTCGTAAAAAACAAGCCCGAGGAAAGTGTTTGAAGAGAAAGAATGAATAAACGCGACATCTCCTCGCGCTGGTATTTTAATGCACCTTTTAGCACAGGGTATAATTGGGTTATGTTGAAGTTGTTCTTAACCCTTTCCTTGCCGGAGCTATTTTACAGAAATGTATTTCATTTCCAGGTGAACTGATTTACTTTTGACATAATATAGTTTCTGAGCGACCATAAAACTGCCATGTAAATCTTAGCGCAATTTCAACTTATTTTTAAAGCATTTTGCCGACACGTAGGTCTTAAATGTTCTACCTTTGTTTGCAAAAAATAGTAGCGAACGTAACAAAAAAAATCACGGCAACAGCAATTGTTAGATTTACATAAAATTTTATTCGGCAGCAGTTATGTCATCAAAAATCAACTTTTTCTATATTCCTAAAACCGAGGTTGCCAAATATCTACTGTAAACCTAACTTTGCATAATTTTGTAAAAACAGTTTGTTTAAAATATAATTGTCTAAGCCAGGGGTGCTCACACTTTTTCAGCATGTGAGCTACTTTATAACTGACCATGGGATAAGATCTACTACCCACTTCTTGTGGGCGGGGCCGTGGCGGGCCTGTGGGCGGGGCTGGGTGGGATGTGTCTGTGGGCGGGGCCGGACATATGGGCGGAGTCAGGCGGAGCATGAGAGCAGGAGACAGCAGCGTTCAGGGATCCCCGATGTCTGCTTGTTCACAGCGCAGGCTGAGAGTTATCTCTGGACACTGGCAGGCTGGGGCTGCGGCAGTCCCGTCTGCGAGTGTCTGGAGATGACTCTCAGCCTGTGCTGTGAACAAGCAGCACCCTGGCCCCCTCCATCCCTAAGAGTGGGGAGCGTGTCATCCCCCGGAGCTGCCCGGCCTGCAAGTGTTCAGAGTGCTTGTTCACAGCGCAGGCTGAGAGTCATCTCCAGACACTTGCAGGCAGGGCCTGCAGACACCGGGGATCCCTGGTTGCATCGATCGACCCATACGTTTTCACGATCGATCGGTAGATCGCGATTGATGTATTGGGCACCCCTGATCTAAGCTTTCTAGCTAAAAAAAAAAAAAAAAAAAACTGGGAAAAAAATCAGATGTTTAAAGTCTACTTTTGAGAAATTGGTTGAATTATTTAGAACTATATGACCTCGCCTTTAGGATTGCACTTTAAAACCATCTTAGGAGATATAACAGTCACAGGTTACAATATTCCTTTCTTAAACACTAGAGATGAGCGAGTATATTCGATCGAATTCCTCCTCCGCATAGCTCCCGGTGCAAAAACACTTCCAGGGGCATAAAATTTTTACTAAGATGGCAAAGGGACTTTCAAAGATGTCTAATTGTTGCACAGTTGTCAAATTAAAGGGGCATTCTCATGACATACACACTAAATATAAGCTACGTGTCTGATAGAAATAGATATGATTCCAAAGGTGGGCCTATCTCTACAACAGGCATCTCTTGTACACTCTGCCTGGTATAGTGGTCACTTTACATGGTATGGTTTTCAGAATTCCCATAGTTGTTAAATAGAGAGTATTGCACGTATAGTGGCCATGATAAGAACACCCATTTAAAGAGGACCTTTCATGTCCTCAGACACATGTGGGCCTCGGACATGCACTGTCGGCTTTCCTGTTATGTGCCCCGGGTGCCGTTACTGAAAGCTCTTCACTGTCAGAAGGGTGTTTCTGACAGTCTGTGAGGAAAGCCCCTCCTGACAGTAAAGTCCAAAGCACTATATTGTCAGGAGAGGGAATTCCATACTGCCCAGCAATGATGCTGAGTGGTGCAGAAGGCCCCCCAGTACTTGTCTAGGGATGAAGGGGGGTGTTCCTCACCACTCAGCATCATCGCTGGGCGGTAAGGAATGCCCCTCTGGCATTATAGCGCTATGAACACTCCCGTTATGTACCCCTGGTGAAGAGCTATCAGTACCATTACCATATCTCTTCACTGTGAGAAGGGCGTTTCTGACAGTCTTTGAGGAACGCCCCTACTGATCTAGAGTCCATAGCTCTGTACAGTCAGAGAGGGCGTTCCTTTTTGTTCAGCCATGTCACTGAATGGTAAGGAACACCCCGTCCTCCTGACCATACTCATCCATAGACTAGTACTGGGGGATGTTCCTCAATGTTCAGCATCATGACTTGACAAAAAGGCACACCCCCTTTGACAGTACAGAGTTATTGGCTCTAGAGTCAGGAGGGGCGCTCCACACAGACTGTCAGAAACGCCTTCTGACAGTGAAGAGGTACGTTAATGGTGCCAATAGCTCTTCACCAGGGGCACATAACGGGAAAGGTGATAGTGTGCTGAATTTCTAGCTGTATATAAAGCCGCATATGCCCGAAGACATGAAACATCCTCTTTAAATATAGCTATATTCTTGGAAATAGACCTTTAAGTCTATTACCATAGCAGAAGTAGTAGGGCAGTCAGTTTCCATCCAGTTGCACTCCAAGCCCAATATGAAAATGTATGATGATTAGCGATAATCCTTTTCCTGGAAACTTCATCAATGTCCTAATGGCGCTCTCCAAAGCGGCCGATGCTCTTCAGCCCCAGAACAGAGCAATTCATCAAATAATTCAGGCTTTTTCAAGAAGTCTAAACGCCATTTTATACAAAACCAATAAAATACAGCTGCATAAAATAATGAGTTATAGTCTAATAGCCGTAATGGCTAATAACCCCATACAGCCATCTTTTTTTTATTTTTTTTATTAATTTGTTTTATTTTATTTTTCAAAGTCTTAGACATGCCGTACAGTAAAATTATTTTCAAGGGTATCTGCTCCCAGGTGGTTGCTTGTGTTTTTCTGAAGTGGTGTAATTGAAAAGCACAATGTGATTCAGATAAGATGAAAAGAACTATATAAATGCAAATCATTATTAATTATTGTGTTCATGATAACTCTCAAATCTCAATCACTTTGGTGCATAAGTTGACAATCTGTGAAGCAATGCTAAAGCTGAAATTCCTAACTAAAATAGATTCAGTTTTAATATGATTTAATTATTCCCTCTTAGAGTTCTTTGATAGGGTACGCCATCTTTGTAGTGTCTTACATTGTACATATTACATTTTATTCGACTAAGTTAATCAAAATGATTTGTTTACAGAGGATTTGATGTTTTCTTGATTTATGGAAGAAAAAAAAAATAAAAAAATAAAAAAATCCAAGTAACGCGTGCCACAAGTCCAGAGGATTACTGAGTATTTATTAGGACTCGTAGATTTAAGCTGATTTGTATTCATTAATTATGGAATGTGATTATTTACATTCACCAAAAATTGGTGTTTTCACAACTTTGCAAAACATGATAATTTATTAGCCGATTGATACATACAATTCTAGTTTGCATTTTAAGCAGGTTCGTTTTCTATTTATTTTCCTGGATTTCAATTTTTTTTTATCCTTGAATAATTAGGATTCTTAAAGGGGTTGTCCAGGATTTTTTTTATGACTTGTCCTCAGGATAGGCTATAAATATCTGATTGGTGGTGGGCTGACATGGATCAGCTGTTCGGGGCTGCATCGGATCTCTGTACTATACAGTTTATGGAGTCAGGGGTAAATAGCTCTGTACAATGTATAGTGGCTCCGCAGAATTACTGTATCTCAGATCCCATTGGCATTAATGAGAGTTGAGATATAATAATACAGCCTGGCCAATACATAATTTAAGGAACTATCTAATTATTCCATAAACTGTATAGTATATAGGGTGCATTCAAGAGCAGCTAATCCATATGGGAGCAACAATCGACTCCCAATCAGATATTGATGGACTATCCTAAGGATAGGCCAAAAAACATCTTGGATGATCCTTTATAATGCCATATTCCACAAAAACCACGTCGGAATAGCCTTCAGATAGGCTATTGTTCTCCTACATTTAGAATTCTTCTCCACCCCGCGTTTGGCAGATATTCACGGTTTTCTTCGTTACTGTGGGTGTTCCCTGTGCTGCTTGAAAACTCTCCAGTGCTACCTCATCTTCTACTGGCACGCCTCTCCACCACATCCTCTGTCATGTCTTCCAGCGGTGGTGCCTTCAGGTTCTAAATCCCAGGTATGCTCAGTTGGCTCTGCCATTGGGCTTTGGGCAAAGCCGACTACGCATGTCTGTGTGGCTATTTTCTTGTGGCCACTTACACAAGCGTACCGCGCAATACGCTCGTAATTTCGTACCATGTAATTTCATGGTAACACCCTGATAATTACTTGTCCTTCTGATCTCTCATATTAGGTTAGACCATCCGGTGAATTGATCCCACATAGAATGAACCATAGGAGGAAACAAACTCTTGTCACAGTCATTGCTGATCACTAGACAGGCTTCTATCACACAGTTATAACACAGAAGACAGATCAGTCTCTCTACCTATACTTATGGCCTCTTGGATTATTTAGGAGAGTATAGAGAACAGGATTATTAAACTACTGTTTATTGCTCCCTATGTAATACTGAATCATAATGAGGTTGGTAGTGGAGCACAGAGAAAGAAAAATATAAAACTTAAGATTGCATCTGATCAGATTGTGTATTGCAGAGATACAAACAGAAATATCTGATAGATTTGGTCTGACCAATGAAACCACCATCTCTGATCAGCTTCTTTCATAGCTGACATAGAACTCAAGGGAGATTTGTTTGAACAAAGTTGTACTACAAAGTTGTCAGCATCAGATAGCGCTGCTCTATTTTTCTTTTAGAGGCCACATCGTTGGCCATTAACTATAATGTAATGGATATCCAACCATTGATAAACACCAGATAGAGATGGCAGAACCTGAAGACGCACATTGTTCTTCCAGTCTTTGTCACTCCATTCACGCATCTGGCCTGACGTGACCTGCACATTTGCACTTGAGAAAGGGCCCGGTTTGGCCTGAAACACATCGTGCTGTTTTATCTACTCCAATAGTGGTTCCATAATTGGACATTCTGGTTCTGGTGTTGCATCATTACCAGCGAGCGTGGATCTCCTTCCTACCAGGGACCTTTGGTTCTTGTTTTCCTCGCATTCTTTCTCCGGTCATCCGGTACACCACCAGATCCGCTGCCACTCCCACTTGGATTCCATATAAAAGCTATCAAAAGGTTTGTGACTATTCACAACCCTATCAGGTGAAAGGCAACTTGTCATTTTATTGCTCTTTACTAGAGATGAGCGAGTAGTACTCGATCGAGTAGGAATTCGATCGAATACTATGGTATTCAAAATACTCGTACTCGATCGAGGACCACTTGCTTTTCGAATGTAAAAGTTCAATGCAGAATCAGCATTGGCCGAATGCTCAACAGTCGGCCAATCAATGCTGGTTCTTCTCCTACCTTTAGAAGTCATCTCCATGCAGCTTCCCCGCAGTGTCTTCCGGCTCTGAATTCACTCTGCCAGGCATCGGGCCTGGGCAGTGCCGACTGCGCATGTCCGCTTGTAGTGCGGGCATGCGCAATCGGCTCTGCCCAGGCCCGATGCCTGGCAGAGTGAACGAAGAGCTGGAAGACGCCGTGGGGACGCTGCATGGAGATGACTTCTCGGAGGATCCAGTCTGACCCTCACTTGTGGCCTTGGTAAGTATAATTTGATCGAACGTTACCTACCCCTGAAATGAGCATTTTCCCCCCATAGACTATAATAGGGTTCAATATTCGATTCGAGTAGTCGAATATTGAGGGGCTACTTGAAACAAATATCAAACCTCGAACATTTTACTGTTCGATCATCTCTAATAATTACATCTTTTTACTATTTATCATTTCAATACTGCACTCAGAGCGCTCGGTGTCTCCTTTCCGTTTTTGGCTCTACTCCATTCTACAGGGCTCACATTTGTCAGACCCCCAAACTCAAACATCGGCTGCATATACCAATGATGTGGCATCAATGTCTTATCCTCCATAACCCCTATGAGGTCAACTTTTTTGGAATTCTTAATGTAAAAGTACCATATTAGTATTATGAACTATATATACAGTAATATTTATGATATTTTACAATATGAGCGGTTCAGAATGTGTATATTAATGCTATTATACAAATTATACATGTGTAATAAGGCTAATGATGGATATAAAGAGTAATATATGGAAGTTATTTTTAGGCTTCTCTAATTAATTGTATATGTTCACAATGAACTATGAATTCATTATAATGAAATAAATTATGTAATGAGATCCTTCACTAATTTAATGGTAATTATATTATTTATAATTAGTTGCAAGTTGCAACTAATTGTTTATTATTATTCCAATGTTGCCTTATTACATCGCAATGAAATACAATAATATTCAAGCTACAATCTGTATAAGCAGCGCACAAACAAAACATATCTCCTGAATCCATTTTCTTTTAGTATCACTGGTTGAATTACATTATACGGTAGATTTAATAAGCGCAACTACTCACCGTATTTATTTTGTAATATAATGACCAACAATAAACACGCTAATTTCACTAATTTCAATTTACTTAGAAGAATAGCCCAATATGCAAATTGAAGGTAGCTTGTTAGTTTTCTTTAATTGCTTTAACAAACGAATGATATCGTTGTTATAAATTTAAAGCGTCTTAAGAAATCCAAATAGCATTTAGAACACCAAATTTAGAAAATTAAAGGCAATTTGCGTAATTGGTTATTATCTCTAATGCAATATTTTATGGCTTCCGTTCATAAAATGTAAATGATGATGTGTTCTTGGTTAGGTTCCAGGATTATCCATACTGTAACGCGGACAATATGCATATTGGTTAGTTAAGATATAAATGCACAAGGACACTGGCAGAGTCAAAGCAGAATCCCCATGGAGGTCCGGTGAAGGATATAAACATACTTCTAATAATGCAGTCTGTGACAGATCAGCTACGGATCCAGATAATGTTTGCAAATTTTTTATGGATCCTAACCCTTCCCTGACAGTCTTAATCTTATGATTCCTGGTGATGGATAGAGACACTCAATGTGTCTCTGCAAAGAAAAAGAATGTGATTTGACATGATGGCTGCAAATCACTGGTCTGAAGAAAGGATAAATGTTTTAGGAATAATTTACTCATCTTTAAATTAATAGCAGAAAGATTCTTAATGTGGGACATTCTATTTAATCTGCACCTTAAACATCAAAATCCAATGGATTGAATACATAAAAATTATATATACAAATATATATGCAATGAATAACATTGGTTATGTTCTGGTGATGGTATATGTCAAGACTTTTAATATTTTAGGCTGCATGTAAATAGTAAGTTCTTGAGTAGAGATGAGCAAGTAGTGTTCGATCGAGTAGGTGTTCGATCGAATACTACGGTATTCGAAATACTCGTACTCGATCGAACACTACTAGCTGTTCGAAGTTTAAGGTTCGATGCAGAACCAGCATTGATTGGCAGAATGCTATACATTCTGCCAATCAACGCTGGTACTTCTCTTACCTTTAGAAGTCTTCTCCGTGCAGCGTCTTCCAGCTGGAATTCACTCTGCCTAGACATCCGGCCTAGGCAGAGCAGACTGCGCATGTGCAGGCATACCCTCGCATGCGTAGTCGGCTCTGCCTAGGCCCCGTTGCCTAGGCAGAGTGAATTCCAGCCGGAAGACGCCACAGGGGCGCTGTGCCGGGAGAAGACTTCAAGTAGAATCCAACCGGACCGTCACTCGTGGACTTGGTTGAATTTTTTGAATTTTATCGAATGTTGCCTACCCCTGAAATGAACATTTCCCCCCATAGACTATAATGGAGTTCAAAATCCGTTTGAACAGTCAAACAGTGAGTGGCTGTTCGAATCGGATTTCTAACCTCGGACATTTTAGTGTTCGCTCATCTCTATTCTTGAGGTTGATATGTTGGAAACAGGAAACTGTAAAAGTATAAAGACTTGACCCAGTCTGAGATGGGTCAAATTGTGATGGCTAAACTCAGAGCTTCGGTGGGACTTGTGAGTTGTTCCAGGAATGTAGTGGTAAATAGCTAGCAAACTTGGTCAAAAGAAAGAAAACTAGTGAATCACTGGCTAGGTCAAGGTACATTGATGCACATAGAAAACACAGCTAGCTACCGATAAAGTTGCCTAGCCTCAGATCTGAGTGCCCATGCTGACCCCTTTCTTCTGTGTGGCACATGAGACTCAAAAGTGGACAATGAAGAAAAAAAAAACAGAAGAATGAGACCTGGTCTGAAAAATCATGTTTTCTTTTACGCATGTGGATGGCTGAAGGAGATGGCATCATGATGTAGTATGGGAAAAAGACAAGTCTACTAAGGCTGATGATGCTGTAGACAATGTTCTGCTGAAAAAGTTTGGTTCTAGCATTTATGCGGATACTACCTTTAAATGTACCACCTACCTAAATGTTGTACAGATCAAGTACATATCTTCCCACCAGTGGTATTCCCAAATAGAAATGACTTCTTTTTATAGGGTGATACAAAAATTGTTCACTTACAGTTTGATGAACATGGGAAAGGATTTACAGATCCTTCAAATTCCCCAGAACTCAATCAATCATATCCAATATTTGTTAAATCTGCTGAAAATACAAGTCCGGTCTTTGGAGGTTCCACCCGTAACTTAAAGAACTGAAACGAGTCTCCTGTTAAAATCTTGGTACCAAATAACATAAGACACCTTCAGAGGTCTTGTGAAGTCCATGCCTCAATGGATCAGAGTTGTTGGGGTGAGGCAAGGGAAACTTACTCATTTGTATGCAATTTTAATGTTATGGTTCATCAATATATAAACTATTTAGGCCTGAGATTTAGGGAACTGTCAGGATTCTCTCTCCGGCTGCTGCACCTTTAACATTACCATGCCAACCTGGGAAGGTCCAGGGAAGGTCCTGGATTGGTCCAGTTAGCAGCTCAGGAGGCCTATGTAAAATCCTGCCCTCCTGACACAGGAGATGACTTAGTTTACTATCATGGTTTGGCTTTGTTGCTTGTTATATCTATTTGTTTGTTACTTGTTACCACTTGGATTGTTCTTGGATTTCCCTTTGTCTCTTGGTTCTGCTTTGTCATGTCATGTTTGGATTTGTGACCCTTGGCTTGATTCCCGGATTTTGAATTTGTCTCCTGATTTGGTCTCTTACGTCCTCTCTGATACTGACCCGTACCTGTATGACTTCTCTTGCCACTGAGTAAGATATAGTAGATTTTGTTTTGGTTTCTGCAGTAGTGCATTTATCATTGGTACATCTATCTGGTGACAATTGAGATTCCCAAATTTAGCACAAGTCCAACCCTCCTCATGGTGGGCTTTGGTGAAGGTACCTGGGGGTCGCAGAAGTTTTAAATAGCTGTTTCTACTGCTTACAGTTATCATCCAATCTCCTGCTATTGTTTTTCTTGTGGCCTCGCATCTACATCCATAACAGAAACTTCCTTTACAAAAACAGTTTGCCAAACAAGTCTCCAAATAACATTTAGGTCTAAAAGTCATATGAAATGAATATAGAAAGCATTTCTATTACGTTAACAGCTGTTTCTGTACATAAATAGAAAAACTATGAAATGAAAGAAGCCAGGGCTGAAATTCATGCTTCACCTCTTCTCATTAATTACCACCATAGACTCCCTGTAAGATAATGACATTTCTAACAGCCTCGTCACAACATGAACTCATCAGTGGCTTATCTCATTGCAGTATAATTCAACAAGATGATATTCCTACTAAATGCTCTCATCACGTAGAATTATGTCATGGCTTGACAGACTTAAGGGATTGGAACTTGAGATATATCTGAAATTTATCTTCTTGATTTTACTATTAATTACTGGATACTTGTGTAATATGAAGATCTAACAATGGGCAGGTCTAGTGCTATCATCTTTTTTTTTTTAAAAAAAAAAAAAGAAATACGAAGAGCTAAAGGAGATTTCTGGGATATCCTTAGGATATATCCTTAAAAAGTAGTCCCGTTTTTTAAATTGTCCCTGTCATTTATGAATTGGTGAAGGATTAAACTTACTAGTTGTGTATTTCAGCAGATATATTGCCCTATACTGATCCGTCATGATTTACTCCCGAGTTCCCAGAGGTCACTGAACTATAACTATAAGGCTTTCAATGTAAATCCTATGGAACTGAGAATAAGATTATCATTGGAATATACTAAGAGCCTGAGTTCCATTTCAGTAAACTGCAACAGCTCCAAAGCATTTCATATGGGGTAGTTTGGGGCAATATATCTGCTGAATAACACAACTAGTAAGTTTAACAATTACATCACCCCTGTGAACTATCAATGTAAAAACAAGAGGGCAATAAAAATGTGAACTGCTTAATATTAGATAAGGGTATAACCCCCATGATCAACTTATATTGCAAGTAGGGTTGAGCAATCGGGAAAACCGATCGGCGATCAAGCAAATTTCACGATCGCGATCGGCTGGAAAATAATCGAAAATCAGATTTTAAAAACGATCCTGAAATCTCAAGATCGGCTCATCCATAAAAATTACTTTTCCCATAGAGAAGCAGTGACTAGGGTTGAGCGATCGGGATCGAGAAAGATCGGATGCTGATCGGTGATCGAGAAAATTTCACGAACAGGTTCGTCTGAAATGAACAAAAATTGTTTTTTAAAAACGAACCTGAAATCTCAAGATCGGCTCAACCCTAATTGCAAGCTAAGGCTGTCAGAAGTGTCCCAGTGTTTGAGGCAGGAGGCACACAACATTTTATATTGTGTAGAAGCCATGATGAGTTACTGCAAGTCATCACTCATTCACCTAGCTGCGGTAGCAGGACAATGCACAGTGTGCACAGATGTCTGCTTCTGTTTCTATACATGGCCATGGCTCACAATATTGGCTGATCCATGTGTGTCCGGAGGGAGGGGGTGGTCTACTGTTTTAATCCCCACTGATCAGGTTCTTAGTGCCTATCCTGTGTTTCCATCTTGGAAATTCTGATATGGATTCCTCCATAGTGTCAGTGATGCTGCTTTCCTTTGGAGTATTTCATATGCTACTGTTTTCAGAAAAAACTATATTTCACTGCTCATTCTAAAATGTTGATATATTTCATATTTTAGCAGTGTACTGAGCATTTGCTATTTATATTGTGTTGTATATTTATCAGTACTCGAAATGCGGTCATGTTTATGCTACACGGTATTTGTCAGCACTGTGTGCTTAATAACAATGATAATAAAATCACTTTGGTTTTTTTTCCTAGCCTTATGGGAAATACAAAAATATATATTAATAAATACATTTATGCAATTTTTTAAACAAAACAAACTACCAGTGGCTCAACTTCCCTTGATGACCCGAAGCCATCTGGTAACATGCTCGAACCATCCCAGAGCTACAATTCATAATGTATGCAGTTGGATTTGTCTAGCTGAGATGCCCCAGGAATTAATTATCATAGTAATCAAATCTATTTCCAACCATGTAGATCATAAATTTATTGTCAGCTACTTTATTGGGGATTGTAAGCTTGCTTACAAAGCAGGAAAAGGCATTTGTATAATGTTTGCACTTACTGTATACAGTGTATTCGCTGTCCTAAGTTCCTGGCAAAATGTTTATTTATTATAAGACATTATGTAACATGTATCTAACATACAACACGGGGGAGAAAACTGATCATTCTGAATCGGATGAGAATTTGTATATGGTATTTTAGGCAATGGATAGGGTTGAGCTGATCTTGAGATTTCAGGATTGATTTTAAAATCCGATTTCCGATCATTTTCCAGCCGATCGTGATCGTGAAATTAGCTCGATCGCCAATCGGGATCCGATCTTTCCCGATCCCAATCACTCAACCCTAATTGTATATTTTATATGCAGTAGGGTTGAGACTATCTTGAGATTTCAAAATCCGATTTCCGTTCATTTTCCAACCGATCTCGATCGTGAAAATTGCTCTATCGCCGATTGGGATCCGATTTTCCCTGATCGTTCAACACCAGCAATGGATGTATTGCACGATCAGCAGAACTGGCTTTTCGCAAAGGTTGACGCTCTCCACCTCATCTACAGCTTTGTCATTTCTTTACTTTCTTCTAGGCTCTAAATAACCCAAAATTAGTGGCCAACATTGGACAAGTCTAAAATAATAATTTCAGGCTGCAAGGAAGCCTAGGAGAGGTGAGGAATGGCAAGTAGGACTGGGTTTTTTTAGCTTCCCCTGGACCTCCTCTTATTATATTCTGGGGTGATGAACCTGATAGATAAAGAACAAAGTAGTAGGTGGCATATATCTATTCCGGTCCACAATACAGGTATCTGCAACTGGATGCTGGTGCAGTGCTGCTGCAGTGCAGTGCACCTGCATCCAGTCACGCACTCCGCTTTGGATTAGGCCCAAATGAATGGGCCTAGTCGGGAGGGAGTGTCTTCAGGTGGATGTCGCGTATTTCAAAGGCATTAAAGCAAAATTGAGGTGGAATTTTTTCGAATGACAGAGCTGTGACTGGGGTTTGTTTTTTGCAGGCTGAGTAGACAAATCCATATTTATTGTTGGAGAATACATTTAGCTTTTTTATTATTCTTCATATTTTTAGGGAAGGCAAAAGTAATAAATATAGACCGTTCCCATGGAGTATTATTAGTATGTTAATTTTATACAACAGTCAGACACAACAATTTATATGACTTTTTATGTTTTACTACTGTTACACAATAGCAACACTATTAGAACACATGTTTTTTTGTGTCGCAATTTTGTGAGGACTATGACTTTTTTGTTCTTCCATCAGCAGTGCTGTCTGAGGGCTTCTTCTTTGAGGGATACATTTTTGGTACGTATTGTTACTTTGACACAAGAAAATCATGGTTTTTCAAATCTTGAGCTTGCATAGCCATTTTCCAAGGGGTTTGATTTTTTATTATTATTATTGTTTCTCTGTCAACTGAGATTTTTGAGGGCTTATTATTTGTGGATAGACTTAACATTGTCATTGTACCATTTTTTGGAAACCTATGACTTATTAATCACTTTTAATTTGATTTTTTTGTAGGCAAGGTAATAAAAAAAACAGCAATTATGTTACTTTTGGGTTTTTTAGTGGTGTTCATCATGCAGGTTAGACAATCATCTAGTTTTATAGTTTCGGTTGTTATGGATACAACAATATGCAATATGTAAAACTTGTTGTTTTATTTTTCATTCAGGACTTAATAAGGACAAGGGTACATTACATTATTGCTCTTAATTAAATATTTTTTTTCTATGAAAATTTTTACTTAATTTTTTTAACTTTTTTGTTCCACTATGGAACTTTACTGTGTGAACCTTTGTATAGTACACTGCCATGCTTCTGTATGTTAGTTTATTATAATGTTCATTTTCATTTACATAGATTGCCTATAAGATAAAGCCTCTAGATAGACCTAATAGGCCACCATATACAGCAGACCTGGAGGCTATTATTCAGGCTATGGTGGCCATGTTAACCAATGGCCACCTGAAAGGGCCCGAACAATCCCAACAATGCCCAGTGGGATGATCCACCAGTGGAGTTTCATCAGGGTCAGGATGTTGAGTGCACTTAAAGGGTTTTTCCCATGAATATAACACTGTAGGGGGTTCCAATGACTGAGGGAAGGATTCCCCTACCCAATTCAACCAATTAGATGCTGGAGTCTGTATTTACTATGACATCTAAGCAGGGGTGAACCTGCCCTTTTCGCCACCCGAGGCGGACGACAGAAAGCCCCCCCTCCCCCGGGAGGAGGGGGCGGAGTGGGCGGAGTGGAGGGGGCGTGACGGAGTGGAGGGGGCGGGGCGAAACAAAGGGGGGGCGGGGCTTAGTGGCGTTCGCAGGGAGAGGACCTGCTCTCTGCCTGAGTGTGAGGGGAGGCCGCTGGAGCAGCGCTGCTCCAGCGGCCTCACCAATCCACTGCTCGGTGCTAAGCAAAGTCCAGGACAGCTTGTCCTGGACTGGCTTAGGTAAGCAAAAATGCCACCTTCCCTGGGACCCTGGCATAGCGCCGCCTGTAGCGGTCGCTTTAGGTCGCCTCATGGGAGGTGCGGCGCTGCATCTAAGTGAATTACACACCTACAATTGGAGATATTTCCCATTGTAGATACTACAACAGATAGTACTACATAGTAAAATCGTATGGTATTCTCAAGAAAAATTCTTAGAAACTGGCATTTTCTATAACGTGATAAAAATATATTAGAGAAGTTTTTAAGCAATTCTGCAAAGTATTTATATTGCTATCATTTCACCAAATAAGAAGCTATTGATTTATCTATCCAATGTTGGGAGTCTAGATAAGATAGAATGGTTTGATTTAAAGTCAGTATTAGGCAGATTTCTTCATATGGAATTGCATATTTTCTTCTTTTTCATTTCCCTTATAAAGTACACATTGTGTTAATCTCATTTCTCATGATGACAGTGCACAAAGTTCAGCTACATCGATATGTTCCCATCCTTAAGTGATGTTTAGCAACGCGTATCCCTCATTCAGACATTTCCATTTCACGAAGCTACTGGCACTGGGTGCAACTCATTAGAAAGTAACACAATTTTTATACTGATTGATGTATAGTCATTAGAGATGAGCGAACACTAAAATGTTCGAGGTTCGAAATTCGATTCGAACAGCCGCTCAATGTTCGTGTGTTCGAACGGGTTTCGAACCCCATTATAGTCTATGGGGAACAGATACTCGTTAAGGGGGAAACCCAAATCCGTGTCTGGAGGGTCACCAAGTCCACTATGACACCCCAGGAAATGATGCCAACACCTCTGGAATGACACTGGGACAGCAGGGGAAGCATGTCTGGGGGCATCTAACACACCAAAGACCCTCTATTACCCCAACATCACAGCCTAACAACTACACACTTTACACACTCAATACCACCTCTCTGACAGTAGGAAAACACCTTGAAACATGTGTATTTGGCACTTGCAGTGAGGAGAGCTTGTCACCAGCAGTGAATTTGGCCCTTGTAGTAAGTTGAGGTTGGCACCAACATTTGTTTTGAAAATCAGGGTGGATTGAGCCTCTAACCAGCAGAGTTTGGGCAAATTCATGGTGGAGGGAGCCTCTAAAAACCCAGTTTGGACCAATTCATGGTGGAGGGAGCCTCTAACCAGCCCAGTTTGGGCAAATTCATGGTGGAGGGAGCCTCTAAAAAACCCAGTTTGGACCAATTCATGGTGGAGGGAGCCTCTAACCAGCCCAGTTTGTGCAAATTCATGGTGGAGGGAGCCTCTAACCAGCCCAGTTTGGACCAATTAATGGTGGAGGGAGCCTCTAACCAGCCCAGTTTGGACCAATTAATGGTGGAGGGAGCCTCTAACCACCCCAGTTTGGACCAATTCATGGTGGAGGGAGCCTCTAAACAGCCCAGTTTGGGCAAATTCATGGTGGAGGGAGCCTCTAAAAAACCCAGTTTGGACCAATTCATGGTGGAGGGAGCCTCTAACCAGCCCAGTTTGGACCAATTAATGGTGGAGGGAGCCTCTAAACAGCCAAGTTTGGACCAATTCATGGTGGAGGGAGCCTCTAAAAACCCCAGTTTGGACCAATTCATGGTGGAGGGAGCCTCTAACCAGCCCAGTTTGGGCAAATTCATGGTGGAGGGAGCCTCTAAACAGCCCAGTTTGGGCAAATTCATGGTGGAGGGAGCCTCTAACCAGCCCAGTTTGGACCAATTAATGGTGGAGGGAGCCTCTAACCAGGCCAGTTTGGACCAATTAATGGTGGAGGGAGCCTCTAACCAGCCCAGTTTGGACCAATTAATGGTGGAGGGAGCCTCTAACTACCCCAGTTTGGACCAATTCATGGTGGAGGGAGCCTCTAACCAGCCCAGTTTGGACCAATTCATGGTGGAGGGAGCCTCTAAAAAACCCAGTTTGGACCAATTCATGGTGGAGGGAGCCGCTAAACAGCCCAGTTTGGGCAAATTCATGGTGGAGGGAGCCTCTAAAAAACCCAGTTTGGACCAATTCATGGTGGAGGGAGCCTCTAACCAGCCCAGTTTGGACCAATTAATGGTGGAGGGAGCCTCTAAACAGCCAAGTTTGGACCAATTCATGGTGGAGGGAGCCTCTAAAAACCCCAGTTTGGACCAATTCATGGTGGAGGGAGCCTCTAACCAGCCCAGTTTGGACCAATTAATGGTGGAGGGAGCCTCTAACCAGCCCAGTTTGGACCAATTAATGGTGGAGGGAGCCTCTAACCACCCCAGTTTGGACCAATTCATGGTGGAGGGAGCCTCTAAACAGCCAAGTTTGGACCAATTCATGGTGAAGGGAGCCTCTAAAAACCCGTTTGGACCAATTCATGGTGGAGGGAGCCTCTAACCAGCCCAGTTTGGGCAAATTCATGGTGGAGGGAGCCTCTAAACAGCCCAGTTTGGGCAAATTCATGGTGGAGGGAGCCTCTAACCAGCCCAGTTTGGACCAATTAATGGTGGAGGGAGCCTCTAACCAGCCCAGTTTGGACCAATTAATGGTGGAGGGAGCCTCTAACCACCCCAGTTTGGACCAATTCATGGTGGAGGGAGCCTCTAAACAGCCAAGTTTGGACCAATTCATGGTGGAGGGAGCCTCTAAAAACCCCAGTTTGGACCAATTCATGGTGGAGGGAGCCTCTAACCAGCCCAGTTTGGACCAATTAATGGTGGAGGGAGCCTCTAAACAGCCAAGTTTTGGGAAATTCATGGTGGATAGAGATGAGCGAACACTAAAATGTTCGAGGTTCGAAATTCGATTCGAACAGCCGCTCAATGTTCGTGTGTTCGAACGGGTTTCGAACCCCATTATAGTCTATGGGGAACAGATACTCGTTAAGGGGGAAACCCAAATCCGTGTCTGGAGGGTCACCAAGTCCACTATGACACCCCAGGAAATGATGCCAACACCTCTGGAATGACACTGGGACAGCAGGGGAAGCATGCCTGGGGGCATCTAACACACCAAAGACCCTCTATTACCCCAACATCACTGCCTAACAACTACACACTTTCCACATTCAAAAAAACCTCTATCAAAGTGGGAAAATACCTGGAAACCTTCTTTACTCCCCAAATGGATGGACACAAACCCCAATTTAAGCTCAACAAACAGTAACAACCACCCCTTTAAATCACGTTCCCCATGACAACCACAAATGGAATAGGCAATGGGAATTCCAAAAGCCCTCACCCTTAACTGTCATTTTGAGTGTGTGTGTGTGTGTGTGTGTGTGTGTGTGTGTGTGTGTGATGTGGTAAGACCTTCCAAAATTCACTTTTCTAGCCCTTAACATGAGCCCTTCCAAACAAAGTTACATGACCTTAAGCTGAGCTACCAGCAGAGATTGAGGCCCTTGGCATGAGTAGAGCCTTGCACCAGCAGTGTTTTTGGCACTTAGGGTGAGTTGAGCCTTGTACCAGCGTGTGTCCCTTAACATCAGGCGGGCCCTAAGTTCTGCGCTTTGCACAAAAGTTCCACATTAACTAGGCTGAATGGTACAAAGATTAGTAGGCCCGAGAACCAGGAACAGGTCTTGCAATGGCTGTCGGATAACGCTTAAAGCACATTGTCCACCAGCCAGTCAGCCTCTACCTCCTCTTACCCAACAGTCTTGTCCTCCTTCCACCCAAAATTCCCAATCTTCTCAGAACAATAACCCCAACTGTCCCTGCTCCCCAGAGCTGTTCTCCCTTCCTTTGACTGTACCGCAACCTGCCCCTCCATTTCGCGATTCCACGGACCTAACAGACGAGTATCTGTGTCCAGATGCTCAAACACTAGAGTCTCCTCCATTCCATCTCCGGTCGATTTGGTGGCGGATGACCAGCAACCCACCCTCATCGACGACGATGAGACGCAGTTGCTGTCAGGGCAGCCAGTTGACATGCGCATTGTGCAGGAGGAGGAGGCGAGACAGGAGTTGGAAGAGGAGGTGGTGGACGACGAGGACACCGACCCCACCTGGACAAGGCAGATGTCAAGCTGGGAAAGTAGTGTGGATGTTGAGGCAGGTGCAGCACCAAAAAGGGTAGCTAGAGGCAGAGACATGTCCAGAGGCAGAGGTCAGCTGCTTTGCCGAAGCCAGGCCAGACCCGGAATGTCCGAAGATGTTCCCTTTTGTACCCAGCCCAGAAAAACTCCCCCATCGAGGGCACGTTTCTTGAAGGTGTAGAGTTTTTTCAAGGAATGCGCCGAGGACAGATATAGTGTCGTCTACACAATTTGCCTCTCGAAATCGAGTAGGGGCCCTGAGAAGAGCAACCTGTCCACCACTTCAATGCACCGTCATTTGGAATCCAAGCAATGGAATCAGTGGCAGGCAGCAACGGCAGGACAAACGTCGCCCGCCGTTCATGCCACTGCCTCTGCTCACAGTGCTGGCGATGCACTCCAGAGGACGAGCCAGGACATCACTTCATCTGCCTCCGCCACTTTGTTGACTTCTCCCTCATCCTCCCCTGTTTCTGTCTTATCTCCTTCTCCTGCACCATCAAAGGCACCATCAGGCGCTTCTTTACAACAACCCACCATCTCTCAGACATTGGAGCGCCGGCAGAAATACACCGCTAACCACCCACCCACGCAAGCCTAGAACGCCAACATCGCTAAACTGCTGGCCCAGGAGAGGTTGGCGTTCCGGCTTGTTGAAACTCCCGCCTTCCCGGACCTGATGGCAACTGTGGCACCTCACTATGCCGTCCCTAGCCGTCTCAACTTCTCCCGGTGTGGCGTCCCCGCCTTGCACCAGCACGTGTCACTCAACATCAGGTGGGCCCTTAGTTCCGCGCTTTGCTGCAAGGTCCACTTGACCACCGACACTTGGACAAGCGCCTGTGGTCAGGGATGCTGCAGTGCTTATCTTTAATGACAGGCAGGGTGAATGTGGTGGAGTCTGTTCCCCGGGTGCAAACTGGGGTGGCCTATCTCCTCTCCCAGGCCAAAATTCATGGCAGGAGTAGACTGAAACCCTACGACGCTGCAACCTCCACCACAGCTACTAGCGGCAAACGCTAAAACACTGGTGTGGGGAGACGTCAGCAGGTGGTGCTGAAGCTCATCAGCTTGGGGGACAGACAGCACAGTGCCTCCGAGGTCAGGGATGCCATCCTGGCTGAGATGGCATTTTTTTTTCCCTGCTACACCTGGGGCCTGGCATTTTTACGCCTGTGATAATGGCTGGAACCTGGTAGCGGCTCTGGAGCTTGCCAGCCTCCAACACGTTCCATGTTTGGCCCACGTCTAACCTAGTGGTGCAAAGTTTTTTAAAAACATACCCAAATGTACCGAAGCTACTGTTGAAAATGCGGCGCTTGTGCGCCCACTTTTGCAAGTGCACAGGAGTCGCTGCTAGCCTAAAAACACTCTAGCAAGGCCTACATCTGTCCAAACACAGGCTGTTGTCCGTCATTCACACACGCTGAAACCCTACAATACCATATCTTGAGCAGGGTGTGTGAGCTGCACAGACCTTTGATGGAGTTCCATCTACAAAACCCAAGGGTTCCTCAAAGTCAGCAACCAAAGTTTCTGCACCATGAGTTTCCAGGGGTGGCAGAGTTATGGCTAGGGGAAGAGGCATGGATAGGGATGATGTCTAGGGGCAAAAGCAGTGTGGATGTGGAGGCAAGCTAAGCAGGAAAAACTGGGGGTACAAGCTAAGGCATGGACTGGGGTGATGTCTAGGGGCAAAAGCAGTGTGGATGTGGAGGCAAGCTAAGCAGGAAAAACTGGGGATACAAGCTAAGGCATGGACTGGGGTGATGTCTAGGGGCAAAAGCAGTGTGGATGTGGAGGCAAGCTAAGCAGGAAAAACTGGGGGTACAAGCTAAGGCATGGACTGGGGTGATGTCTAGGGGCAAAAGCAGTGTGGATTTGGAGGCAAGCAAAGCAGGGAAAATGGTGGCTAGAGGCAAAGGGATGTCCATAGGCAGCAAGGGCAAAGATGCAAAACTCTCCCGTTTCAAGAATTTTCCTGACTTGTTTCCCCACAAAACATTCCTGGGAGGAGGGCTGAAACACCACCCTCCTCCTCCTCCGCTGTTAGATTTACCCCAGCTACGAGCTGAAAACGCTGCAACACTGGTGTGGGGAGACGTCAGCAGGCTGGGCTGAAGCTCATCAGCTTGGGAGACGGACAGCACACTGCCTCTGAGGTCAGGGATGCCATCCTGGATGAGATGGCAATTTGTTTATCCCCGCTGCCCCTGGGGCCAGGTTTTTTAGCTTGTTGGAGGGCTCTGGAGCTTGCCAGCCTCCAACACGTTCCATGCCTGGCCCACATGTTCAATGTAGTGGTGCAATGATCTTTAAAAACATACCCCAAATTAGCTGAGCTAAGGGTGAAAGTGCGGCACTTGGACACCCACTTTCCCAAGTCTACAGTACCTGGAGCTAGCCGCAATACACTCCAGCAAGGCCTACATCTGCCTGAAGCACCTACTGTTGTGCGAGGTCACCACACGCTCTAACCCTAGATACCGTATGTTCAGCAGGGTGTGTGAGCAGCAGAGACCTTTGATGGAGTACCAGCTACAAAACCCAAGGGTTCCTCAGAGTCAGCTCCCTCACTTTCTGCACCATGAGTTTCCATGGGTGGCAGACTTATGGCTAGAGGCACAGGCATGGATAGGGGTGATGTGTAGGGGCAAAAGCAGTGTGGATGTGGAGGCAAGCTAAGCAGCAAAAACTGGGGGTACAAGCAGCCGGTGACATCATCACTGACAAGCACAGCTGTCTGTCAGCTGACAGGCTGACTTTCACCAAAATGAACAGACAATGGATAGACTCATCATATACATGTCAGTTACATGACAAATTTAGTGCAATTTGCAAGTCCAAGATGGTTTGGAGATCTGCGGAGAGGAATCTCACCACCTCTTGCGGGTGCCATCATTTGGAAGGCAAGCCCTGGGCTCAGTGGGTGAGAGCAAGCGCAGGATAATCGTCGTTTGGCCTGGCGGCCACTGCCTCTTCCACTGTTGACAGGGCTGGCGCTGCAGTCCAGACCAGGAGCCAGGACACCTCCACATCTGCCTCTGACACTTTGGGGAGTTCACCCTTATCCTCACCTTTTCCTGCCATTTCTCCTTTTGCCCGCGCCATCATGCGCCTCTTCCCAGCAACTCCCCATCTCCCAAGCCTTTCATTTCATGCTAAAGTACAGCGCAACCCACCCACATGCCCAAGGCTTCAACGGCCTCATCTCAAGAAATCTGGCCCAGGAGATGTTGGAATCCCGGCTGGGGGACACTCTGCCCTTTTTGGGCAGAGTGTCTACTGCGCCACCGCACTGTGCCGTCCACACCAGCACTTTCCCCCAAACATGAGGCGGTCCCTAAATTCAGCGCTTAGCCCTAAAGTTCCATGTGACCAGTTACGAATGGACAAGTGCATGCGGACAGGGACGCTACCTTTCAATTTGGGCACAGTGGTTGAATGTAGTTGAGGCGTGGACCGGGTCGCAAAATGTGGTGGCCTGACTTGTCTCCCCACACAACATTCCTGGGAGGAGGGCTGAAACACCACCCTCCTCCGCTGTTAAATTGACCCCAGCTACGAGCTGGAAACGCTGCAACACTGGTGTGGGGAGACGTCAGCGGGCCGTGCTGAAGCTCATCAGCTTGGGGGCCAGACAGCACACTGCCTACAAAGTGAGTCATGCCATCCTCGATGAGACGGCAATGTGGTTTTTGCCACTGCACCTGGGCCCAGGCATGTTGTCATGTGTGATAATGGCCGTAACCTGGGATTGGTTCTGTAGCTTGGCAGCCTGCAACATATTCCATGCCTGGGCCACGTTTTTAACTCATTGCTGCTAATCTTTTGAAAAAGGTACCCCAATGTTCCTGAGCTACTGGTGAAAGTGTGGCGCTTGTGCGGATAGTTTTTAAAGTGTATAGTTGCCGCTGCTAGCCTCTATGCACTCCTACAACGCCTGTACCTGCTGGAACAACGGCTGTTGTGCGACGTCTCCACACTGCTGGCACTAAACATATCATGTGTTGAGCAGAGTGTGTGAGCAGCACAGACCTTTGATGTAGTTCCAACTCCAAAACCCTCGGGTTCGTCAAAGTCAACTCCCTCAGTTGCTCAACCATGAGTGGCCATGGGTGGCAGACTTATGTGAAATCCCATCCCATCCATTGCACTGGACACGAAACATTAGCATGCGCTCAGCACAACTTCGGATATGGCAGATGCGTTAAGCAGGGTGCAGGGTACAACACAGACCAGGCCCGAGCACCAGGAACAGGTGTTAGAAATACTGCAGCATCTGCCATTTCCTTCCAATTTTGGGGTTTTGGACCCGCCACCGACTTGTCTGGACCTAAGTGGGGATCATGAGACACAGTTGCCATCAAGGCAAGCTGTGGTCATGTGCGGTTTGCAGTAAGGGGGCAGTGCGCAATTGGAAGAGGAGTTGGTGGATGACGAGGCCACCGACCCCACATGGACAGGGGTGATGTCTAGGGGCTAAAGCAGTGTAGATGTAGAGGGAAGCTAAATCAACAAAAAACCTGGGTAGAAGCAAAGGCATAAACTGGGGTGATGTTTAGGGGTGAAAGCAGAGTAGATGTGGAGGGAAGCTAAGCAGCAAAAACAGTGGGTAGAAGCAAAGGCATGCAAAACTCTACCCTGTTGGAAGACTTATTCCTAGGTCTGGAACACGTTAATGGCCCCCCTGGACAAATTACTGCCACTCAGGGGCCTAGTGTCACCAGGAGGGACAAGTATAGGCGCATGTTGTGGGAATACCTGGCCGACACCAGCTCTGTCCTCTCCGATCCCTCTGTGCTCTACAGCCTAAACTTATTTTCTCATCTTTTTTTCTGAACTGCACATCTCTTGCCTGCTTCCTTTGGGATCTTAGAAATGGTGGTCCACTTCCACAGATGGTAACTTCAATAGACAGTGTAACGGGAGTAGCTGAGGGATCGCTGTCTTAACCACTTTTTGGCACAAAATTAACTTCCAAAGCCAAATATGGTGCAAGTATATGATGCAAGGACACCTACACACCTATCTCTGACACATTGGGGAGTTCACCCTCATGCGCCCTTTTGGCCTGCACCATCATGCGCCTCTTCCCAGCCACTCCACATTTCCCAAGCTTTTCATTGCAGGCAGAAGTACAATACAACCCACCCCCATGCCCAAGCCTGTAACAGCCTCATCGATAAACTGCTGGCCCTGGAGATGTTGGTGTTTGTTTATGCTTCTGGAGACCCAGGCCTTCCGTCAGCAGATGGCAGCTGGGGCACCTCCCTATGCTGGGCCTAGCCGTTACTACTTCTCTTGGTGTGCTGTCTCTGCCTTGCGCCTGCATGTGTCCCATAACATCAGTCGGGCCCAGAGCTCTGCGCTTTGCTGCAAGGTCCACTTGACCACCGACACATGGACAAGCGCCTGTGGTCAGGGATGCTGCAGTGCTTATCTTTAATGACAGGCAGGGTGAATGTGGTGGAGTCTGTTCCCCGGGTGCAAACTGGGGTGGCCTATCTCCTCTCCCAGGCCAAAATTCATGGCAGGAGTAGACTGAAACCCTACGAAGCTGCAACCTCCACCCCAGCTACTAGCGGAAAACACTGTAACACTGGCATGGGGAGATGTCAGTAGGCCGTGCTGAAACTGATCAGCTTGGGGGACAGACAGCACAGTGCCTCCGAGGTCAGGGATGCCATCCTGGCTGAGATGGCATTTTTTTTTCCCTGCTACACCTGGGGCCTGGCATTTTTGCGCCTGTGATAATGGCTGGAACCTGGTAGCAGATCTGGAGCTTGCCAGACTCAAACACGGTCCACGCATGGCCCACGTTTTCCAACTTGTTGGTGCCATGTTTCTTTGAAACCTACACCATTGTGCCTGATATACAGGTCAAAGTGGGGCCATTTTCGTAAGTGAGAACTAGCCTCTGCTAGGCAGAAAACATTCAGAGCACACTCCTCTCATCTTCGCACCGTTGGCTGGCGGAGGAAGACGAGGGGGTTGGAGTGGCATCTGATGTCCCTATCCCACACGAGGCTAGAGGGTGCACTTCAGTGCATCCCATTGCTTCACCACAAATGGTGTGAAGGGGAGTGGAAAATGGAGGAAATGGAGAGTGACCCTTACAGTTGGGGCCAGCAAAGGCATGCCAAGTAACACACTGGCACACATGGCTGACTTCATCTTGGGTTGCTTTTCAACACATATTTCACATCATGAAGAACAAATAATACTGGATTTTTTCAAGCCTCGAACCCCGGACTAGGTCTAATGTCTGTTCCTTTCTTATATTAGGGGAGAGGGAAAAAAAATTACTTCAGTGATACGTTTAGCGTACATAGACTGACTATTAATGTGTATCCCACTTAGTGTTGTTAGGGTTACACACCGTCACAACCTGGCTAAAGCTTCTATAGCTGTTAATAAAGTCAACATAACTTTACGGTATCCAAAAAGACAGCTGGTACCGACAGAGAGCAAGACAAATGTCACCCAAAGCTGTGAGCTCTGAACACCCACAGTGACTTTGGCGTCATCATCATTATAAGGGAGTGGGTGGTAATAAATAACTTGGCAGTGCCTAAAACCCAAAGAGCTTATACAACTATATTTACATTAAGATACACAAATGAAACTTTTCAGTAGCATGTCATGAGACAAGCTGATAAGCTCTTCCTTTGTGCAGTGCTATTTGAAAGTTAAACGCTGCCTTTATTTTAATTCTGGAGAAGGTGCAGACATTAGATTTAGAACATGTTGTCTTCATTGTCCAAATCCTCTATATAGGTAACGCGTTTTTCGGGCCGAGCTGTCTGGGAACGAGCTGGTGCAGCACTGACAACCTGGGTGAATATGGCAAGAGCCTGAGATGTAGGGTGAATGAATCCCCAAATTATTTGTGGAATTCCCAGTGAGACAATGGCACTGTATACCAGTATTAAAAATTGTGGGTGCACATAACCCCCATATATTCTTTGAATTCCCAGTCAGACAATGGCACTGTATAGCAGTATTAAAAATTGTGGGTGCACGTAACCCCCATATATTCTTTGAATTCCCAGTCAGACAATGGCACTGTATACCAGTATTAAAAATTGTGGGTGCACGTAACCCCCATATATTCTTTGAATTCCCAGTCAGACAATGGCACTATATACCAGTATTAAAAATTGTGGGTGCACATAACCCCCATATATTCTTTGAATTCCCAGTCAGACAATGGCACTGTATACCAGTATTAAAAATTGTGGGTGCACATAACCCCCATATATTCTTTGAATTCCCAGTGAGACAATGGAACTGTATAGCAGTAGCAAAAATTGTGGGTGCACGTCACCCCAATATATTCTTTGAATTCCCAGTTAGACAATGGCACTGTATACCAGTAGTAAAAATTGTGGGTGAACATAACCCCCATATATTCTTTGAATTCCCAGTCAGACAATGGCACTGTATACCAGTATTAAAAATTGTGGGTGCACATAACCCCCATATATTCTTTGAATTCCCAGTGAGACAATGGAACTGTATAGCAGTAGCAAAAATTGTGGGTGCACGTCACCCCAATATATTCTTTGAATTCCCAGTTAGACAATGGCACTGTATACCAGTAGTAAAAATTGTGGGTGCACATAACCCCCATATATTCTTTGAATTCCCAGTCAGACAATGGCACTGTATACCAGTATTAAAAATTGTGGGTGCACATAACCCCCATATATTCTTTGAATTCCCAGTCAGACAATGGCACTGTATACCAGTATTAAAAATTGTGGGTGCACGTAACCCCCATATATTCTTTGAATTCCCAGTCAGACAATGGCACTATATACCAGTATTAAAAATTGTGGGTGCACATAACCCCCATATATTCTTTGAATTCCCAGTGAGACAATGGAACTGTATAGCAGTAGCAAAAATTGTGGGTGCACGTCACCCCAATATATTCTTTGAATTCCCAGTTAGACAATGGCACTGTATACCAGTAGTAAAAATTGTGGGTGCACATAACCCCCATATATTCTTTGAATTCCCAGTCAGACAATGGCACTGTATACCAGTATTAAAAATTGTGGGTGCACATAACCCCCATAAATTCTTTGAATTCCCAGTCAGACAATGGCACTGTATACCAGTATTAAAAATTGTGGGTGCACATAACCCCCATATATTCTTTGAATTCCCAGTCAGACAATGGCACTGTATACCAGTATTAAAAATTGTGGGTGCACATAACCCCCATATATTCTTTGAATTCCCAGTCAGACAATGGCACTGTATACCAGTATTAAAAATTGTGGGTGCACGTAACCCCCATATATTCTTTGAATTCCCAGTCAGACAATGGCACTATATACCAGTATTAAAAATTGTGGGTGCACATAACCCCCATATATTCTTTGAATTCCCAGTCAGACAATGGCACTGTATACCAGTATTAAAAATTGTGGGTGCACATAACCCCCATATATTCTTTGAATTCCCAGTGAGACAATGGAACTGTATAGCAGTAGCAAAAATTGTGGGTGCACGTCACCCCAATATATTCTTTGAATTCCCAGTTAGACAATGGCACTGTATACCAGTATTAAAAATTGTGGGTGCACATAACCCCCATATATTCTTTGAATTCCCAGTCAGACAATGGCACTGTATAGCAGTATTAAAAATTGTGGGTGCACGTAACCCCCATATATTCTTTGAATTCCCAGTCAGACAATGGCACTGTATACCAGTAGTAAAAATTGTGGGTGCACATAACCCCCATATATTCTTTGAATTCCCAGTCAGACAATGGCACTGTATAGCAGTATTAAAAATTGTGGGTGCACGTAACCCCCATATATTCTTTGAATTCCCAGTCAGACAATGGCACTGTATACCAGTATTAAAAATTGTGGGTGCACATAACCCCCATATATTCTTTGAATTCCCAGTGAGACAATGGAACTGTATAGCAGTAGCAAAAATTGTGGGTGCACGTCACCCCAATATATTCTTTGAATTCCCAGTTAGACAATGGCACTGTATACCAGTAGTAAAAATTGTGGGTGCACATAACCCCCATATATTCTTTGAATTCCCAGTCAGACAATGGCACTGTATACCAGTATTAAAAATTGTGGGTGCACATAACCCCCATATATTCTTTGAATTCCCAGTCAGACAATGGCACTGTATACCAGTATTAAAAATTGTGGGTGCACGTAATTCCCATATATTCTTTGAATTCCCAGTCAGACAATGGCACTATATACCAGTATTAAAAATTGTGGGTGCACATAACCCCCATATATTCTTTGAATTCCCAGTCAGACAATGGCACTGTATACCAGTATTAAAAATTGTGGGTGCACATAACCCCCATATATTCTTTGAATTCCCAGTGAGACAATGGAACTGTATAGCAGTAGCAAAAATTGTGGGTGCACGTCACCCCAATATATTCTTTGAATTCCCAGTTAGACAATGGCACTGTATACCAGTAGTAAAAATTGTGGGTGCACATAACCCCCATATATTCTTTGAATTCCCAGTCAGACAATGGCACTGTATACCAGTAGCAAAAATTGTGGGTGTATATAGCCCCAATTCTATTGCTAGGGGACTTGCAGGGTATTTCTGAGGTGAAGGTGGGGGGGCACACCGTTGGAACGGGGATTTGGGGTGTATATATGGGGTATACGGGAATACACTGTCAGTGTGTTCCATTCAGGATCCTGGGAAAGCTGGGTTGCGGCGATTGAGCCCGTCAGTGCCACGTTACACTGACAAGCTTCTCCCTGGAATTGAAGTTATATGTAAGCCCAATATATTCTTTGAATTCCCAGTGAGATAATGGCACTATATGGCAGTAGCAAAAATAGTGGGTGTATATAGCCCCAATTCTATTGCTAGGGGACTTGCAGGGTATTTCTGGGGTGAAGGTGGGGGGGCACACCGTTGGAACGGGTATCGGGGGTATATATCGGGTATACGGGAATACACTGACAGTGTATTCCATTCAGGATCCTGGGAAAGCTGGGTTGCGGCGATTGAGCCCGTCAGTGCCACGTTACACTGACAAGCTTCTCCCTGGAATTTAGCTCTTACAAGAGCTGTTGGTTGTCTTCTCCTTCCTATCCTAGCCTGTCCCTGCCTACCCAGAATCTAACCCCTAGCTAACTGGACGGAAACCTCCGTCCTCGGTGAATTGCAAGCTCAGAATGACGCGAAGCTGGGCGGCGCTGTTCTTTTAAATTAGAGGTCACATGTTTTCGGCAGCCAATGGGTTTTGCCTACTTTTTTCAACGTCACCGGTGTCGTAGTTCCTGTCCCACCTACCCTGCGCTGTTATTGGAGCAAAAAAGGCGCCAGGGAAGGTGGGAGGGGAATCGAGTAATGGCGCACTTTACCACGCGGTGTTCGATTCGATTCGAACATGCCGAACAGCCTAATATCCGATCGAACATGAGTTCGATAGAACACTGTTCGCTCATCTCTAATGGTGGAGGGAGCCTCTAACCAGCCCAGTTTGGACCAATTCATGGTGGAGGGAGCCTCTAAACAGCCCAGTTTGGGCAAATTCATGGTGGAGGGAGCCTCTAAAAAACCCAGTTTGGACCAATTCATGGTGGAGGGAGCCTCTAACCAGCCCAGTTTGGACCAATTAATGGTGGAGGGAGCCTCTAACCAGCCCAGTTTGGACCAATTCATGGTGGAGGGAGCCTCTAACCACCCCAGTTTGGACCAATTCATGGTGGAGGGAGCCTCTAAACAGCCAAGTTTGGACCAATTCATGGTGGAGGGAGCCTCTAAAAACCCCAGTTTGGACCAATTCATGGTGGAGGGAGCCTCTAACCAGCCCAGTTTGGGCAAATTCATGGTGGAGGGAGCCTCTAAACAGCCCAGTTTGGGCAAATTCATGGTGGAGGGAGCCTCTAAAAAACCCAGTTTGGACCAATTAATGGTGGAGGGAGCCTCTAACCAGCCCAGTTTGGACCAATTAATGGTGGAGGGAGCCTCTAACCAGCCCAGTTTGGACCAATTAATGGTGGAGGGAGCCTCTAACCACCCCAGTTTGGACCAATTCATGGTGGAGGGAGCCTCTAACCAGCCCAGTTTGGACCAATTAATGGTGGAGGGAGCCTCTAAACAGCCAAGTTTGGACCAATTCATGGTGGAGGGAGCCTCTGAAAACCCCAGTTTGGACCAATTCATGGTGGAGGGAGCCTCTAACCAGCCCAGTTTGGGCAAATTCATGGTGGAGGGAGCCTCTAAACAGCCCAGTTTGGGCAAATTCATGGTGGAGGGAGCCTCTAACCAGCCCAGTTTGGACCAATTAATGGTGGAGGGAGCCTCTAACCAGCCCAGTTTGGACCAATTAATGGTGGAGGGAGCCTCTAACCACCCCAGTTTGGACCAATTCATGGTGGAGGGAGCCTCTAACCAGCCCAGTTTGGACCAATTCATGGTGGAGGGAGCCTCTAACCAGCCCAGTTTGGACCAATTAATGGTGGAGGGAGCCTCTAACCACCCCAGTTTGGACCAATTCATGGTGGAGGGAGCCTCTAACCAGCCCAGTTTGGACCAATTCATGGTGGAGGGAGCCTCTAAAAAACCCAGTTTGGACCAATTCATGGTGGAGGGAGCCTCTAAACAGCCCAGTTTGGGCAAATTCATGGTGGAGGGAGCCTCTAAAAAACCCAGTTTGGACCAATTCATGGTGGAGGGAGCCTCTAACCAGCCCAGTTTGGACCAATTAATGGTGGAGGGAGCCTCTAAACAGCCAAGTTTGGACCAATTCATGGTGGAGGGAGCCTCTAAAAACCCCAGTTTGGACCAATTCATGGTGGAGGGAGCCTCTAACCAGCCCAGTTTGGACCAATTAATGGTGGAGGGAGCCTCTAACCAGCCCAGTTTGGACCAATTCATGGTGGAGGGAGCCTCTAACCACCCCAGTTTGGACCAATTCATGGTGGAGGGAGCCTCTAAACAGCCAAGTTTGGACCAATTCATGGTGAAGGGAGCCTCTAAAAACCCGTTTGGACCAATTCATGGTGGAGGGAGCCTCTAACCAGCCCAGTTTGGGCAAATTCATGGTGGAGGGAGCCTCTAAACAGCCCAGTTTGGGCAAATTCATGGTGGAGGGAGCCTCTAACCAGCCCAGTTTGGACCAATTAATGGTGGAGGGAGCCTCTAACCAGCCCAGTTTGGACCAATTAATGGTGGAGGGAGCCTCTAACCACCCCAGTTTGGACCAATTCATGGTGGAGGGAGCCTCTAAACAGCCAAGTTTGGACCAATTCATGGTGGAGGGAGCCTCTAAAAACCCCAGTTTGGACCAATTCATGGTGGAGGGAGCCTCTAACCAGCCCAGTTTGGGCAAATTCATGGTGGAGGGAGCCTCTAAACAGCCCAGTTTGGGCAAATTCATGGTGGAGGGAGCCTCTAACCAGCCCAGTTTGGACCAATTAATGGTGGAGGGAGCCTCTAACCAGCCCAGTTTGGACCAATTAATGGTGGAGGGAGCCTCTAACCAGCCCAGTTTGGACCAATTAATGGTGGAGGGAGCCTCTAACCACCCCAGTTTGGACCAATTCATGGTGGAGGGAGCCTCTAACCAGCCCAGTTTGGACCAATTCATGGTGGAGGGAGCCTCTAAAAAACCCAGTTTGGACCAATTCATGGTGGAGGGAGCCTCTAAACAGCCCAGTTTGGGCAAATTCATGGTGGAGGGAGCCTCTAAACAGCCCAGTTTGGGCAAATTCATGGTGGAGGGAGCCTCTAACCAGCCCAGTTTGGACCAATTCATGGTGGAGGGAGCCTCTAACCAGCCCAGTTTGGACCAATTCATGGTGGAGGGAGCCTCTAAACAGCCCAGTTTGGGCAAATTCATGGTGGAAGGAGCCTCTAACCAGCAGAGTTGTGGGAAAGCAGGGTGGAGGGAGCCTCTAACCAGCAGAGTTGGTGGAAATCAGGGTGGAGGGAGCCTCTAACCAGCAGAGTTGGGGGAAATCATGTTGGAGGGAGCCTAGTATTAGCAGAATTGTGCAACGCTTATGGTGGATGAGTATGAGGATGCGGAGGAATTGGAGAGGTTGAGTACAGACATGGAGTTTCATGTTGGGGTGCTTTACACAGGTGGGCACAAAAATGAAGGCTCTATCCAGTGGTGGTTCATTTTTATCAAAGTGAGCCGGTCGGCACTCTCAGCTGACAGACGGGTGCGCTTGTCAGTGATGATGCCACCGGCTGCACTGAACACCCTCTCAGATAGGACGCTGGCGGCAGGACAGGACAGCACCTCCAAGGCATATAGGGCAAGTTCAAGCCACAGGTCCAACTTCGACACCCAATACGTGTAGGGCGCAGAGGGGTCGGAGAGGACAGGGCTGTGGTCGGAAAGGTATTCCCGCAACATGCGCCTATACTTCTCACGCCTGGTGACACTAGGACCCTCCGTGGCGGCACTTTGGCGAGGGGGTGCCATCAAGGTGTCCCAGACCTTAGACAGTGTGCCCCTCGTTTGTGTGGACCGGTGAGAACTTGGTTGCCTACTGGAGGAAATGCCCTCCCTGCCGCCAACGTCACATGCTGGAAACATCTCCATCATATTCTGCACCAATTGCCTGTGGCAAGCATTGATGCGATTGGCCCTCCCCTCTACCGGAATAAAAGACGAGATGTTGTTTTTATACCGGGGGTCAAGGATAGCAAAGATCCAGTACTGGTTGTCCTCCATGATTTTGACAATACGCTTGTCGGTTGTAAAGCACCCCAACATGAACTCAGCCATGTCTGCCACAGTGTTAGTTGGCATGACTCCTCTGGCCCCACCGGAAAGTTCAATCTCCATTTCCTCCTCATCCTCCATGTCTACCCATCCGCGCTGCAACAATGGGACGATTCGAAGTTGCCCGGAAGCCTCCTGTATCACCATCACATCATCGGACAACTCTTCTTCCTCCTCCTCCTCCTCCTCCTCCTCCTCCATTAAACGCAGTGAAGCGGACAGATGTGTGGACCTACTCTCCAGCTGTGACGGATCGGATGCTATCCCTAACTCCTCTGTGTGATCTGAGTTATCCCTGATGTCAATCAGGGATTCTCTCAGAACACACAAGAGCGGGATTGTAAGGCTCACCATCGCATCCTCAGAGCTCACCCTCCTTGTGGACTCCTCAAAGACCCGTAGGATGTCACAAAGGTCTCTCATCCATGGCCACTCATGGATGTGAAACTGAGGCAGCTGACTTTGTGGCACCCTAGGGTTTTGTAGCTGGTATTCCATCAAAGGTCTCTGCTGCTCAACCACTCTATTCAACATCTGAAACGTTGAGTTCCAGCGTGTGGGGACGTCGCACAAAAGCCGGTGTTGTGGCACATGCAGGCGTTGCTGGAGAGATTTTAAGCTAGCAGCGGCTACTGTCGACTTGCGAAAGTGGGCGCACATGCGCCGCACTTTCACCAGTAGCTCTGGAACATTGGGGTAGCTCTTTAGGAAACGTTGCACCACTAGGTTGAAGACGTGGGCCAGGCATGGAACATGTTGGAGTCCGGCAAGCTCCAGAGCTGCTACCAGGTTCCGGCCGTTATCACAAACGACCATGCCTGGGCCCAGGTGCAGCGGCTCAAACCATATTGCCGTCTCATCGAGGAGGGCATCCCTCACCTCGGAGGCAGTGTGCTGTCTGTCCCCCAAGCTGATCAGCTTCAGCACAGCCTGCTGACGTCTACCAACGCCAGTGCTGCAACGTTTCCAATTCGTAGCTGGGGTCAATCTAACAGCGGAGGAGGAGGCGGTGGCGGAGGAGGAGGCGGTGGCGGAGGAGGAGGCGGTAGAGGAGGAGGAGGAGGGGGGTGTTCTTCTCGTGTCCCTGCCAGGAATGTTAGACGGGGAGACGAGGTACACCGGGCCAGTTTGGGAAGCAGTCCCAGCCTCAACTACATTCACCCAGTGTGCCGTCAGTGAAATGTAGCGTCCCTGTCCGCATGCACTTGTCCACGCATCGGTGGTCAAGTGGACCTTTGTGCAAAGCGCGGAACTAAGGGCCCGCCTGATGTTGAGTGACACGTGCTGGTGCAAGGCGGGGACGGCACACCGGGAGAAGTAGTGACGGCTAGGGACGGCATAACGAGGTGCCGCAGTTGCCATCAGGTCCAGGAAGGCGGGAGTTTCAACAAGCCGGAACGCCAACATCTCCTGGGCCAGCAGTTTAGCGATGTTGGCGTTCAAGGCTTGCGCGTGTGGGTGGTTAGCAGTGTATTTCTGCCGCCGCTCCAATGTCTGAGAGATGGTGGGTTGTTGTAAAGAAACGCCTGATGGTGCCTTTGATGGTGCAGGAGAAGGAGATAAGACAGGACCAGGGGAGGATGAGGTAGAAGTCAACAAAGTGGCGGAGGCAGATGAAGTGGTGTCCTGGCTCGTCCTCTGGAGTGCATCGCCAGCACAGTCAGCAGTGGCAGTGGCAGAGGCAGAGGCAGTGGCAGAGGCAGTGGCAGTGGCGTGAACGGCAGGCGGCCTTTGTCCTGCCGTTGCTGCCTGCCACTGATTCCAGTGCTTGGATTCCAAATGACGGCGCATTGAAGTGGTGGACAGGTTGCTCTTCTCAGAGCCCCTAATCAATTTCGAGAGGCAAATTGTGCAGACAACACTATATCTGTCCTCGGCGCATTCCTTGAAAAAACTCCACACCTTCGAGAAACGTGCCCTCGAGGTGGGAGTTTTTCGGGGCTGGGTACGAACTGGAACATCTTGGGAGATTCCGGGTGTGGCCTGGCTTCGCCTAAGCTGCTGACCTCTGCCTCTGCCTCTAGCTACCCTTTTTGGTGCTGCACCTGCCTCAACATCCACACTACTTTCCCCGCTTGACATCCCCCCTGTCCAGGTCGGGTCAGTGTCCTCATCATCCACCACTTCCTCTTCCAACTCCTGTCTCATCTCCTCCTCCCGCACAATGCGCCGGTCAACTGGATGCCCTGACGGCAACTGCGTCACATCATCGTCGATGAGGGTGGGTTGCTGGTCATCCACCACCAAATCGAACGGAGATGGAGGAGACTCTAGTGTTTGAGCATCTGGACACAGATGCTCCTCTGTTAGGTTCGTGGAATCGTGACGTGGAGAGGCAGGTTGAGGGACAATGAAAGGAGCGGAGAACAGCTCTGGGGAGCAGGGACAGTTTGGGTTATTGTTCTGTAAAGCTTCGGAATTTTGGGAGGAAGGAAGACAAGACTGTTGGGTAATAGGAGGAGAGGAGGCAGAGTCTGACTGGCTGCTGGACAATGTGCTGTAAGCGTTCTCTGACAGCCATTGCAAGACCTGTTCCTGGTTCTCGGGCCTACTAAGGTTTGTACCCTGCAGTTTAGTTAATGTGGCAAGCAACCCTGGCACTGTGGAGTGGCGCAATGCTTGCTGCCCCACAGGAGTAGGCACGGGACGCCCTGTGGCTTCACTGCTACCTTGCTCCCCAGAACCATTCCCCCGACCTCGCCCACGGCCTCGTCCACGTCCCTTTCCGGGAGCCTTGCGCATTTTGAATTCCTAGTTAGAAATTGGCACTGTATACCAGTAGTAAAAATTGTGGGTGCACGTAACCCCAATATATTCTTTGAATTCCCAGTCAGACACTGGCACTATATGGCAGTAGCAAGAAATGAGGGTATTTATAACCCCAATATATTCTTTGAATTCCCAGTCAGACAATGGCACTGTATACCAGTAGTAAAAATTGTGGGTGCACGTAACCCCAATATATTCTTTGAATTACCAGTCAGAAACTGGCACTATATGGCAGTAGCAAGAAATGAGGGTATTTGTATTCCCAATATACTCTTTGAATTCCCAGTCAAACAATGGCACTGTATACCAGTAGTAAAAATTGTGGGTGCACGTAACCCCAATATATTCTTTGAATTACCAGTCAGAAACTGGCACTATATGGCAGTAGCAAGAAATGAGGGTATTTATAACCCCAATATATTCTTTGAATTCCCAGTCAGACAATGGCACTGTATACCAGTAGTAAAAATTGTGGGTGCACGTAACCCCAATATATTCTTTGAATTCCCAGTCAGACAATGGCACTATATACCAGTAGCAAGAAATGAGGGTATTTGTATTCCCAATATATTCTTTGAATTCCCAGTCAGACAATGGCACTGTATACCAGTAGTAAAAATTGTGGGTGCACGTAACCCCAATATATTCTTTGAATTACCAGTCAGAAACTGGCACTATATGGCAGTAGCAAGAAATGAGGGTATTTGTATTCCCAATATACTCTTTGAATTCCCAGTCAGACAATGGCACTGTATACCAGTAGTAAAAATTGTGGGTGCACGTAACCCCAATATATTCTTTGAATTACCAGTCAGAAACTGGCACTATATGGCAGTAGCAAGAAATGAGGGTATTTATAACCCCAATATATTCTTTGAATTCCCAGTCAGACAATGGCACTGTATACCAGTAGTAAAAATTGTGGGTGCACGTAACCCCAATATATTCTTTGAATTACCAGTCAGAAACTGGCACTATATGGCAGTAGCAAGAAATGAGGGTATTTGTATTCCCAATATACTCTTTGAATTCCCAGTCAGACAATGGCACTGTATACCAGTAGTAAAAATTGTGGGTGCACGTAACCCCAATATATTCTTTGAATTACCAGTCAGACACTGGCACTATATGGCAGTAGCAAGAAATGAGGGTATTTGTATTCCCAATATATTCTTTGAATTCCCAGTCAGACAATGGCACTGTATACCAGTAGTAAAAATTGTGGGTGCACGTAACCCCAATATATTCTTTGAATTACCAGTCAGAAACTGGCACTATATGGCAGTAGCAAGAAATGAGGGTATTTGTATTCCCAATATACTCTTTGAATTCCCAGTCAGACAATGGCACTGTATACCAGTAGTAAAAATTGTGGGTGCACGTAACCCCAATATATTCTTTGAATTACCAGTCAGAAACTGGCACTATATGGCAGTAGCAAGAAATGAGGGTATTTATAACCCCAATATATTCTTTGAATTCCCAGTCAGACAATGGCACTGTATACCAGTAGTAAAAATTGTGGGTGCACGTAACCCCAATATATTCTTTGAATTACCAGTCAGAAACTGGCACTATATGGCAGTAGCAAGAAATGAGGGTATTTGTATTCCCAATATACTCTTTGAATTCCCAGTCAGACAATGGCACTGTATACCAGTAGTAAAAATTGTGGGTGCACGTAACCCCAATATATTCTTTGAATTACCAGTCAGAAACTGGCACTATATAGCAGTAGCAAGAAATGAGGGTATTTATAACCCCAATATATTCTTTGAATTCCCAGTCAGACAATGGCACTGTATACCAGTAGTAAAAATTGTGGGTGCACGTAACCCCAATATATTCTTTGAATTCCCAGTCAGAAACTGGCACTATATGGCAGTAGCAAGAAATGAGGGTATTTGTATTCCCAATATACTCTTTGAATTCCCAGTCAAACAATGGCACTGTATACCAGTAGTAAAAATTGTGGGTGCACGTAACCCCAATATATTCTTTGAATTACCAGTCAGAAACTGGCACTATATGGCAGTAGCAAGAAATGAGGGTATTTATAACCCCAATATATTCTTTGAATTCCCAGTCAGACAATGGCACTGTATACCAGTAGTAAAAATTGTGGGTGCACGTAACCCCAATATATTCTTTGAATTACCAGTCAGAAACTGGCACTATATGGCAGTAGCAAGAAATGAGGGTATTTGTATTCCCAATATACTCTTTGAATTCCCAGTCAGACAATGGCACTGTATACCAGTAGTAAAAATTGTGGGTGCACGTAACCCCAATATATTCTTTGAATTACCAGTCAGAAACTGGCACTATATGGCAGTAGCAAGAAATGAGGGTATTTATAACCCCAATATATTCTTTGAATTCCCAGTCAGACAATGGCACTGTATACCAGTAGTAAAAATTGTGGGTGCACGTAACCCCAATATATTCTTTGAATTCCCAGTCAGACACTGGCACTATATGGCAGTAGCAAGAAATGAGGGTATTTGTATTCCCAATATATTCTTTGAATTCCCAGTCAGACAATGGCACTGTATACCAGTAGTAAAAATTGTGGGTGCACGTAACCCCAATATATTCTTTGAATTCCCAGTCAGACACTGGCACTATATGGCAGTAGCAAGAAATGAGGGTATTTGTATTCCCAATATATTCTTTGAATTCCCAGTCAGACAATGGCACTGTATACCAGTAGTAAAAATTGTGGGTGCACGTAACCCCAATATATTCTTTGAATTACCAGTCAGAAACTGGCACTATATGGCAGTAGCAAGAAATGAGGGTATTTGTATTCCCAATATATTCTTTGAATTCCCAGTCAGACAATGGCACTGTATACCAGTAGTAAAAATTGTGGGTGCACGTAACCCCAATATATTCTTTGAATTCCCAGTCAGACACTGGCACTATATGGCAGTAGCAAGAAATGAGGGTATTTGTATTCCCAATATATTCTTTGAATTCCCAGTCAGACAATGGCACTGTATACCAGTAGTAAAAATTGTGGGTGTATATAGCCCCAATTCTATTGCTAGGGGACTTGCAGGGTATTTCTGGGGTGAAGGTGGGGGGGCACACCGTTGGAACGGGTATCGGGGTATATATCGGGTATACGGGAATACACTGACAGTGTATTCCATTCAGGATCCTGGGAAAGCTGGGTTGCGGCGATTGAGCCCGTCAGTGCCACGTTACACTGACAAGCTTCTCCCTGGAATTTAGCTCTTACAAGAGCTGTTGGTTGTCTTCTCCTTCCTATCCTAGCCTGTCCCTGCCTACCCAGAATCTAAGCCCTAGCTAGCTGGACGGAAACCTCCGTCCTCGGTGAATTGCAAGCTCAGAATGACGCGAACCTGGGCGGCGCTGTTCTTTTAAATTAGAGGTCACATGTTTTCGGCAGCCAATGGGTTTTGCCTACTTTTTTCAACGTCACCGGTGTCGTAGTTCCTGTCCCACCTACCCTGCGCTGTTATTGGAGCAAAAAAGGCGCCAGGGAAGGTGGGAGGGGAATCGAGTAATGGCGCACTTTACCACGCGGTGTTCGATTCGATTCGAACATGCCGAACAGCCTAATATCCGATCGAACATGAGTTCGATAGAACACTGTTCGCTCATCTCTAATAGTCATATGAAATGGGGCTGCCAAGATCAGACATTGCTTTGCAGTCATCAGCATAAAATTTCAAGATGAACTGAGACCAATAGTATGCCAATATCATTGACTCTTTGTATCCTGTCTGATACTATCCCGATAGTCATTACTCAGTATTCATTTTAACCATGTACTGACTTGTTATACCCCGGCTAGTCTAATGTCTTAGCTGTGCGCCCCTGTAAAAGCAAACAACTAGTGACACCAATTTGTGGCTGTTAAATCCTCAAAAAGATTCTATAATTTAAAAACAGTTTTTAAACTAAAACCACATAGAAAAACTTCATTTCTTACCTTTATTTTGAAGGTCCGTGTCTTCTTTTCTTCATTATGGTAATTGTCATCCGAGAGCACAGGAGGCGTTCCCCCTGTACTCCGAGCACAGTGTTATTATCCATTCCAGCGCCGCGTTGGTCTTCTGCGTCTCCTCCTCTTCACTTCTCTTCTTATACGAGACCACCACAAAATGGCCGATGGACATGCGCAGTCAGTTGATTCGTCGGCCATTCTGCGGTGGTCTCATGTAAGAAGAGGAGTGAAGAGGAGGAGACGCAGAAGACCAACGCGGCGCTGGAATGGATAACAATTAGAGATGAGAGTGAACACTGTTCGGATCAGCCGTTCCGAACAGCACACTGCCATAGAAATGAATGGAAGCACCTGGCACGGTAACTGGCCGCCGGAAAAGTGTACGTGCCAGGTGCTTCCATTCATTCATATGGGAGCGTACTGTTCGGAACGGCTGATCCGAACAGTGTTCGCTCATCTCTAATAACAACACTGCGCTCGGAGTACAGGGGGAACGACTCTTGTTCTTTCTCAGCACGATTACCATAATGAAGAAAAGAAGAAAAATTCAAAAAATGATGGCACGGACCTTAAAATAAGCCATTCCCATTCACTTAGTAAGAGCAGTACACTATACAGAGTAGGTGTACTGCATATATTTGTAGTGTACTGCTGTCGTGACTGCTGCCTTTGTATACAAGGTATTAACGAAGTACTCCTATCTATGACTAGAGATGAGCGAACAGTGTTCTATCGAACACATGTTCGATCGGATATCAGGGTGTTCGCCATGTTCGAATCGAATCGAACACCACGTGGTAAAGTGCGCCAAAATTCGATTCCCCTCCCACCTTCCCTGGCGCCTTTTTTGCACCAATAACAGCGCAGGGGAGGTGGGACAGGAACTACGACACTGGGGGCATTGAAAAAAATTGGAAAAAGTCATTGGCTGCCGAAATCAGGTGACCTCCATTTTAGACGAATAGTGGATTTCAAATCCGGGTCATATGAGAATGTGAACTTTGTGACTATGAGACAGGGATAGCTGTACAGGCAGGGATAGCTAGGGATAACCTTTATTTAGGGGGGAATGTTATTAAAAATAACTTTTTGGGGCTCTATCGGGTGTGTAATTGTGATTTTTGTGAGATAAACTTTTTCCCATAGGGATGCATTGGCCAGCGCTGATTGGCCGAATTCCGTACTCTGGCCAATCAGTGCTGGCCAATGCATTCTATTAGCTTGATGAAGCAGAGTGTGCACAAGGGTTCAAGCGCACCCTCGGCTCTGATGTAGCAGAGCCGAGGCTGCACAAGGGTTCAAGCGCACCCTCGGCTCTGATGTAGGAGAGCCGAGGGTGCACTTGAACCCTTGTGCACCCTCAGCTCTGCTACATCAGAGCCGAGGGTGCGCTTGAACCCTTGTGCACACTCTGCTTCATCAAGCTAATAGAATGCATTGGCCAGCGCTGATTGGCCAATGTATTCTATTAGCCTGATGAAGTAGAGCTGAATGTGTGTGCTAAGCCAGAGTACGGAACTCGACCAATCAGCGCTGGCTCTGCTGGAGGAGGCGGAGTCTAAGATCGCTCCACACCAGTCTCCATTCAGGTCCGACCTTAGACTCCGCCTCCTCCGGCAGAGCCAGCGCTGATTGGCCGAAGGCTGGCCAATGCATTCCTATGCGAATGCAGAGACTTAGCAGTGCTGAGTCAGTTTTGCTCAACTACACATCTGATGCACACTCGGCACTGCTACATCAGATGTAGCAATCTGATGTAGCAGAGCCGAGGGTGCACTAGAACCCCTGTGCAAACTCAGTTCACGCTAATAGAATGCATTGGCCAGCGCTGATTGGCCAATGCATTCTATTAGCCCGATGAAGTAGAGCTGAATGTGTGTGCTAAGCACAAACATTCAGCACTGCTTCGTCACGCCAATACAATGCATTAGCCAGTGCTGATTGGCCAGAGTACGGAATTCGGCCAATCAGCGCTGGCTCTGCTGGAGGAGGCGGAGTCTAAGGTCGGACCTGAATGGAGACTGGTGTGGAGCGATCTTAGACTCCGCCTCCTCCAGCAGAGCCAGCGCTGATTGGTCGAGTTCCGTACTCTGGCCAATCAGCGCTGGCCAATGCATTCTATTAGCCCGATGAAGTAGAGCTGAATGTGTGTGCTTAGCACACACATTCAGCTCTACTTCATCAGGCTAATAGAATACATTGGCCAATCAGCGCTGGCCAATGCATTCTATTAGCTTGATGAAGCAGAGTGTGCACAAGGGTTCAAGCGCACCCTCGGCTCTGATGTAGCAGAGCTGAGGGTGCACAAGGGTTCAAGTGCACCCTCGGCTCTCCTACATCAGAGCCGAGGGTGCGCTTGAACCCTTGTGCAGCCTCGGCTCTGCTACATCAGAGCCGAGGGTGCGCTTGAACCCTTGTGCACACTCTGCTTCATCAAGCTAATAGAATGCATTGGCCAGCACTGATTGGCCAGAGTACGGAATTCGGCCAATCAGCGCTGGCCAATGCATTCTATTAGCCCGATGAAGTAGAGCTGAATGTGTGTGCTAAGCACACACATTCAGCACTGCTTCATCACGCCAATACAATGCATTAGCCAGTGCTGATTGGCCAGAGTACGGAATTCGGCCAATCAGCGCTGGCTCTGCTGGAGGAGGCGGAGTCTAAGATCGCTCCACACCAGTCTCCATTCAGGTCCGACCTTAGACTCCGCCTCCTCCAGCAGAGCCAGCGCTGATTGGCCGAATTCCGTACTCTGGCCAATCAGCACTGGCTAATGCATTGTATTGGCGTGATGAAGCAGTGCTGAATGTGTGTGCTTAGCACACACATTCAGCTCTACTTCATCGGGCTAATAGAATGCATTGGCCAATCAGCGCTGGCCAATGCATTCTATTAGCGTGAACTGAGTTTGCACAGGGGTTCTAGTGCACCCTCGGCTCTGCTACATCAGATTGCTACATCTGATGTAGCAGTGCCGAGTGTGCATCAGATGTGTAGTTGAGCAAAACTGACTCAGCACTGCTAAGTCTGCATTCGCATAGGAATGCATTGGCCAGCCTTCGGCCAATCAGCGCTGGCTCTGCCGGAGGAGGCGGAGTCTAAGGTCGGACCTGAATGGAGACTGGTGTGGAGCGATCTTAGACTCCGCCTCCTCCAGCAGAGCCAGCGCTGATTGGCCGAATTCCGTACTCTGGCCAATCAGCACTGGCTAATGCATTGTATTGGCGTGATGAAGCAGTGTTGAATGTGTGTGCTTAGCACACACATTCAGCTCTACTTCATCGGGCTAATAGAATGCATTGGCCAGCGCTGATTGGCCGAATTCCGTACTCTGGCCAATCAGCACTGGCTAATGCATTGTATTGGCTTGATGAAGCAGTGCTGAATGTGTGTGCTTAGCACACACATTCAGCTCTACTTCATCGGGCTAATAGAATGCATTGGCCAATCAGCGCTGGCCAATGCATTCTATTAGCGTGAACTGAGTTTGCACAGGGGTTCTAGTGCACCCTCGGCTCTGCTACATCAGATTGATACATCTGATGTAGCAGTGCCGAGTGTGCATCAGATGTGTAGTTGAGCAAAACTGACTCAGCACTGCTAAGTCTGCATTCGCATAGGAATGCATTGGCCAGCCTTCGGCCAATCAGCGCTGGCTCTGCCGGAGGAGGCGGAGTCTAAGGTCGGACCTGAATGGAGACTGGTGTGGAGCTATCTTAGACTCCGCCTCCTCCAGCAGAGCCAGCGCTGATTGGTCGAGTTCCGTACTCTGGCCAATCAGCACTGGCCAATGCATTTCTATGGGGAAAAGTTAGCTTGCGAAAATCGCAAACTGACAGGGATTTCCATGAAATAAAGTGACTTTTATGCCCCCAGACATGCTTCCCCTGCTGTCCCAGTGTCATTCCAGGGTGTTGGTATCATTTCCTGGGGTGTCATAGTGGACTTGGTGACCCTCCAGACACGAATTTGGGTTTCCCCCTTAACGAGTTTATGTTCCCCATAGACTATAATGGGGTTCGAAACCCATTCGAACACTCGAACAGTGAGCGGCTGTTCGAATCGAATTTCGAACCTCGAACATTTTAGTGTTCGCTCATCTCTATCTATGACATTTGTCACATAGTCACAGAGAATGGTACAAATGTGTAATAAATCCTTTGACCCCATTATGCCAGGTACATTGGTCTATAGTGCTTTTCTTGGCTTTTTCCATATGCTTATACGGCATGCTTGGCATGAATGGCCACTCTCTATCCAGCCTGTGATGTATCTATTAATATGATGAAGTAGTGGTCTGAAGAAGACCCTTTTGTTCCTACTATGTGGTGTCCTACACATTTACTGCCTCTCCTATGTATATGCAGAATACTGCTAAAAATACTATACTTACTGGTGCCGGTCACACATTGTATGTGCATGTGTAGTGCATCACACCCATACTATTAGATGAAGGAAGCTGTTCCAGAGTCTACCATACAAAGCATAGACCACCCCAACATCATTGTATAAAATAGTAAGCTTACCCCTCCCCCATGGATCAAAGATATTGTGTACCTGTGTGAACCCCTTCATACAACATTGTGGCATCCGGCATAAAACTAATGTTATAATAGCTTGCCCTTGCATCAGTAAGTATGGTTTTTGGGTTAGATATTAGTATAGGAACCTTTCCCACTGGTTTTTCATCAAAATATTAATTTCTTGTAACAGTTTTGGAAAGCCAAACTCAGCAAAAACATACAAAAATCCTTATCCTGGTATCTAAATTACATATTTACAACAATCTTCACTGTATGTTCATGACAACTAGAGATGAGCGAGTAGTATTCGATCAAGTAGGTATATTACGGTATTCGAAATACTGGTACTCGATCAAATACTACTCGCTATTCGAATGGAAAAATTTGATGCAGAACCAGCGTTGATTGGCCAAATGCAATACAGTCGGCCAATCAACGCTGGTTCTTCTCCTACTTTTAGAAGACTTCTCCGCACAGCTTCCCCGTGGCGTGTTCAGGCTTTTAATTCACTCTACCAGGCATCGGGTCTGGGCAGAGCTGACTACGCATGCCAGAGCTACAAGAAAATGGCCGCTTTGACTGTAAGCGGCCATTTTCTTGTAGTGCGGGCATGCACAGTCGGCTCTGCCCAGGCCCGATGCCTGGCAGAGTGAATTCAGAGCCGGAAGATTCCGCGGGGACGCTGCATGGAGAAGACTGCTCGGAGGATCCAGCCCGACCCTCACTCGTGGACTTGGTAAGTTCAATTTGATCGAATGTTGCCTACCCCTGAAACGAGCATTTTTCCCCCATAGACTATAATAAGGTTCGATATTCGATTCGAGTAGTTGAATATTGAGGGGCTACTCAAAACGAATATCGAATATTGAACATTTTACTGTTCACTCATCTCTAATGACAACCAATATCAATCACTGTCATTGAACATATGATCTTTGTACTAACCTTTACAGAGAATGTAAAAGATGTTTCATCAATTTTTCCAGACTAGAATATTCCTCGACAAACTGTGGATTTCATTTGAGGTTGTTCATTGAGGTTCTATTTACCTTATGAGACCAACTAATTATTTACATGCAAAATATCTGATATTCCAATATTCTATTGGTCTGTATTTTTACTAGAAATTCCCAAAGATGAAACAGTCTGTCGTCTAAAACCATATTTGCGTCATGAAATTTTTGCAGACCCATTGAAATGGAGAAAGCACATTTTCATCCCCACTAAGGCAATGACAGATGTGAATCATTGTATTCAATGATGAGTGCTAAAGAAAATGCTGCTGCCATAGAAATATAGAGATCATAATGTTCTCCACAGCCCCAGTCGGAACGTTCTTGTAAACACACATGCTTTGCACCATTAGCTATTTAGGGCACTGCAGAACTGTTGGTTGATTGCAATTACTAAAGTCAAGATATAAATTGTATACAAATACATAATGCAAAAGCGTTCATTCTGTAGCTGGAATCTCCTGCTGACTGCAATGGGACTACATGACCATCCTCCTCACCCGAGGTCATACAAGTCAAGTCTTCCACGGTGCAATTTTTTAGATGTTTTTTTTGTATTACTGGGTAATTTTTTTCACTAATGCAAGTTGCAGACCTCAATGTAGCATGGACTGTGGACCAATTTATCAAGAAAGATGTTGATAAATAGTCAATATTTAGCCAGTCTCTCCTCTGTATAGTAATCTATGACACTATCCCGAATGTGGTCATCATGAGTACAGCCACAATGTAACTACCTGGAGCAGTCACTCTGTTCCCAAGTAGCCATTTGTCACAGTGTAAAGGACCTTCGGTCACATCTAGAGATGAGCAATTTTAAAAAAAATTTGATTCAGCCACATCACCAAATTTTCCTAAAAGATTTTATCTGAATTAATTTGCAGTCAATTGCATTAAAAACAGCTATTTCTTGGCTGCAAAGAGCCTGTACAGTGGTGTGGAACATTGCGCCTTGCAGTGACGCACATGGGGAATCTGTTGTGGTAGTGAAACCATACAGTAAGTCGGTATGACACGCACATCACAGGTTCTGCTTCAATATTCTGTATAAATTCCTCCCTAGCTTTACCCCATACGTCTAATGCTCTTTCCCTGAACTTACAGTATATTGAGCAAAATATCAGTTTTCAAGTCTTTTCGGCCACTCTCCCCAGCACCTGTTGATTAGGGTTGAGCCGATCTTGACTTTTCAGGATCGATTTTGAAATCCGATTTCTGATCATTTTTCATTCGAACCCGATCTCGATCCCAATTCCGATCCCAATGCGAGTCAAAGGGATTTCTTTACTAATCGGAGATCGGATTTTTAAAGCATCCTATTACTATACAGCATGGAATCTAACAAATGAACGCTTTAATTGTTAGAATCTGTACTGTGTAGTGATTTTTTTTAATCACTAAGTAACCAGAGAATTTTTTTTAATCCTCTGGCTACTTAGTCCCCCCTGGTGTCCACTTACCTGCAGAGATGGCTGGTCGGGTGCCCGGTGTTGTCGTTCTTCTTCGCCTCGCTGCCCCCTGCCTCCCAGGTTTGGAGAGTATGGGCGGGTACTGGGAGGGGAGACATCACGTCTCCCTGCCCTGTACCCACCCACACTCTCCTAAGCCACAATCTCCACCTTCTTTCTAGCTCTTTAAACACTAACCTTGGAGGTGGGGGCAGCGAGGCGAAGAAGACCAAGAACACCGGGCACCGGACCAGCCATCTCTGCAGGTAAGTAGCTACTAGAGATGTTAGCTAGTCTCTCATTAGAATGAATGGATGTAGCCGACGCGCAGGGGGTTAAGGCTGTGTGCTGGCTGCTTCCATTCATTCTTATGGAACCGCAGTGGAGCCTTCACACTGAGTATACACTCCGCTCAGAATGATTGGAGCGTATACTCAGTGTGAAGACTAACATTGTTAGCTTTTCCCACAATGCTTGCCCAGTAGCAAAGCATTGTGGGAAATAATCACCGATCTCAATCCCACCTAAAAAGATCATGTTCGGAATTCCGATGGCGATTGTGAAATTTTCTCGATCGCCGATCGGAATCCGATCTTTTCCGAACATGATCGCTCAACCTTACTGCTGATTTCTCTCCCTGCACTAAGTACACTGGAAAATGTCTGAATCCAAGATGGTGGAGGGTATATATAGGGCTGTGACATCAAAGGGCTGCTGGCTGCTGATTGGCTGCATGCATGGTATTGTGGGTGACCCCACGTTCCCAGAGTTACTTGCCCCATGTCCTAACACGTGCAGCAGCCATTTTAGGAAAAAATGCAATTTGTTACCATGAAGCGTGAGGAAATCTGGATTCAATGCAAATCGGATATTTCCTGAAATTTGGATCGAATTCCACTTTGTCAGCTTTGATTCGCTCATCTCTAGTCACATCACTGTCATGTGATTTTAATGGTTCTGATACAGTTATAGGACTAGGATGATTGAAATGAGATGTATATTCTTGCTACCTACAAATGTGTCCTCTCTTATCTGTTGTCTGTCTTGGCTGGATAGATATGCATACCGTAAGGTGAAGGGGTTGTTTGGGGCATATTAATAATGATCTGTTCTTAGTAGAGATGAGCAAACAGTAAAATGTTTGAGGTTCGATATTCGTTTCGAGTAGCCCCTCAATATTCGACTACTCGAATCGAATATGGAACCCTATTATAGTCTATGGGGGGAAAATGCTTGCTTCAGGGGTAGGCAACATTCGATCAAATTATACTTACCAAGTCCATGAGTGAGAGTTGGGCTGGATCCTCCGAGACGTCTTCTCCTTGCAGCGTCCCCGCGGCGTCTTCCGGCTCTGAATTCACTCTGCCAGGCATCGGGCCTGGGCAGAGCCGACTGCGTATGCCCGCACTACAAGCGGACATGCGCATTCGGCTCTGCCCAGGCCTGATGCCTGGCAGAGTGAATGAAGAGCTGGAAGACGCCATGGGGAAACTGCACGGAGAAGACTTCTAAAGGTAGGAGAAGAATCAGCGTTGATTGGCCGACTGTATAGCATTTGGCCAATCAATGCTGGTTCTGCATCGAACTTTTACATTAGAATAGCGAGTGGTACTCGATCGAGTACTACTCGCTCATCTCTAGTTCTTAGCAATAGTGTGGGTCCATTACTGGGGACCCCCAGTTGGCTGAAGAGGCTGAAGTTTTTAAGTAAGTGGTGCAGCCTCTTTAGCTGATCTGTGGGGGTCCCAGAGATCAGACCAACCCCCAGATCACATACCGATGTCCTTAATAATGGTTTCCTTTTATTTTTTTTTTGTTTTTTTGGGCAGCTCTATCCTTCTCATCACTTACCCACTACTATAAATCTTATAATGAGTTAAGTTGCGTCTCTAATTGGTTACAAATTTAGATTCTGTATTGTATTATGTAAATTATTTCTCACGCATTGCCTAAACTACATTTCCTGTATTGACGAATATAACCAGACAAGTACCAAAAAGTAATATTTTGCTAAACCCAGACATTGAAGAACGAGTCTTAGCATTTGTATTTCTCAAGCTTATAGCATCACAATCCTTCTTGCTCTTGACAATGTTTCCAGAAGATCTGCTTCACAGATGGTCACTGATTTTTCTTGCTTTGTCTCTATTGACCGTTTCAGATTCTAATACAGTTTTAATTTAAGACCAGCAATGAATGTCGGCTGACTTGAAATATATGAGATGATGTGGAAGCTACATCATTGGATGCCATTGATTATGCAGTAGTTGTTTTATTTGGACTCAGGGCAATAGCTATCAATATTGTTCCTGGAAATACACGGCAAAGCTTAGCAAAGTGCAGGTAAATTGTCTTTCTTGCTGAAAGCTGGCAGCGCTTCTTCATGGCAGAGATGTCTAATGGTATATACTGTATAATGTCAGTGGTATCGTAAAAAGAACAATCAGAATCATAAAACCAAAATTCTATCCGATTCTCAAATTTCTAGAAACCATTTACATGATATCTTACATGGGATGTGTCACCAAAAAATGATTTTTTAAAACTTATGTATAACATATTTTTAAAGAATTTTTGGTAAGTTTTAACCCCTTCCCGATGCAGCCATTTTTCAATTTTGTTTTTTTTTTAATTACTGTGTTCCAAAAGACTTCTTTAGGGATCGTTCACACGGGGGGAGGTGAGGGCGGATTTTGACACAGACAGTGACACGGGAGCCGCGTCACTCTTGGGTCAAAACCCGCCTGCCACATCCATCGCGGTCACGGCTTTCCCCTCCGTAGCCAGCTCAAATGAATTAGCCGACTTAGGAGGGTGCAGCCGCTAGGCGGAAGAAAGGTCAAGTTGCTTCTTTTTTTCTGCTAGCAGAAAAATCTGCTAGCAAAAAAAAAAAATGCAATCTACATAGACCACTATTGTAAAGGGGCGAATTTTGAAGCGAAATCCGCTGTCAAAATCTGCCCCTTTGTTCACGTGTGAACTAGCCCTTAGGGTATGTTCTCATGGAGGAATGGGTCGCGGAAACCTTTTCCACCATGTGAACATTCCACGCCGCTCGCCACGATGGAATGCCGTTGCAGCACCGACATTCTGTCATGGCATCCCGCTCTTGTCTAGGCCCTAATGAATGTCTCGAGTCGCGGAATCTGTGGCAAGTTAGGGCATGTTGCTTCTTTTTTCCACTACTAAGAAGCAAGAGGCTCTCATTGAAGTCAATGAGAGCCATTTTTGGCAGCAGATTTTGAGGCGGATTCCACATCAAAATCCGCTGTCAAAAAAACTCAGTGTGAACATACCCTTATGTTTCTGTTTACTGTTTACAAAAGGCTTAATTTTGGCAGAAAAAATTGTACTTCATAATAATACAAGTTAATATTGGGGTGAAATTAGAGAAAAACTGTGTTTTTTCTTTGTGTTCTCTGTAGAACCAAAGTGTTCACTGTACAATCAAAATGACGTCATCTGTATTCTGAGGCTTGGTACAATAACAATACAATTATATTTTTTCATTGTTTTCTTATTTCTTTGGAATTTTTTTATAATAGCCTAAAAAATTCTTCTGAATAACTTAATAAAAGGGAAATATTTTTCGCAATACATCAATATGTGATATTAACATCTATTACGATCAGCTTCTTTGTATGCCTAACGTCACCACTATTTTGCACAAATTTTTTTCAGTTACTTGCAGAAACTATTATTGAAGAGTAATTGAGATTATCTGTCTTAACCCCTTTATGCCATGGCCATTTTTTTTCCTTTTTTCATTTGATCATATTTCATTTTAAGCCAACTGAGGGCTTATTTTTTGCCCTACAAACTGTACTTTGTAATGGTACCATTTAAACTCTGTACAATGTATTGGGAAACTGTAAAAAAAATTAGAACGGGATGGAATTTTTTTTAAAAAAAAACTGCTTTTGCAACATTTTCTTATGGGGTCTGTCTTTACAGCGTTCACTGTACAGCAAATATGAGACAATGAAACCAAATTTACACAATTTTTTACATTATCTTCAGAAATATTCAAAATTTTTAGAAATAAGAACCAATACTTTCGGTTTCCATATTCTGACGGCCATTACTTTTTTATAGTCCTGTATATAGAGCTGTGTAAGACTTTGTTTTGCAGGGTTAGTTGTAGTTTTTATCTATACCATTTTAGGGATTGTCTTATGTTTTTATTGCTTTTAATTCCATTTTAGACAAGGATGAAAAAAATTTGGTTTGCCCATTTTGATTTTTTCTTCTACGGAGTCTGGAATTTTAGGATACATATTTTCAATTATTTTGATTTATTTGCTTCTATTTTTAGACCCCCAAGGGTTAACCTGATCTGAAATAGTGATGTAATTGAGTATATTGTAAAATCCTCTGATTTCTATTAGAACTTTTCGACAAGACCATGCAGTTTTCATGGACATAATGTCTTTATTTGTTGAAGCACGATGAAGGAGCTTATTCCCATGACTTTTCGAACGGCCATCACATGTGAATCTCTAAGGGTCTTTTCACATTTCAGTACTGACAGGCCTAAGGACCTTCATTATGCTCCCGACTTTCATAGTAACAGATTTTCATCCACAAGTCTCTCTCTGGGGAACGGCAATCCTCCAAAACTCCCCAAAGTGGTTCACCTTTACTGGTGTAGATCCCAAATCTATCATACTGTCTCCCAAGGCTACATATCCCTTCCCCACTAAGGTGACTCCATCCTCTTTGGTCCTTCTCTCTTGGTAACTACAGTGTTCCTAGGCTTACATTTCACAATATCTGTAGCAGGGCACTACTGAAAAGCAATAGTGAAAAGTTGTCAACAGTTAGCTAAAAAGTGTTCTTTTCACTAATTTAATAATTGATACTTGGAGGAAATATTTAACCCTTATAGCAGACATTACTGTACAAAGGTAGTTATAACCAGTCTTCGGACACTTCTTGTATATAGTAATCAAGCAAACAATTTGCACTTAGTGTTGGGTGAATTGGTTTGCAAGGAATTGGATTTGACACAAATATTCCAAGTTGGTTTTTATTTACAATTGAAAAAATTGGGATTGTCTTGAATGAACTAAAATGGCCACTAAAACATGATTTGTGGTAAATTATTATACTCTGGGGTTTCTTCAGGTGAAAACCCAAGGGAGGTGTAAAAGATAAAAAAAAAATATATACTCACCTTCCCGCACAAATTTCAGTACTCCTTGAGGCATTTGGCAACAGTGTTTTACTCCTCTGGGTCTTTGGTGCTTTTCTTTTTTTCTTTTTTTTTTTCATGTAGATTATGAGCCCCATATAGGGATCACAATGTACATTTTTTTCCCTCTCAGTATGTCTTTGTAGAATAGGAGGAAATCCACACAAAATGGGGAGAACATACAAACTCCTTGCAGATGTTTTTTACTGGTGGGATTCGAACACAGGACTCCAGGGATGCAAGGCTCCAGTGCTAACCACTAAGCCGCCATGCTGCCCCCAATGACTTGTATTTGCACTAGCTGGGACTTGAACCTGAATCGCAAGAATGCGAATCTTGCATGATAGCCCTACACTACTAGCGCTTTTTTGTCTTTGGTGCTCTGTAATGCCATGTGCCCCAGATCATTGGTGAGGCCTGTGACTGGGTTTCATCAGTGACGTAGGCATGACATCATGACACTCTGTATACCCATGAAGAGACCCCAGAGTATAATAATTTCACGTCTATTTTGAACCAAACCAGAGGATCGCTTGACAAATAAATCTTCAGCCATCCTTATTTGCATTCCTACATACAGGCCATTTGATCAGAGAAAAGACAAGTCCCAACTACCAGGGGTCCACTGACAGTCAGGACTGGGGATCGGGAATAACCTGCATTTGATCAACTATCTGTATTTTATACGATTTATCTTGGAGTTGAGTATTGATTGATTATGTTTCTTTACATGATAATGTATTATGTATGGATGAAGAATTTATATACACGATTGTAGTCTTTTTTGTTACGTTCGATTCCATTGAGTAAATGTTAATCCAAGGAGGAGATTCATTTTGCCAATAGTACCTGTGGCCCACGAGGAAAAAAATGATAAACCACAGGCAAGGGTTTTATAATCTGTGCAGTATTAGAACAGTTAATCACAAGGAGCCATTCTGAAAATCCACAGCACTGTGCTGGAAGTGTTAGACTCTGTGTGAATGTTAAATAGAATCCAAGAGGCATAGTGATATCCGCTAAAGTGAGCAGTGAATATCAATTGTATTTATAATTACAAACAGCTAAAACATATTGCTGTAGTGCAAGTCTTCTCAGTGGAAATATACCGTGTGTGCCTCCAGTTTTGCAAGAGTAACTTGGATTTAGGCATGAGATAAAGCAATCTCCCTGACACTGAAAGCTTTAATGGAAATGTACTGTGATTATTTTTCTTATTTTTTTTTTTTTGGTGTGTGCATTGTTTTGAGACAAAGCTTAAGGAAACATAATATCATTCGTAACATAAAATTCTCATTGTGTTTTAGGGAAAAGATAGCAGTCCATTATTTTATTTTCTGTTGTTTATGTAGTGGTAATCTATTCCCCAACGCTGTGCACACTATGGATTATTAGCTATCACAACCAGTGGGTATTGGCAATGAGGGTCGCAATCTAAATTCACTGTACCCCTTACATTTACCACAATAAGGCCGATTTTAATTTTCAATGAAAATACAGGTAAGGTATGTGACTCGAGACCAGACTATAAAGAGGAAACATGGGATACTATTGTTTGGCTATTATCGAAACAAAAAAAAAATCTTGGGGTGTGCATGCCGAAACTCTCACCAATGACTTCAAGAAAACCAAAAGACTTAACCGAGCCCTGTCACCATTTGTTTTTGATTCAATGTTCTAAGAGTGCTGAATGAGAGAATTATAAAAAGTTCATGAAAGGTCTATGGACCCTGTACTACCAAATAATGGATGGTCTGGGAAAAAGACGTGTATACCAGAGGGTGCCATTGTAGAGTCATGGAAAGGTGAGGACATTTTGTTTTTTATATTTCACACATTCCCTGCATTCCAGTTCATAGATAGATAGATAGATAGAGAGAGAGAGAGAGAGAGAGAGAGAGAGAGAGAGAGAGAGAGAGAGAGATAGATAGATAGATAGATAGATAGATAGATAGATAGATAGATAGATAGATAGATAGATAGATAGATAGATAGGGCCAACGAGATCACAGAGTATGATCAAAAACTCTTCCCAGCACTTTCAGTACAGCCTGGACAAGTTTAGTTACATAAATGTTTCCTAGCAAACCATGAATATGTTTGGAAAAACAAATCTTGTGAGGTTCACCCAACAATAATCACTAGCCCTTAGAAAAACTCTTCAACTATGTGTTTAACGAATTTCTAATAAAGTGTATTTTATCCTATAGGGAAATTTTGTATTACATCTACAGAAAATCTAAGCATACATAGGGGCCATGTGGTAGCTCAGTGGTTAGCACTGCAGCCTTGCAGTGCTGGAGTCCTGGTGGTCAAATCCCGCCAAGGGTAAAAGCCATCTGCAAGGAGTTTGTATGTTCTCTCCATGTTTGCATGGATTTCCAGCCCATATTCCAAAGACATACTGATAGGGAAAAATGTACATTGTGAGCTCTATGAGGGGCTCACAATCTCCATTAAAAAGAAATATATATATATATATAGGAAGAAGCTACAGACTCCATGGACATCTTGTCCTTTTTGGAATTAAATTCAGAACCCTAATGATACAGATAACAGTTTTAACTGCTGGATCACATGTTTCTATGTTTCTTACAAAGTTACATAATAGATGAGGTTGAATGAAGACATAAGTCCATCAAGTCCAACCTATAACCCTACAGTCCCCTGCAGTGTTGATCCAGGGGAAGGCAAAAAAAACAAAAAAAAACATGAGGCTCATGCCAATTGCCCCATTTCAGGGGAAAAATTCCTTCCTAATTCCAATCTGGCAGTCAGTATAAAAACCCTGGATCAATGTGTCCTTAAAATCTAGAATCTATAACCCATAACCTTATATCATATGTGTCCTTTCCATTGACATTTCTCCATGTTTTTTATGTATAGGACTAGTTGTTCAGTAGGGTTAATTCTGCTGGGTAAAGTTTTGAGATCTATGGATAGAGGATAAATGAAGTTTATGGGACAATTCTTATACAATACAGCAGATGTATGATGAATACATATAAGTAGGCTCTTCTCTCTACCTGTGGAGACAGTTTAAGGTATTGGCTCTTTGTTTGACAAATGTAATTTCTTTTTATTAAAGCTTTCACACAGTATTTCTTCTAGTTATATGAATGTTCCATGTTTGTGTTTATTTTTAGCAGTAACCTGGCTGTTCATAATGACTAAATGCTCACTAATTAACTCGATTCCCTCGGCCTTGTTAGCTGGATGATCTAAGTTGGGAATCATACAGTATAATGATAGTCTAGAGAGATACAGGTTCGCACTAGTAAAATTACTAAATGGATTAATTACCAGGTGAACCGTATGAAATCCCTTTACACCTCACTTTCAGATGGACAGTATGATGTCACTTTACTCTTTATCATTGAAATAGGATATAATGGTAATATGCAATAAAAAGTTGGGTTTAGAAGTAGAGATGAGCGAACAGTGTTCTATCGAACTCATGTTCGATCGGATATTAGGCTGTTCGGCATGTTCGAATCGAATCGAACACCGCGTGGTAAAGTGCGCCATTACTCGATTCCCCTCCCACCTTCCCTGGCGCCTTTTTTGCTCCAATAACAGCGCAGGGTAGGTGGGACAGGAACTACGACACCGGTGACGTTGAAAAAAGTAGGCAAAACCCATTGGCTGCCGAAAACATGTGACCTCTAATTTAAAAGAACAGCGCCGCCCAGCTTCGCGTCATTCTGAGCTTGCAATTCACCGAGGACGGAGGTTTCCGTCCAGCTAGCTAGGGCTTAGATTCTGGGTAGGCAGGGACAGGCTAGGATAGGAAGGAGAAGACAACCAACAGCTCTTATAAGAGCTAAATTCCAGGGAGAAGCTTGTCAGTGTAACGTGGCACTGACGGGCTCAATCGCCGCAACCCAGCTTTCCCAGGATCCTGAATGGAATACACTGTCAGTGTATTCCCGTATACCCGATATATACCCCGATACCCGTTCCAACGGTGTGCCCCCCCACCTTCACCCCAGAAATACCCTGCAAGTCCCCTAGCAATAGAATTGGGGCTATATACACCCACAATTTTTACTACTGGTATACAGTGCCATTGTCTGACTGGGAATTCAAAGAATATATTGGGAATACAAATACCCTCATTTCTTGCTACTGCCATATAGTGCCAGTGTCTGACTGGTAATTCAAAGAATATATTGGGGTTACGTGCACCCACAATTTTTACTACTGGTATACAGTGCCATTGTCTGACTGGGAATTCAAAGAATATATTGGGAATACAAATACCCTCATTTCTTGCTACTGCCATATAGTGCCAGTTTCTGACTGGGAATTCAAAGAATATATTGGGGTTACGTGCACCCACAATTTTTACTACTGGTATACAGTGCCATTGTCTGACTGGGAATTCAAAGAATATATTGGGAATACAAATACCCTCATTTCTTGCTACTGCCATATAGTGCCAGTGTCTGACTGGGAATTCAAAGAATATATTGGGGTTACGTGCACCCACAATTTTTACTACTGGTATACAGTGCCATTGTCTGACTGGGAATTCAAAGAGTATATTGGGAATACAAATACCCTCATTTCTTGCTACTGCCATATAGTGCCAGTTTCTGACTGGGAATTCAAAGAATATATTGGGGTTACGTGCACCCACAATTTTTACTACTGGTATACAGTGCCATTGTCTGACTGGGAATTCAAAGAATATATTGGGAATACAAATACCCTCATTTCTTGCTACTGCCATATAGTGCCAGTTTCTGACTGGTAATTCAAAGAATATATTGGGGTTACGTGCACCCACAATTTTTACTACTGGTATACAGTGCCATTGTCTGACTGGGAATTCAAAGAATATATTGGGGTTATAAATACCCTCATTTCTTGCTACTGCCATATAGTGCCAGTTTCTGACTGGTAATTCAAAGAATATATTGGGGTTACGTGCACCCACAATTTTTACTACTGGTATACAGTGCCATTGTCTGACTGGGAATTCAAAGAATATATTGGGAATACAAATACCCTCATTTCTTGCTACTGCCATATAGTGCCAGTTTCTGACTGGGAATTCAAAGAATATATTGGGGTTACGTGCACCCACAATTTTTACTACTGGTATACAGTGCCATTGTCTGACTGGGAATTCAAAGAATATATTGGGGTTATAAATACCCTCATTTCTTGCTACTGCCATATAGTGCCAGTTTCTGACTGGTAATTCAAAGAATATATTGGGGTTACGTGCACCCACAATTTTTACTACTGGTATACAGTGCCATTGTCTGACTGGGAATTCAAAGAGTATATTGGGAATACAAATACCCTCATTTCTTGCTACTGCCATATAGTGCCAGTTTCTGACTGGGAATTCAAAGAATATATTGGGGTTACGTGCACCCACAATTTTTACTACTGGTATACAGTGCCATTGTCTGACTGGGAATTCAAAGAATATATTGGGAATACAAATACCCTCATTTCTTGCTACTGCCATATAGTGCCAGTTTCTGACTGGGAATTCAAAGAATATATTGGGGTTACGTGCACCCACAATTTTTACTACTGGTATACAGTGCCATTGTCTGACTGGGAATTCAAAGAGTATATTGGGAATACAAATACCCTCATTTCTTGCTACTGCCATATAGTGCCAGTTTCTGACTGGGAATTCAAAGAATATATTGGGGTTACGTGCACCCACAATTTTTACTACTGGTATACAGTGCCATTGTCTGACTGGGAATTCAAAGAATATATTGGGAATACAAATACCCTCATTTCTTGCTACTGCCATATAGTGCCAGTTTCTGACTGGTAATTCAAAGAATATATTGGGGTTACGTGCACCCACAATTTTTACTACTGGTATACAGTGCCATTGTCTGACTGGGAATTCAAAGAGTATATTGGGAATACAAATACCCTCATTTCTTGCTACTGCCATATAGTGCCAGTTTCTGACTGGGAATTCAAAGAATATATTGGGGTTACGTGCACCCACAATTTTTACTACTGGTATACAGTGCCATTGTCTGACTGGGAATTCAAAGAATATATTGGGGTTATAAATACCCTCATTTCTTGCTACTGCCATATAGTGCCAGTTTCTGACTGGTAATTCAAAGAATATATTGGGGTTACGTGCACCCACAATTTTTACTACTGGTATACAGTGCCATTGTCTGACTGGGAATTCAAAGAGTATATTGGGAATACAAATACCCTCATTTCTTGCTACTGCCATATAGTGCCAGTTTCTGACTGGGAATTCAAAGAATATATTGGGGTTACGTGCACCCACAATTTTTACTACTGGTATACAGTGCCATTGTCTGACTGGGAATTCAAAGAATATATTGGGGTTATAAATACCCTCATTTCTTGCTACTGCCATATAGTGCCAGTTTCTGACTGGTAATTCAAAGAATATATTGGGGTTACGTGCACCCACAATTTTTACTACTGGTATACAGTGCCATTGTCTGACTGGGAATTCAAAGAGTATATTGGGAATACAAATACCCTCATTTCTTGCTACTGCCATATAGTGCCAGTTTCTGACTGGGAATTCAAAGAATATATTGGGGTTACGTGCACCCACAATTTTTACTACTGGTATACAGTGCCATTGTCTGACTGGGAATTCAAAGAATATATTGGGGTTATAAATACCCTCATTTCTTGCTACTGCCATATAGTGCCAGTTTCTGACTGGTAATTCAAAGAATATATTGGGGTTACGTGCACCCACAATTTTTACTACTGGTATACAGTGCCATTGTCTGACTGGGAATTCAAAGAGTATATTGGGAATACAAATACCCTCATTTCTTGCTACTGCCATATAGTGCCAGTTTCTGACTGGGAATTCAAAGAATATATTGGGGTTACGTGCACCCACAATTTTTACTACTGGTATACAGTGCCATTGTCTGACTGGGAATTCAAAGAATATATTGGGAATACAAATACCCTCATTTCTTGCTACTGCCATATAGTGCCAGTTTCTGACTGGTAATTCAAAGAATATATTGGGGTTACGTGCACCCACAATTTTTACTACTGGTATACAGTGCCATTGTCTGACTGGGAATTCAAAGAGTATATTGGGAATACAAATACCCTCATTTCTTGCTACTGCCATATAGTGCCAGTTTCTGACTGGGAATTCAAAGAATATATTGGGGTTACGTGCACCCACAATTTTTACTACTGGTATACAGTGCCAATTTCTAACTAGGAATTCAAAATGCGCAAGGCTCCCGGAAAGGGACGTGGACGAGGCCGTGGGCGAGGTCGGGGGAATGGTTCTGGGGAGCAAGGTAGCAGTGAAGCCACAGGGCGTCCCGTGCCTACTCCTGTGGGGCAGCAAGCATTGCGCCACTCCACAGTGCCAGGGTTGCTTGCCACATTAACTAAACTGCAGGGTACAAACCTTAGTAGGCCCGAGAACCAGGAACAGGTCTTGCAATGGCTGTCAGAGAACGCTTACAGCACATTGTCCAGCAGCCAGTCAGACTCTGCCTCCTCTCCTCCTATTACCCAACAGTCTTGTCTTCCTTCCTCCCAAAATTCCGAAGCTTTACAGAACAATAACCCAAACTGTCCCTGCTCCCCAGAGCTGTTCTCCGCTCCTTTCATTGTCCCTCAACCTGCCTCTCCACGTCACGATTCCACGAACCTAACAGAGGAGCATCTGTGTCCAGATGCTCAAACACTAGAGTCTCCTCCATCTCCGTTCGATTTGGTGGTGGATGACCAGCAACCCACCCTCATCGACGATGATGTGACGCAGTTGCCGTCAGGGCATCCAGTTGACCGGCGCATTGTGCGGGAGGAGGAGATGAGACAGGAGTTGGAAGAGGAAGTGGTGGATGATGAGGACACTGACCCGACCTGGACAGGGGGGATGTCAAGCGGGGAAAGTAGTGTGGATGTTGAGGCAGGTGCAGCACCAAAAAGGGTAGCTAGAGGCAGAGGCAGAGGTCAGCAGCTTAGGCGAAGCCAGGCCACACCCGGAATCTCCCAAGATGTTCCAGTTCGTACCCAGCCCCGAAAAACTCCCACCTCGAGGGCACGTTTCTCGAAGGTGTGGAGTTTTTTCAAGGAATGCGCCGAGGACAGATATAGTGTTGTCTGCACAATTTGCCTCTCGAAATTGATTAGGGGCTCTGAGAAGAGCAACCTGTCCACCACTTCAATGCGCCGTCATTTGGAATCCAAGCACTGGAATCAGTGGCAGGCAGCAACGGCAGGACAAAGGCCGCCTGCCGTTCACGCCACTGCCACTGCCTCTGCCTCTGCCTCTGCCACTGCCACTGCTGACTGTGCTGGCGATGCACTCCAGAGGACGAGCCAGGACACCACTTCATCTGCCTCCGCCACTTTGTTGACTTCTACCTCATCCTCCCCTGGTCCTGTCTTATCTCCTTCTCCTGCACCATCAAAGGCACCATCAGGCGTTTCTTTACAACAACCCACCATCTCTCAGACATTGGAGCGGCGGCAGAAATACACTGCTAACCACCCACACGCGCAAGCCTTGAACGCCAACATCGCTAAACTGCTGGCCCAGGAGATGTTGGCGTTCCGGCTTGTTGAAACTCCCGCCTTCCTGGACCTGATGGCAACTGCGGCACCTCGCTATGCCGTCCCTAGCCGTCACTACTTCTCCCGGTGTGCCGTCCCCGCCTTGCACCAGCACGTGTCACTCAACATCAGGCGGGCCCTTAGTTCCGCGCTTTGCACAAAGGTCCACTTGACCACCGACGCGTGGACAAGTGCATGCGGACAGGGACGCTACATTTCACTGACGGCACACTGGGTGAATGTAGTTGAGGCTGGGACTGCTTCCCAAACTGGCCCGGTGTACCTCGTCTCCCCGCCTAACATTCCTGGCAGGGACACGAGAAGAACACCCCCCTCCTCCTCCTCCTCTACCGCCTCCTCCTCCGCCACCGCCTCCTCCTCCGCCACCGCCTCCTCCTCCGCTGTTAGATTGACCCCAGCTACGAGTTGGAAACGTTGCAGCACTGGCGTTGGTAGACGTCAGCAGGCTGTGCTGAAGCTGATCAGCTTGGGGGACAGACAGCACACTGCCTCCGAGGTGAGGGATGCCCTCCTCGATGAGACGGCAATATGGTTTGAGCCGCTGCACCTGGGCCCAGGCATGGTCGTTTGTGATAACGCCGGAACCTGGTAGCAGCTCTGGAGCTTGCCGGACTCCAACATGTTCCATGCCTGGCCCACGTCTTCAACCTAGTGGTGCAACGTTTCCTAAAGAGCTACCCCAATGTTCCAGAGCTACTGGTGAAAGTGCGGCGCATGTGAGCCCACTTTCGCAAGTCGACAGTAGCCGCTGCTAGCTTAAAATCTCTCCAGCAACGCCTGCATGTGCCACAACACCGGCTTTTGTGCGACGTCCCCACACGCTGGAACTCAACGTTTCAGATGTTGAATAGAGTGGTTGAGCAGCAGAGACCTTTGATGGAATACCAGCTACAAAACCCTAGGGTGCCACAAAGTCAGCTGCCTCAGTTTCACATCCATGAGTGGCCATGGATGAGAGACCTTTGTGACATCCTACGGGTCTTTGAGGAGTCCACAAGGAGGGTGAGCTCTGAGGATGCGATGGTGAGCCTTACAATCCCGCTCTTGTGTGTTCTGAGAGAATCCCTGATTGACATCAGGGATAACTCAGATCACACAGAGGAGTTAGGGATAGCATCCGATCCGTCACAGCTGGAGAGTAGGTCCACACATCTGTCCGCTTCACTGCGTTTAATGGAGGAGGAGGAGGAGGAGGAGGAGGAAGAAGAGTTGTCCGATGATGTGATGGTGATACAGGAGGCTTCCGGGCAACTTCGAATCGTCCCATTGTTGCAGCGCGGATGGGTAGACATGGAGGATGAGGAGGAAATGGAGATTGAACTTTCCGGTGGGGCCAGAGGAGTCATGCCAACTAACACTGTGGCAGACATGGCTGAGTTCATGTTGGGGTGCTTTACAACCGACAAGCGTATTGTCAAAATCATGGAGGACAACCAGTACTGGATCTTTGCTATCCTTGACCCCCGGTATAAAAACAACATCTCGTCTTTTATTCCGGTAGAGGGGAGGGCCAATCGCATCAATGCTTGCCACAGGCAATTGGTGCAGAATATGATGGAGATGTTTCCAGCATGTGACGTTGGCGGCAGGGAGGGCAGTTCCTCCAGTAGGCAACCAAGTTCTCACCGGTCCACACAAACGAGGGGCACACTGTCTAAGGTCTGGGACACCTTGATGGCACCCCCTCGCCAAAGTGCCGCCACGGAGGGTCCTAGTGTCACCAGGCGTGAGAAGTATAGGCGCATGTTGCGGGAATACCTTTCCGACCACAGCCCTGTCCTCTCCGACCCCTCTGCGCCCTACACGTATTGGGTGTCGAAGTTGGACCTGTGGCTTGAACTTGCCCTATATGCCTTGGAGGTGCTGCCCTGTCCTGCCGCCAGCGTCCTATCTGAGAGGGTGTTCAGTGCAGCCGGTGGCATCATCACTGACAAGCGCACCCGTCTGTCAGCTGAGAGTGCCGACCGGCTCACTTTGATAAAAATGAACCACCACTGGGTAGAGCAGTCATTTTTGTGCCCACCTGTGTAAAGCACCCCAACATGAAACTCCATGTCTGTACTCAACCTCTCCAATTCCTCCGCATCCTCATACTCATCCACCATAAGCGTTGCACAATTCTGCTAATACTAGGCTCCCTCCACCCTGATTTCCCCCAACTCTGCTGGTTAGAGGCTCCCTCCACCCTGATTTCCACCAACTCTGCTGGTTAGAGGCTCCCTCCACCATGAATTTGCCCAAACTGGGGTTTTTAGAGGCTCCCTCCACCATGAATTGGTCCAAACTGGGCTGGTTAGAGGCTCCCTCCACCATGAATTTCCCAAAACTTGGCTGTTTAGAGGCTCCCTCCACCATTAATTGGTCCAAACTGGGCTGGTTAGAGGCTCCCTCCACCATGAATTTGCCCAAACTGGGGTGGTTAGAGGCTCCCTCCACCATTAATTGGTCCAAACTGGGCTGGTTAGAGGCTCCCTCCACAATTAATTGGTCCAAACTGGGCTAATTAGAGGCTCCCTCCACCATGAATTGGTCCAAACTGGGCTGGTTAGAGGCTCCCTCCACCATGAATTGGTCCAAACTGGGGTGGTTAGAGGCTCCCTCCACCATTAATTGGTCCAAACTGGGCTGGTTAGAGGCTCCCTCCACAATTAATTGGTCCAAACTGGGCTAATTAGAGGCTCCCTCCACCATGAATTGGTCCAAACTGGGCTGGTTAGAGGCTCCCTCCACCATGAATTGGTCCAAACTGGGGTGGTTAGAGGCTCCCTCCACCATTAATTGGTCCAAACTGGGCAGGTTAGAGGCTCCCTCCACCATTAATTGGTCCAAACTGGGGTGGTTAGAGGCTCCCTCCACCATTAATTGGTCCAAACTGGGCTGGTTAGAGGCTCCCTCCACAATTAATTGGTCCAAACTGGGCTAATTAGAGGCTCCCTCCACCATGAATTGGTCCAAACTGGGTTTTTTAGAGGCTCCCTCCACCATGAATTTGCCCAAACTGGGCTGGTTAGAGGCTCCCTCCACCATGAATTGGTCCAAACTGGGGTTTTTAGAGGCTCCCTCCACCATGAATTGGTCCAAACTTGGCTGTTTAGAGGCTCCCTCCACCATGAATTGGTCCAAACTGGGGTGGTTAGAGGCTCCCTCCACCATTAATTGGTCCAAACTGGGCTGGTTAGAGGCTCCCTCCACCATGAATTTCCCAAAACTTGGCTGTTTAGAGGCTCCCTCCACCATTAATTGGTCCAAACTGGGCTGGTTAGAGGCTCCCTCCACCATGAATTTGCCCAAACTGGGCTGTTTAGAGGCTCCCTCCACCATGAATTTGCCCAAACTGGGCTGTTTAGAGGCTCCCTCCACCATGAATGGTCCAAACTGGGCTGGTTAGAGGCTCCCTCCACCATGAATTTGCCCAAACTGGGCTGTTTAGAGGCTCCCTCCACCATTAATTGGTCCAAACTGGGCTGGTTAGAGGCTCCCTCCACCATGAATTTGCCCAAACTGGGGTGGTTAGAGGCTCCCTCCACCATTAATTGGTCCAAACTGGGGTGGTTAGAGGCTCCCTCCACCATTAATTGGTCCAAACTGGGCTGGTTAGAGGCTCCCTCCACAATTAATTGGTCCAAACTGGGCTAATTAGAGGCTCCCTCCACCATGAATTGGTCCAAACTGGGTTTTTTAGAGGCTCCCTCCACCATGAATTTGCCCAAACTGGGCTGTTTAGAGGCTCCCTCCACCATGAATTGGTCCAAACTGGGCTGGTTAGAGGCTCCCTCCACCATGAATTGGTCCAAACTGGGGTGGTTAGAGGCTCCCTCCACCATTAATTGGTCCAAACTGGGCTGGTTAGAGGCTCCCTCCACCATTAATTGGTCCAAACTGGGCTGGTTAGAGGCTCCCTCCACCATGAATTTGCCCAAACTGGGCTGGTTAGAGGCTCCCTCCACCATGAATTGGTCCAAACTGGGGTTTTTAGAGGCTCCCTTCACCATGAATTGGTCCAAACTGGGGTTTTTAGAGTCTCCCTCCACCATGAATTGGTCCAAACTGGGGTTTTTAGAGGCTCCCTCCACCATGAATTTGCCCAAACTCTGCTGGTTAGAGGCTCAATCCACCCTGATTTTCAAAACAAATGTTGGTGCCAACCTCAACTTACTACAAGGGCCAAATTCACTGCTGGTGACAAGCTCTCCTCACTGCAAGTGCCAAATACACATGTTTCAAGGTGTTTTCCTACTGTCAGAGAGGTGGTATTGAGTGTGTAAAGTGTGTAGTTGTTAGGCTGTGATGTTGGGGTAATAGAGGGTCTTTGGTGTGTTAGATGCCCCCAGACATGCTTCCCCTGCTGTCCCAGTGTCATTCCAGAGGTGTTGGCATCATTTCCTGGGGTGTCATAGTGGACTTGGTGACCCTCCAGACACGGATTTGGGTTTCCCCCTTAACGAGTATCTGTTCCCCATAGACTATAATGGGGTTCGAAACCCGTTCGAACACACGAACATTGAGCGGCTGTTCGAATCGAATTTCGAACCTCGAACATTTTAGTGTTCGCTCATCTCTATTTAGAAGGGCGAAATATCTATAGGTCTTTCCTTACCTCTTTCTCTTTGCAGGATGTATCCAGATATGTGTCATAAGATGATCAGCTTTTCAGGAGAATATTCTTTTGCTATATAATGTGTCACAAAGTGATATCCTGTTTGTCTCTTTGTGCCTACGGAGTGGTTTTGTTGTGGACTGAAGTCTATCAAGGATTTTCTGGAAATTGGGCTCAAGCTAAATTAAAGAGGTATTCCCATGTCCCTTGCTCACCAGTCTTCGCTGCTGCAAAGACTTCTTTCTTCCTGGTTTTCGATGTCAATTGGTGGGTGGGGTTTCATATGCAAAGCCATACCGTCCGACTACCTCCAGTTTAGCTCCGCCCCAAATTAGTGTGTAGCTCCACCCACCACATAGTGTGATTCTATGGGACGAATGAAGGGCATGTGATGTCATCAAAGGTCCTATAACACTTGGTTTAGCTTGTTCTATATAGAGTTGGCTAAATCCCAGTGGCTAAGGGACCAGATCCTTCTGCCCACTAGCTTTTAGCCTGCTCTAAGAAAGCTAAATCCTAGTGAGCATAGGGACCAGGTTCTTTAGCCCACTAGGATTTAGACTGTTTTATATAAGGAAGCAGCACTCATTTTCCCCCTCCTTTATCTGAGAGCAGGAAGCTAGGTCACATGTGTGGTGTAGACACAGGAACAGCTACAGACACAGGCTTGCTCCCGTGCACTTAGCCCCTCCCCCCTTAGAGCAGGCAGCTAAGTCACTTGACATTTCAGCAGATAATCCCAAGGGCCATAGAAACGCAGTGTCAACAATGAAGTGAATACATTAAGATAGTGGACAAACAAAGCAGTTTTGCTGAAGCAGTGTATTTAGGAAAAGTCTTAAATCCACATTAACAAGCAGTATAGATAGGATCCTTGTTATGGGACAACTCCTTTAAAGGTAGACCAAACTATATAATAAATAAACATTCTGTCCACCATGAGGGTGAATATAGAAGTGAACTGTTGACTGCAAAGAATGAACCACCTTAAATAGGAGTTCTGCCAAATAAAGAATGATACTCACAGTTTAGTTAAGTTATTGCTTCTTACCGGTCTCTCATATACCCATATAGATTGCATCGTCCCAGTCAACCAATGACACCTAATGTCTCAATGTTTGTCTGAGTATCACTGTGATTGGCTGATAGCTAGTGATGTGTATCTAAAGCAGTCATAAGTGGCTTTTTTACACTTTTGTGAAAGTGGGTGGAGATGGAACATGGGCAAGGACATCACCTACACCACATTATCATCGTATACGGTAAGTTTGTAGTAGAAAAAATTAAATAAATATACACCAGTTCTAAGATGGCGTAGAGATCTTCTGAGGCATAGGTTTCGTCATGACTTACATGACTCATCAGCAAACATGGGGACCTAAAGACTGGTGTAATCTAGGGGGGTTCCTTTAGAGATTTTGGACATCTCACCTGAGGAATCATTAAGTCAGAAAGTAGAATACAAAGACTCGGCACTCTCGTATGGCTGGGTTCACATCTGTGTTGGTGTCTCCTTTTGGAAATATCCTGGCAGTGAACTTCAAAAATAGCAGGAATGAAAAAGTACTACCAGTCCAACTTTTTCGTCTGGTGGCTTCAAATGAAAAGCTAATACAAAGGACACCAATTGTGCCCGGCAGACCTCATTGACAATAATAGAATCCACAAGGCACAATGGAGCCTGCTACTGCTTTAGTGATCTGTGTGTCCATTGTTTGGTTTTCCGGTTGACCAGAACAAAGGACACAGCAGCATAGAGATCAAAATGATATACGTTGTTCTGTGATATTTTTTTGAGTTTATAAGTGGGCCAAAGTGATCGTTCGATCCTGTTAGGAACGTCTCAGCACTATAGAAATGCAACTGGCTGCTAAAGTCTCACATTAATGTAGAAGTGAATCAACAACAGCGAAAACTATAATCAAAATTTATTGTAACCTCCTTTCGGAAGAAGAGTCCTGGAAGTGATGATATGGCCCCCAACGTGTCCTGATTTTTACATTATCCAGTCTGCCTGGGATTACACAAGGAGAAAGAAGATCTATGCTGAGTTCCCCAAGATATTAGATACAACCTCCCTGCTGAGTTCCTTCAAAAACTGTCTACAAGTGTACATAGAAGAATTGATGGAAGACAAAGCGACTGTCACACCAAATGTTGATTTCTCTTTTGTCAGTTTACTTAGTTTTCTTATTCTATTTTTGAAGCATTTGCAGCATTTCCCCACACTTGTCTAAAACTTTTGCTCTATACTAAATATCACAATACTGTATATACTCGAGTATAAGTCAAATTTTTCAGCCCAGTTTTTGTGGTGAAAAAGCTCCCCTCGGCTTATGACCAGCCACAATATCAATGTATAGAATCTCCCATAAAATAGTGCAAAAAAAAAAGAAGATTTAAAAAATATAAAAAATAAAAGTTCTAAATCCCTCCTTTCCCTAGAATACATACAAATGTAGAAAATGACTGCGAAACACGTACACATTAGGTATCCCTGTGTCTACTGAATATAGGGTATCTGCAGTGCTCCTGTTCCATCGGGAAGGGGTTAATAGGAGCACTGCAGATACCCTATATTCAGCCAGACTGAATTCCAAGTGGGGGAAGAATGAACAGTCCTCAAGCTCAGGGAAGGGGCAGACAGACAACAAAACACAAGCAAAACAATACACCCCCTCCCCTTTCCCAGCACCCAGCTTCTACTGCACCCAAAAACTACAACCATTTTAATTTTTGAAATTTTCCAGTAGCTGCTGCATTCCCCCCCTCGGCTTATACTCGAGTCAATAAGTTTTCCCATTTTTTTTTTTTTTTTTTTTAATTAGGGGCCTCGGCTTATATTCAGGTCGGCTTATACTTGAGTATATACAGTAAATCAATCTTGTGCTTTTACTTCTCCATCACCTACAGAAACACGATCCACTTAAAAGTCTAATGATTTCATTCTGTGCCAAGAAATAATGGCGAAATCATCACATGCAATAAAAGATGCACACGCCTAATGTTTATAAAACATCCCCCTCCCCATTACAAGGACTTGCACATGTAAAGCCCCTATTAGATCATTACACGAGTTATCCTTTGAAGGTGTATTACACTGGAGGCTTTTAGTAGACATCCCCGGTGATCTGCCCTCTTTCTTCCTGAATTGTCCTGGATCAAGGTTTCCTTCATTTTGTTTTCCTGCAACTGTTAGTTCTACAGATCAAATAATGTCAGAAATTTCCCTAATGGATCACAGCTTTAAGCAGCCTTGCCTCAATCCTTATTATTTCAATCTTCTTTTATTTCGACACAATAGAAAATTGAGCCGCTGATTTTTTTTTTTCTGTCTTTTTAGCCTGTGTCTTTGAGCAGTATTCCGGCATTTGTGGATCTAATACACATTCACACACTGATGGGATTTATTTAATGTTTCACTGGGAAAGGGTCATTGAAATTTTCATCTCGTTTTGGAGTATGTACTAGGAATACTTATTAAGCAAGTGGGCTCGATTATGAAAAGAATAAAAAAAGACAGTGCTGTTCGACAGTAACATGGCCGTCCGTACTGTGCTCGAAAACAAAGGGGTTTCAATTAAAATATATTTTATGTGTTGGAGCTGAAAGCTGTTTTTGTTTCATGGTTTCATTGATGCTCATATGATGATTGAGAGATGTCCAATTTAAAAACAGATTATGGTAATTATTTCTACCCGGGAGTCCTTTTATGAGAAGAGACCAAAGTTGCACTTTCTATCATTTCTTTGATAACATATATTTAATCACGCTGTGTTTCATCTAATCTTCAGATTAAAATATTAAAACAATAAAGAAGAGCGCTGAAGAATTACATCTCTTCTGAGGTTGTCGTTACATTGCTCATTTGCATGCGCCATCCACCTTTCTGCAGATAGGGGCTCATGCACATAGCAGTATAATGGCTCGGGACAACTGGGGATTTATACAAAACTGGAATATGTATGATATGGTGGTCAAAGACTTGGATCTATTGTACTATATCTACTCTGTATCTTATGTATGTTTTGCACCTCTATATCCTACCGATTCCATATAATTTTTTTTTGATGTAGATTGTGAGCCCCATATAGGATCACAATGTACATTTTTATAGAATTTATAGAATGGGGGGGAAATCCACATAAAAACAGGGAGAACATACAAACTCCTTGCAGATGTTGTTCCTGGTGGGATTTGAACTCAAGACTCCATCGCTGCAGTGCTAACCACTGAGCCACCATGTTGCCCCTGATTTTGTATAGAATTATGAGAGCAAAAAAATAATGCATGTTCCTCTGGAAGCCATATTTTGGAGTTCTCCACTAGATGTATTGCAGATGTAGCAGTCAACATGAGAAAGTTTGTCATAGAGGGAAGCAAGCAGAGGCATTGTTTTCCTATTTACATCTTGGAAAACAGATTTGCATATTTTTCCCATAATCCCCCAGTGGAGCGAAAAAGGCTTTTGTAAGACTGCATATGCCTGAGAAGATGATCTCTCCTTAAGGAGTGATATTATGACAAAGTTTGTCATGTCATGCGCTACACATTGGGGGAAATGAATTATCCCCACCCAGTTCCTGTATAATTCCACTTTCCATAATGGCACACTGCTGTGCATTTGATTTTTTAAGAGACAAGAACTTCATAACCTTTATTAAGACCAACATAGGAAACACCAGTCTTAATAATTTCCCCCATTGTGTAGTTTAGTCAATTCCCACTCAAAATTAATATTGGCCACACTATACTATTTGATACAGAAATTTCTGTGACTTAATATCAGTTCTATACACCTGAATGGGTTTGTTTCTTCAGCATACTGGTCAGTCTGACACATCTGCCACCAGTGATCAATATTAAGACCAGTGCACGATTATTAATACATTTCTCCCAATGTGTATCTCTGTTCATCCTCCTGCACAGTATTGTCATGAACAAGAGGCCTTATTGTGACCTACAAATCATTAAAGGGATCCTATCATTCAGATGGATTTTTTTGTGACTAACACATCGGAATAACCTTAAGAAAGGCTATTCGTCTCCTACCTTTAGATGTCTTCTCCGAGCTGCTGTTTCGTAGAAATCCTGTTTTTTAGCTGGTATGCAAATTAGTTCTCTTGCAGCACTGGTTGGCGTCCCCAATGCTGTGAGAAAACTCTCCAGCAACGCCTCCATCTTCTTCAGTATTGTAAGTGGCCATTTTCTTGTGAACGGCAGGCATGCGCAGAGGACATTCCTGAAGAAGACGGAAGCAGTGCTGGAGATATTTCGCACAGCATTGGGGACGCCCCCAGTGCTGTTTGAGTGCTGGGCCCGCCTCCAGTGCTGTGAGATAACTAATTTGCATACCGGCAAAAAATGGTATTTTAACTGGACGGTGGGGCGGAGAAGACATCTAAAGGTAGGAGAAGAATAGCCTTTCTTAAGGCTATTCCATCGTGTCAAAGAGAAAAAAAATGTTTTTAATGGTAGAATCCCTTTAAGCTATCATATTAATCTGTGAAATGAAAAGTATAAAAGTTACGGTGTTTGGAAGACAGGGAGTCATAAAAGAAAAGAAAAAATTGCCTATGGTGGGAAAGAGTTAAAAAACTTAGATTTTCTTTTTCGGATGAGTACAAACTGAGACTATTTATTGAGTGAATAATAAATAAAAAAAATGCTTTAAAACATGAGATTTTTTTCAGATTCGCATATTCGTCACACTGTTTATTGAGTGAGCAAAAACCAAAAATGGAGATTTTTTTTCAGGTTAGCACAGGCAGAATCAATGTTTTGCTATTAGAACAGCAGTTTATATGTATTTAGTGAAAAAATGTGAACTCTTTCCCAGGTAATTGGGCCCATCATTACCCTAAATTTAAATGCAATGAGTCTCGGGTGTACAATTTTGTGACCTTGTTCATCCAGAAGATGAGCTAGGTAAAATTTTGATTGTTCCTGTTTTATCTCTTCAGTCAAAAAAGCTCCAGCTTTATTCTTTTATAGAGATGAGCAAGCTATTGCTAAGAACTAGAGATGAGCGAGTAGTACTCAATCGAGTAGGTATTCGATCGAATACTACGGTATTCGAAATACTCGTACTCGATCGAGTACCACTTGCTGTCCGAATGTAAAAGTTCGATGCAGAACCAGCATTGATTGGCCGAATGCTGTACAGTCAGCCAATCAATGCTGGTTCTTCTCCTACTTTTAGAAGTCTTCTCCGTGCAGTTTCCCCATGGCGTCTTCCAGCTCTTCATTCACTCTGCCAGGCATCGGGCCTGGGCAGAGCCAACTGCGCGTGTCCGCTTGTAGTGTGGGCATGTGCAGTCGGCTTTGCCCAGGCCCGATGCCTGGCAGAGTGAATGAAGAGCCGGAAGATGCCGTGGGGATGCTGCATGGAGAAGACTGCTCGGAGGATCCAGCCCGACCCTCACTAGTGGACTTGGTAAGTATAATTTGATCGAACGTTGCCTACCCCTGAAATAAGCATTTTCCCCCCATAGACTATAATAGGGTTCAATATTCGATTCGAGTAGTCGAATATTGAGTGGCTACTCGAAACGAATATCGAACCTCGAACATTTTACTGGTCGCTCATCTCTATTAGAGAGTTAATATCCCTTCTAGTTACAATCGGAGGAGGCATACTTTGCTTCAAGTTGAATGGGTTCTGGCTGTTTTATTTTTAGTTACTATTAGATTTTGACAATAAGGTCTGTGATATCTTTAGTCGTCTTTCTTTTGGTTTGGTCTGAGATAAGTCAGTCTCTCATGTACGCCTTATGGGCATTCCTCAGTACATAAGGGTTTGACACCAAGCTCACATTCACAGTAAGAAGAAGCAAAGATCATTTCAAGTGTAGACTTAAATTCAGGATGTTGTAAAATGTAATCCTTTAATTTTCACAGGAATGGAAAGGAAGAAGAGCAACTTTTTTTGACAGATAATGCTATCCCGGCATGGTTTGACAATGTAATAGTATCTATACTGGTTGACACTGCTTGGCTAAGGACGATTTTATCTTCAAGAAAAAGTCAATTCTCAAAAACACCAAATGTAGAGTTGAAAAGTAACAAAAATATCTCACCTCTCCTTCATATGTCGAATAAACCCTCTTCCAATGAGGAGAATAGAAGTTGGTCTCCTGGAGATACAAATGTGTAGATCTTTATCGACTATGCAGTTAAAGTCTCCTCCGATATCCAATTGGCCCTTGGAAAAGAATTGTATTTTTAGTAGAAGAGAGTTCCAATAACTGGTTCATATTTGTGAATTCAACGTTGAAGAAATTGTATGTGATCTCACCTACAAGCCCCAGAAAGCAATCCCTTAGGGTCAGCAATTTGGGATATGAATGAACGGGCAACTGTATTTTTAATGGCTATAAGCACTCCTTTCCGTTTGGCTGCACCAAAGCCTGTAACTATATGAGGAAAGGATTTATCAACATGGTTAGATGTTAAGATACTGGTGATATAAAGCTGGAATCTGGTAGCCAGGAAAGATGGCAGATGCCATGGAGTAGAAGACTTAGTCAATGGATAGCCAGGGGTCGGTACACAAGCGGGTAGTTAGATGGAGCCAAGGTTGGTACAAAAGCGGGTAGTCAGATGGAGCCAAGGTCGGTAGACAAGCGGGTAAGCAGACGGAGCCAAGGTAATCTGAGCAAGGTATACCTCAGAGCTAGAGACTGGGAATAAACACAATACTCAAGCATGGGTCTGAAAGTGCTCTAAGTTTATATAGGCCTAAAACAGGAAGCAAGATGGCCACCGACATGAAACAATACTAGCCATCTTGATTGTGGGCAAGAGCAAGGGAACAGTGGCCTCTAGTGGTGGGAGTAAAGAATACTTGCAAACAGTGGCCACTAGTGGAGATTCTTGAAACAGCATGGACAGTTCATCATATAGTTTTTGGGTATTTAGGGCTAGTAAATGCTTATTTGTCACTATTTAGTCTGTGGGATTTTGCCGAAATAAATTATTTTTGAAGGGAAAATTATATTTATTATTATTATTATTATTAATGAGCGAACAGTAAAATATTCAATATTCGTTTCGAATAGCCCCTCAATATTCGACTATTCGAACGAATATCGAACCCCATTATTGTCTATGGGGAAAAAATGCTCGTTTCAGGGGATCCCACTCTTCAACTCAGGAGAGTCACCAAGTCCACTATGACACCCCAGGAAATGATGCCAACACCCTGGAATGCAACTGGGACAGCAGGGGAAGCATGCCTGGGGACATCTAACATGCCCAAGTCACTGTATTACAGTGGGATCCCTGCTGTGGACCGATCTTGGATTTAACATTCAGTTAATTTGAGACTGTGAACTATGTGACTGTGATACAGGGATAGATGTACAGGCAGGGTTAGTTAGGGATTACCTTTATTTAGGCGGGAATGTTACTCACACAGCTCTTTGGGGCTCTATCTGGTCGGGATCCCTGTCAACTTGCGATATGTGCGAGCTGACTTTTTCCCATATGAATGCATTGACCAGCGTTGATTGGCCAAATGTCATACAGAGTACAGCATTCAGCCAATCAACACTGGTTCTGTCAAAGGCTCGTCTGTGAGGAGGTGGAGTCTATGATTGGACCAGAATGGAGACTGCTGTGGACCGGCCTTAGACTCCGCCTCCTCCGCAGAAACAGCATTGATTGGCCGAATGCTGTACTCTGCTATACCAGAGAACCACTGAATCCTGCTGCACACTCAGCAGAGATGCGCTGAACCCTGCCTGTAGATCTGTCCCTGTCTCACAGTCACATAGTTCACAGTCTCAAATTAACCGAATGTTAAATCCACCATTCGTATAAATTGGAGGTCACCTGATTTTGCCCGCCAATTACTTTTTCTGATTTTTTTTTTCGATGCCTCCGTTGTCGTAGTTCCTGTCCCACCTCCCTTGTGCAGTTATTGGTGCAAAAAAAGCGCCAGGGAAGGTGGGAGGGGAATCAAATTTTTAGTGCATTTGCCTCGTGATATTCAATTGGAATTGAATACTTCGAATGGCCTGATATTCGATTACATATCTATTTTATCAAACAGTGTTCGCTCATCTCTAATTATTATTATTATTATTATTATTATTATTATTATTATTATTATATTAATTTTAAAAGTTTTCTTACCCTTTATTTTAATTACAATAAGGACTTTACACACTGTATAAAATATTGAAGGTTTTTATCATACACTGCAATACTTCTGTATTGTAGTGTATTATACCTATCACTTTTAACTGGCAAAGAGTGCATTCGACCATAACAGAGCTTTATAGCCTTCTCTAGATGGCAGACCAGAAGGCTATTAAGCTAAGTTCCATTACAACCCATTGTATGTGGACTGAAGGGAGTGATAAGGTGATGTAAAGGGGTCAGTGTTGCCAATGGGGGTTAATGTTCCCAAGGGGCTAATATTCCTAAGTAGAGCCTTATTGGAGGATGGTGAGCAATGTGAGAGAAAGAGGACCTCAAATCCTGGGGGTAAGCTGCCACATACAGCAGCTTTCTCTGCTGCCCCTCCCCCTCCTCAGCATCGGAGTGTGAGAGGAGATGTCCTGAGCGATGTAGCTGCTCTCTTCACTGCCAGACAGAGCTGCACAGAAGTTTCCTCCATGTCCTGGGCACCCAGCAATTCTGCCAAATGTAAGTATATTCTTGGGTAAAATATGTATAGATGTGTATATGTGTTTACATTATGTGTCTTATATACTGTGTGAGTCTCATATGTGTGTAGATAGGTGTGTGTGTTTATGTGTATGTGTTTATGTTGTATATGACTGTATGTGTGTGAATAGATTTGTATATGTGTAGATATATACAGCATATCTATCTATCTATCTATCTATCTATCTATCTATCTATCTGTAATTCCTTCTATACATGTCTACCATTATACATACTCGAATTGTATTTTATAATGTGATACTTAGGCCCGATTCACATCTGCGCTCAGGTTTCAGGGACCCCCCAAACAGAAACCTATACACATTAAAAAGCGGTAACCTTCAGGAGACCCATGAGCCCCATAGATTATAATGGGGTCCGTGTGGTCTCCGCATGAAAAATGTGGAGAGAAAAGTGCTACTTGTGGGAGTTTTCTCTCTGCATATTTCATGCAGGTCGGGGAACAGAATGGCCCAAATGCAGATGTGAATCGTGCCTCTGTATATTGAGATGTTAAAGGGGCTCTATCATTTGAATAACATGTTTTTTAAAGGACTCCCCCCTTCCCCGTTTTTATTACATACCAGTAAAACTGATATGTAAATGAGCCTGTCCATGCACCCCCCTATGTCGTACCTTCAAATTACCCCCTATTTAGCTTGTGTGCAGGGGCCACCATGGGGCATAATAGAGCACACAGGAATGTAGCGGGGGGTCGGTTGGTCAAGATCTTCGGTGTCGATCAGGTAGGGCGGGGGTCTATGTCAAAAGTTCACCATGGGGTCCCGCCATTCCTTCTTACACTACTCTGTATGTCTATACAGCAGAAGTTAATAATAATAATAATAATAATAATAATAATAATATATTTATAATATATTTTACTATTTATTTATATCTATCTATATCTATCTATATATAAAAAGAAAATTCTAAAAATTATTTTCTAAATAATCCTTTGCAAATAATAAAAAAAATATATATACTGTATATATATATATATATATATATATATATATATATATATATATATATAATTTTATTATATCTTTAAAATTATATTTATTAGATATCGTTTTTCCTTTTAAACAAAGGATTATTTAGAAAATATTTTACCAAGGTCCAAAAAGTGACTGTGTAAAATATCTCTGGATCCAGTAGAACCACAGTGTATGAAACAAAAATGAAAAGCCTTCCCTAGAGTATTAACCTAGTATATCAAAGACAGGGAAGAGTATGTGGTAGAACTAATATCCTTTTGTGCAATGTATGGCCACAACCCTATGAAGTATATATCTCAACTAGTGAGGGCATCAAACAAATATTCTTGATTTCTAAGACCAGATCTGAGAAAGAAACTGGATGTGTAAAGAAAGGAAGCCCCTGGCTGACAGCTGCTGGTTGAAAGGGCAGCGAATACAACTTTGCAAGAACTCCATTCAGAAGTACATTATTTATTAACAAAGAAAACAGTACAACAGGCTTTGATCCGGTCCTGGGATCTTTCTGCAGTACCTTGGCACAACTTGTTTCAGTCCCATATTGTGATCTCCCTTGGGATTCTTGGTACATGAGAAGAGTGAGGAGAAAAAGATCCAGTAGGGGAAATTTACCATTCCCTCTATACCATAAAACTGGGGTTTGATGGGTGTAGTTGTGGAGCATTTTTGCCATACTGCCCTTTTTTTGCAACAGATGCCTCACTTTGATCTTTAGAAAATTGGGCAGAGCAAGGTCTAGCGTAGACTTCAATTTTGGAGCATGGGAGTATGCAAGGATCACCAAGAGACTGGAATGTCTTAATAATTTGTTTGCATAGAGAGGGAATTGATTAAGACTGTTGTAGGAAATACCTACCTTAATAACCAGACTATATATATATATATATATATATATATATATATATATATATATATATATATATATATACTGTATATATACTGTATATGTCAAATATGATTACTAAACACTAATTTCTCATATTCTCACCCAATTTACAAGTTGGTGAGTAGACTAACACCCATGTCATCTTTTCGCCTCTTTTACAGTCATTGATGACATGGCCCTAGATGTAAGGTATGAGCTAAGAGGCAGATTAAGATCAGGCTTTCCTTTGTTCACACTACATATGTGAGGTTCTAACCACTACTACTCTATGATGCTGGTCTTATGGCTGGAGTATGTAGACAATAAACATGGGTACAATACACTTGGTAGCCCTTCTCCAGAAGGAAGGGACTCGGTAAACTATGCATGATCGGCCATTAATGCAGTGACCACTGATGGTTACATCTTATAGTAATATGAATATATCCAAGCATGTTGACATGAAATGAGTGTGTCATTTTTTAAATGAAGTGCCTTGGCACAACATCATAACTTGACTGTTCCATACAGAAGCCAATATTAGTCATGGTTCTACGCCTTTTACTCTTTAGCTATCAAGTTGTGCTACATCTGTAATGACTAGAGATGAGCGAACAGTAAAATGTTCGAGGTTCGATATTCGTTTCGAGTAGCCCCTCAATATTCGACTACTCGAATTTAATATCGAACCCTATTATAGTCTATGGGGGGAAAATGCTCGTTTCAGAGGTAGGCAACGTTTGATCAAATTACACTTACCAAGTCCACGAGTGAGGGTCGGACTGGATCCTCCGAGAAGTCTTCTCCTTGCAGGGTCCCCGCGGCGTCTTCCAGCTCTTCATTCACTCTGCCAGGCATTGGGCCTGGGCAGAGCTGACTGCGCATGCCCACACTGCAAGCGGACATGCGCAGTTGGCTCTGCCCAGGCCCGATGCCTGACAGAGTGAATGAAGAGCTGGAAGACGCCGCGGAGAAGCTGCACGGAGAAGACTGCTCGGAGGATCCAGTCCGACCCTCACTCGTGGACTTGGTAAGTATAATTTGGGTAAAATTCAGTTTGATTCGGACTGGTGTGGTTATCTCTAATAATTGCTATAATTTTTTATGTTTTATGAAAAACAGACATTCCATGGATTCCATTCTTATGCTGTCTATGATTTTGAGGGACCCAAAGACATTAGTGGGAGGAATGATCTCCAAAATGAACCAAAATAGAGCATGTATCCAATACTCTTTTTAACAAACCAACATTAAAATAATGGACATATGCAAAGACTTAGTCAATAAGACTGTGAGCTGAACCTTGTAGAACGTGGACAGTGCACAATGGTAAAAGATGAATGTCTGAAGAAGACAAAATGTAATCAAATATTTGCAGTAAAAAATCATATAAAACATTGTATAGGTTAATGTTATTAATAGATTACGAAAAAGTTAATTAATACGGCTAATTTCATCTCCATGTCCCCTTAAATGTATCACTTTTTATAAATTGCATCCAGTAATGAGTGATTTCAGTGAACAATACTGAGCATAACATTCAGGTTCAGCTTGCAAACCTGAAGCTCATGTCAACACATGCTTAAGCAAGATGTCTCCGTGGTAATTAGGGCTGGATGAAATGGTTATTTAAGGATTAATTAGTGGAATCGCGAACGCCATGCATGTTGGTTACTCTCAAGGACCGATAGTGAAGAGTTTTAATTTAATGCTTGAGTGATGTTTCATCATTTGCTGATCTTGCTCTCTCAGGTGGATGTCTATGTGTCCACATATATAAAATCAGAAATATGTTGATTGTCAATACTACTTAGCTGCAGTTACATATTGTATTACATTACATTAAATGAATCCTGAGCTTATTCTCAATGTCATCCACGATACATATCTAAGCATTATTATTAAGCATGTTATCTTTTTGTACTATCCTTTTTAACCACTTCATTACTGGGCCAATTTGTGGTCCAGGACCAGACACATTTTAAGTTTATTTTGTATGTGCGGTTTTGAGGGCTGTAACATTTTTCCCGTATGTCTCATTCAACTAATTTTTGTGTCTTTTTTTTCGGGGATACATAGGGATTTATTTTTATGTTGTTTTTATTTTCAAATGTGTTTACATTTTTTTTATATCCAGGAAAATATGAACAAAATAGGAGTGAAATTGTGTCTGGTTTTCAATGTATTATTATTTTTTAATTTAATAACACAAAGTGTCACTGAAAAACTTTGTAATATATTTTTTCCTCTCTGTTATGGTAATTTTTATTTTGTATGGTGTCATCGGGGGTGGGGCTATAAGCTTTAATAACGGCGTTTTATTAGCGTATTATTAATTTTTTTATTGTTATTTTATTTACATGTTTTTAAAAAACTATTTTATTATAATTTTGTTTTCCCATAAGGTGATAAGAGACCTTTGGGGACATCTGATCACTCTTTTTTTGTAATGGAGGCTGATTTCTCCTATAACTGGGGCTGCTACATTTAGCCTCAGTTGCAGGAGAAATCCATCCTCCTGCATGCTGTATATACAGCTTACTGAGCTGATCTGGAGTCCTGTAGGACCCAGCAGCTCTTGTAAGACTCTGCTCCCGCGGATCACGTGACCGCCGAGTCAGAGGGCGGCTGAATTATGGCAGCGTCCATAGCAGTGTATACAGCGCTCATTGAGCACTGTATACACAGCAATCGAGAAGGCAGGGGAGGTAATAAATCTGCCCTGTCTTCTCTCTGGGAGCTCCGGCTGAACTTACAGCCGGCTCCCAGCTTCAGCAGCTGCACGATCTCCGAGCAGCTACAGTGTTCTGACTGGACATATCGGTACGTCCTGTCAGAACTAGACAACCACTTCCCGGACGTATATAGTCTATGGGCGGTCTGGAAGTGGTTAATTTTGCAAAAGGTTCTGAATATTTCTGATAAATTGTATATACATTATATATATTTAAAGGGAAATTTCTAGCTTATGTAAATTCAAGAGTTTTCCTAAATACATTGCATTAACAATGTTGCTTTCTTGTAAGATTATTCTTCCTATTGTTTACACTTCCTGGAACCATCCAACTCATAGAATACAGGTGAGGGAGGGTTCACGCCTGCGCCCGGTCTCCAGTTTGCAGGTTTCAATCTTTGGCCCGAGAACCTGGACAGGAAACGGAAACTGGCAGTCAGTTTTCAAACCCATTTACTTGAATGGGTTTGCAAAGTGACAACCTATGAGCATTTTGTGTCTGTCCAAAACCATTTTTTTTAACCAGACACAAAGTGGGACATGCAGGACTTTGTGTCCGGTTAAAAAAACTGTTTTGCCACGGAGAGGCACAAGACGATCACAGGCGGACACTGACTGCTGGGTTTCCGTTTCTTGTCCAGTTTCTCGGTCAGAAGACGGAAACCCACAAAGCAAAGACCAGGCGCAGGTGTGAACCCACCCTCACATGTCATTATATCTGCACAGTGAAGAAAAACAAAACCTATAAGAAAGTCACACAAAAGCAGTTTTTCTCCAATTCAACCCCATTCTGAATTTTTCAACATCTTCCCTGTACATTGTACGGAATAATAAATGATACCTTTATGAAGTACAATTTGCCATGCAAATATTAAGCTCTCATATGGCTTTGTGAGTGGAAAAATTAAAAAGTTATAGGATTTGGAAGTCACAAACAGAAATCAAAAAGTGCTTGTGGTGGAAAAGGGTTAATGTTTTAGGCTACATTCACATCTGTGTTGGAGTTTCTGCCACAGTATGTGTTAAAAATTGCTGGACAATTGCTTGCCCCTTTTTCATTTGGTGGTTTCAGTTTAAATGAATGGACACCCAACGAATCCCATTATAGTTAATGATGTCCACTGGGCTCCATATATTACCGCTGTTGTAATGGTCCTCCAGTAGGCTGATACTCGTGTGAACTTAGCATCACATGTTATTTTTAATGCTTAGAATATATCATAAAGAAGTTTCAGGGATTTCAAAAACAACTAAAATAAGAGAATATGAAATAATAAATGTTACTTGTCTGGTACTTGCCTGACTGCTCTGATAGGCCCTGCTAGTACGCTGTCTACCAATAAGTATTTGCACATCTGTCGTAGAATAGAAAAACAACATTTCTTCCTATCCAATAGTTGGTAGACCCCAGCAGATGCTTCCTTACGGATGGGATTGATGGACACAATACTCCCGGATGCCTGGTGACACTCCTGGTGTATGTGAGCCATCGGTTGGGTGCAGTTTCTCTGGCCAGCACTCTTTGGTCTTTATCTCTCAGTTTCGGGGGTCTTCCAACTTGGGGCACATTCTGACAATCACCATTCACCTTCCACTTTGTAATCACATAGGCCACTATCGATTTGGGGTAATTTGGTTTGCTTGCTATGTCCCTTAAGGATCGACTATTTCTGTGGTACCCCACAATTACCAATTTCTCGAAATCAGACAACTCTACACTTCGTGCATCTTGCATGCAACTAAGGCCAATGCTGTTTCCTATTTAACGGTGGAAGGTGTGACGTACATCACAGTCGCAGATATCTTCATTTGCATGGGTGTCCACATACTTATTGGTAGACAGTGTATTTCTTTATGTTGCCACATCGATGGTGTGCCCTACATGCATGTGCCACTGTAGAGCTATGATGCCTACATGTATGGGATAAGGCTAATGAGGTCAGTGTTTTATTTCATGTAGGCAACGTCATCTCTATAAGGTAAACAAATATCAGTACGGGCCACTGATTTACCTCTTCCTGACCCCCCAAAAAGATGTTATCACCTTCAAATGGACATGTACCAAAGAAACTAAAATATGTCCAGTCGTGAACCAAGGCAAATGCCCAAAAATGAAGTGGTTAAATGATACATTTTTTTGCATTGTTTTAATTTTAATTTATGTACATGAGATTAAATCTAAATAAAATTTAAATATGAATTTAAATTGATTTAATGTTACATTACTTTTTATGTTTTCACTGCAAAAGAGTCTTTGTATATGACGGTACATCAGTGGGTCCATAGATTGGCAGATTTAGGCTTCTTGTGAGGGTTTAGAATCACTAAACCTTGTTTACTTTTAGTCATCACTAAATGTCAGGTCTCCAGATAAGCTAGTCAACTGTCAGTTAGTGAGGAAAACTGCTAAATTATGTATTGCTGTCCGGGACAGGGGTGAAGCCCCTTATAAATATTTATGGGCAGTTATTTTGAAGAAACACAAGTTGATATTTGGAGATGCTAAATGATGGCATCAAACCCATGTCCCAAATGTAAGCGTATGCAACGGAATGCAATTTGTCTACCATTAACTATTGTTATAAAAAAAAGATGCAGTATAAATTATATTGTGGGATTCCATTGACCTCATTGACCTCACATTGTTTATACCTATGGTGTATAAGGTTGCTCAACATACAAGCCCAGGATGGAAGGCCAAATCTTCTTCTACTTTCCACCATAGGTTAAATAGGGTCAATGCTTGGAGAGGAACTTGATGTGGAAGGGCTAGTTCTCACATAGTTTTTTGTAGGTGGATTTTGACATGGAATCTGCCCGAAAAACAGCCTGAGAAAAAGGTCCCCATAGCATTTGTTTTCTGCTAGTGGGAAAAAGTAGTGAGATGCCCCTTCTTCCCTCAGATTCTGGCACTGAGACAGCCTCGGCATCCGCGGTGCAAGACTCCCTAATGGTTAGGGCCATTCATTCAGGTCTAATCAAGAGCTGAATGCCCCAATGGAATGCCGCTGCACTGCATCAGCATCCCGACGAGGCTAGCCATGGGCAGAGCCATCTAGATTGCGCAGGGCCCTCTAGATTGTAAGCCCTCGTGGGCAGGGCCCTCTACCCCACCGTGCCAGTCGGTCACTGTTAGTATTATATCTACCTGTATATTCTGTGTACTGTATGTAACCCCCAAATGTAAAGCACCAGGGAGTTAATGGTGCTATATAAATAAACAATAATAATAATAAAAAAGTTCACATTTGGTATCCACCGTGTGAACATACCCAAAGACTGCCTCAAATTCCTCTCCAAATTCTTCCATATGAACATACTCTTACACGACAGCCCTTCGATTTTGTACTGTGTCGTGGTATTATCCAATACTATGATTGGAACATCCAGATCACTGTATGGGGTTTAATGACTAGGGACTCCCACATGTAGTCACAAATCAGAATGGTGGCAACACAGTTCACACCGTCTACATCCATCACAAAAACAGTCAGTCAAGAATTTCTTAGTTATCTTCTTAGGTACCTTCGAAACTTTAATAAATTCATTGTAAATATTGTACCATGTGATTGGTTGACTTTCTTAACACATATTCACAAGTAAGGTATGGAAAATGTAACGGCTTCTATATTTCGGTAAACGTCAACTAACTTTATTGACTTGTACCTTTAAACACATAGACTTGATGGGCCACCTACTTTGTAACGTCTGGTTATTAGAGCAAGAAGAAATGTTATTTAAATATAGAACAATTAAGCCACAGTCAGCTTATTAAATTTCTGCTTTACATCAGTTTTTTTTTAATTAACCTGACTGGAAACGACTGCATAATATTAATCCAAATGAACAAAATGGGCTCAATTTGATCGGTTGCATTTATGCTCAAATATAGCACAAACGTCGGAATAGAATTATTACTTTTTCCCATTTTTACTTTTTAATTAAAGAGAATCTAAAGATAAAATTAAATTTCACATGGTATATTACTGAAAATTGTGCTTCAAATATTAGGATCCTTTCTAGACGGAGCCACGTTTATCCCAAATTCCATCAGCTTGTACTATACAGAACTGAACTAATTGACACCCAGGGACTATAAGATTGTTACTTGTTACTGGAATTCTCTATCTTTCAGGATAGCATGAGGACATTGATGTAACTAATGTTTTTATCCAGGTGTTAATTCTGGAAGCTGCAAAGATGCAGTAACGTCTAGAGATGAGTGAAACAACTTACCGGAATTTTCCAAAGGTTTCAGGTTCAAACCAGAATCCCAAATTTAGGGTGTTTGTCACCCATGAATCATTATTATACTCTAGCACCCCTTCAGATTCCAGAGCATAATAAGTTATGTGCCAGGGGAGGAGCAGAAACGTAATAAATATTCTAAGAAATTAGTATACTCGTCTTCCTTCATCTCCCTCCTTCCGGTCCTTTTCTGGCTTCATCCAGAAGGCTTGTGGGTGATTTTTTACACATCAAGGAATGCAGAGGCTTGTGATTGGGCTGTAGTGGTCAGGGGCCCATCTGCAAAATGGTGTTTCAGCACAAGTATCATAATATAGGTGTCCGTTGGGGCCAAATCACAGACCTCATTTGAAATCACATTTTTAAGTAATGCCAGGTTGGAATAGCCTTTATGAAGGCTATTCTACTCGTACCTTTCTTCCTCTTGTGCTCCCCACTGTTTTTGTGAAAAACTGTTCACTTTCATATGCAAAATATGCTCAGGGAAGCACTGGGGGAACACCGAGCACACCAGCGAAATTGTCGCTCGCCGCCCCTTGTTGTATCACTATGCCCTGCATCTTCTCCTCTGCGTAGCATCTGATTCATTAAAATCTCACGCATGTTAGTCAACTCTACTGTCGAAATGGGGCAGAGTTGACTACGCATGCTCCATCAGCCATTTTGCAGTGGTCTCTTGTGAAGTTCTATGGAGTACTGAGCCACTAAGCATACTCAGTATGCTCATTACTCCATAGAGCTATAGGAAAATATTGCGCAGGAGCGGTACACTTGTGTAAGAGAAAAACAGCAAAATGGACATCAGCTCTGCCTGAACCTGAAGTCGCAGAGCCAATGTGCATGTGTAGAATTTCCATCCCAAACAGAAGAGTGTTGGATGCTACTCAGTGGGGAGTGAACAGAATGCAGCAAGGGGCGGTGAGCAGTGATAAAGCTGGTGTGCTTGGAGCACCAGGGGAACGTTCCCTGTGCTCCATGAGAATATTTTGCATATGAAAGTAAACAATTTTTCATGGAAATGGCAGGGAGCACAAGAGGAGGAAAGGTATGAGTAGAATATCCTTAATAAAGGCTATTCCAATGCTGTATTACTTAAAAATCTGATATTCAAATGATAGAATCCCTTTATAGCTCCTCATGTATGGACTTAAATTTGTGATGAGATATGGGCAAATCTAGTGGGATTTATTCTGCAAGCATTCATAAGATTGACCCACTAGTTTAGTTTTGACCCAGAAGTGCTATTATTGTACTCTGGGTTCTCTTCCTACCCCAAAATATAATAATCAGAGTCCCAGGGAAGGTGCAAATAAGTAATAAACACTAATCGTCTCTTGCTTCTCCTCAGCTCCCTTGCAGTGTCTGGTGAGCTATCCTAGGCATCTTTTAGCTTCTTTTGGCCTCTTGAGAGATATCAGTAGCCCTGGTGGACCACTGAGACTTGTGATTGGACCTCAGTGGTCATGTGGCGTGTGTTGAGGTCATGATGTTTGCTTCAAAGTATCACCCGAGATTTTCGTAAAGTTTTTAATGAATCTGACTCATTACAAACCATTACAAGCCAGTTGACTTATTTTTAATTGTGATAATAGCAAATCATATTCATTTCCTTTTTCTTGCATGAGGATTAGGATCACCAGTATATTATATTGTTATGTTTCTATGTCTAAGGAATTTCCTACAATTGTAAAAATTATAAAAAAGAAGAGTAGATCCAATCATTTTACATACTTTCCGTTTTGTTCGTAGTAGCTAGAATAACTTAGCAACAAGATTCAGACGCTGTAACTCTCCTTAGTATTTATATAAAGCTTTGAAATGACATCCCTTTAGTGTAATCACTATGACATTTCCAATACTTGTAACTTTTGTGACATTTAGAGAATTTTTCAAAAACTTCCAGTAGGTTAAGTCATTTCGATTCTATTGAAAAACCAGTAGTTTCTAAAGTATAGGATAAAAAGGTTGAATATTTTTAACTATACCTGTTGAGGATAAAATGGTTTTGTAGGAAGAAAAAATAATGTGTCCTTTTCCGCATTCCCATTACAAGGAAATCTGTAGAATAGTTCTTTATTCAGTTCATTCATTCAAAATAATGGCCCCGATTTACTATTGTGTTTATGAGTAGATATTGATGTAAAGGAGGAATCTTTGGTTGTATATAGTTTGGGCTAAAATTCAATTTTTATTGATAGACATGTGGGTGTGGCTTCTTAGAAAATGAGTGTGGCTTAAAATGTGCCACAATTGTGTTGTAAACTTCTGGGTCAAATTAAGTCAAGAAAAGGTTGGTATAAATTTAGACTAAGGAATCTATAGAAATGGAAGTACAGCGGGATCCAATGGATTGAAGCCCAAGAAAAAAGACCCCCGATGGCGCTCACAATGTATTCAACACTCAAGTGATTGAAAGTAACAAACAAGACCTCTTCATAAGATCTCAAATGTTATAGCATCTCTGACAGATCATGAATAGAGATGAGCGAGTAGTACTCGATCAAGTAGGTATTCGATCAAATACTATGGTATTCGAAATACTCATACTCGATCGAGTACCACTCGCTGTTCGAATGTAAAAGTTCGACGCAGAACCAGCATTGATTGGCGGAATGCTATACAGTTGGCCAATCAACGCTGGTTCTTCTCCTACCTTTAGAAGTCTTCTCCGTGCAGCTTCCCCGCAGCATCTTCCAGCTCTTCATTCACTCTGCCAGGCATCTGGCCTGGGCAGAACCGACTGCGCATGTCCGCTTGTAGTGCGGGCATGTGCAGTCGGCTCTGCCCAGGCCCGATGCCTGGCAGAGTGAATGAAGAGCTGGAAGACGCCGCGGGGACCCTGCAAGGAGAAGACTTCTCGGAGGATCCAGTCCGACCCTCACTCGTGGACTTGGTAAGTGTAATTTGATCAAACGTTGCCTACCCCTGAAACGAGCATTTTCCCCCCATAGACTATAATAGGGTTCGATATTAAATTCGAGTAGTCGAATATTGAGGGGCTACTCGAAACGAATATCGAACCTCGAACATTTTACTGTTCGCTCATCTCTAATCATGAAGTCCTGCTATAACATTTGAGATCTGATGAAGAGGTTGTGTTGGTATTCAAAAACACAAAAAAACCTCAAAAGCGTAATCAATAAACGGTGTTACTTTCAATCACTTGAGTGTTGAAGACATTGTGAGGGGTCTTTTTTCTTGGGCTTCAATCCATTGGATCCCGTTGTACTTCCAGTATCTTCCAACAGCTCCACCAAGAGAGCTGTTTAATCCCAAGGTGGCGAACCATTGTCTAGATACCAATCATCTCCTATTTTATCAAATTTCAGAGGACAATAGTCCTGGGAAACATATGGAACTTTTTTGAGGACAAGTTTCCAAACGTGACCCAATTTAATATTCCCAAAAGGAAGCGCTAGATATTCTTTTTTGGTTCCTCTCCATTCAGCGAATCTAAAGATTTGACAGATTTCACATCCAGCATGAGCCACAGTGATAAGTCACTGCCTGAATAAGTTGAATCTGGACCAATAATTTTTTGATAGACATAGAGAACCAATTTCTTCTCAGAGTTTGCCTATGTATGGTAGCTGCATTGAGGAGCACTACTTTAGTGCTATGAGGTCCAGCAATGTAAGGTTCAGACATGTCGCAACGATCACAGATTTTCCCTACAAATTCTCCCCATTTACAGTACAATATATATGAATCAATACATAATAGAAAAAAAATCTGCATTGATTTTGGGTATGCTGGAGAATTCAGATATGCAGTATACCCAATTTATTGCAGAATTGACAAAGTTATGTATTGGCTCTTCAAATTCCAAACAGATTTGACAAATTTACATTACCACCAATATTCTACAAATATAAGTCTCAATAATGCCATCATCCTACAACCATATAGACTCAAGGCAGCTTTAAAATAATATTTTTTATTAGAGATGATGGACACCATGAGAATTGCTTTGATCGGTAATCGTAGGTTTGTCCACCTGTTTCAGACCAAAATAGCTCAAGAAGAACTGAAATGGGATCTCTTCAAACCCCAGAATATAAGAGTCGGCGGCCCAGGGAAGTGCAGAAAATGAAACAATAATACTCACTATGTCGCTTGCATTAAGTATCATAGAGTCAGGATACACCATCTGACTTTAGAAGCCCAATCTCAGGCCTCAATGGTCCCTCTGGTTGCATGGCATCAGCAAGGAGTCCAGAAGAGGCTGGAAGAGACTGAAAAAGGTGCCTAAGGGAGTGAATGACTACAAAAGGGATCCCAGGAAAGGTGAGAGTGTAAGTGTTTATTATATTTTTGTACCTCCCTTGGACCTCTACTTCTATATTTTGCAGTCTGAAGAGATTTCCAAGTTATAATAGTAAATCATGGCTGGGTTGAGTTTAAGACTCACTGTCTCTGTCTTTCCCTTCTTCCATTGTTCCAGTAATAGCGCTAGGGAATTGCACAACTAGCAATTTCCTTACAACCAGCCAATCTCTCCAAGGAAAGATTGGGTATATTGTATTTTCTCTTTGTTCCCTTGGCAGATGAGCTGTTGGCATAGGTGTTTGCCAGTGGCTTATTTTCTTCTCCCCATTGAAAGCACATGCATGATTGCCTATAACAAGTGTGCATGTAGATTGGAGAATTGGAAGGATTTAGAGATGAGCGAGTAGAGATGAGTGTAGAGTAGGTTCGATGCAGAACCAGCGTTGATTGGCAGAATGCTATACATTCTGCCAATCAATGCTGGTTCTTCTCTTACCTTTAGAAGTCTTGTCCAGGCACAGCGTCCCCGTGGCGCCTTCCGGCTGGAATTCATTCTGCCCAGGCATCCGGCCTAGGCAGAGCCGACTACGCATGCGCGGGCATGCCCTCGCATGCGCAGTCGGCTCTGCTCAGGCATCGGGCCGGGCAGAGCCGACCACGCATGCGCAGTTGGCTCTGCCTAGGCCCCGATGCCTAGGCAGAGTGAATTCCAGCCAGAAGACACCGCGGGGACGCTGCGCCGGGAGAAGACTTCAAGGAGTATCCAGCCCGACCATCACTCGTGGACTTGGTAAGTATAATTTCATCGAATTTTGCGTACCCCTGAAACGAGCATTTCCCCCCATAGAATATAATGGGGTTCGAAATCCGTTCGAACAGTCGAACAGTGTGTGGCTGTTCGAATCGGATTTCGAACCTCGGACATTTTAGTGTTCGCTCATCTCTAGAAGGAATATCTGTTGGACAAATGAGTAGTAGACATGGCAAGTATTGAAAATGTAAGGGTCCTTTAGGTCAACAGTCTGTACATAACATTCATTTAACTCTCGAACTGGGCAATGTACTGAAAAATATAATTTTGTATGGCAGATGACTCATAAATGAGTACCAGGAGCATGGTTCAATAACACTGTATGAACCTATTACCCGTTTTCTCCACCAGCTACTAAGTAGAGTGATTAATATACTGCAGCATATCCAGTGACAATACAAGGGCAATGCTTGACATCTTCCTAAAATGCTCTATTGGGTTTCCCCTCCTATTTTGTAACTTTCCCCATGTTTAATTTTTTAATGATGTGAGGAAAGTAACAATTAGATGTCAAGGATCTATAATATCTGATACTTCTCCTGATCCGTGTCTTGAAATGCTGCCCACGTTAATGAAAATGTGATGTATTCGCTCAGTTGCCTGATAACTCTCTCTACTGACCACATAATACTTTTCGGAGAAGTGACTGCTGTTATTAAATACTCACAGTGCTGTGATTTGCTGCAGTGCGACCCATCGTAATGGAACAATCAGTGTGCCTTTTTTTAATCAATGTATATTAATACTGATCACAGAGACTTTCTCCGGAGACTCTAAAATAGAATATATTACATTATAAAGCACAATGGCTCCAGCAACGACTGGAATCAGAATCAAATCTCTCAAGACCAAAAGCGAGTAGATCTTTTTGGTTTCAGTGAGAAAGGGGGAAAATATAAAAACATGGAATGAGATATTTTCTTTCAAATTGTCTTAGGGCCCCTTCACACGGCGTAAGCGCTTGGCTCATTCCGAGCCGTACACGCGAGCACTTCTAAACACTTCCCATTCACTTCAATGGGAGCGTGCGTAAATCCGGCCTTACAAGCGCTCCCATTGAAGTGAATGGGAAGTGTTTAGAAGCGCTCACGTGAACGGCTTGGAATGAGCTGAGTGCTTACGCCATGTGAAGGGGTCCTTAGGTGTTTCTTAGTGATATATTTAATAGTCAAGTATATTAAAAGGGATATCCAACTTCTATTTTATTTTTTTTTTCAGGCAAGTTAGTCTCATTTATTAGAAGCCATGATTCTGAATTAAATTGCAAAGCACTTTATTTAAAAATGTGGTGGTTTTCTGCATGAAAAAAAATATTTCTAAATTTACTGCTACTAGGTGTCTCCCTCCTTGCTAATTTACTGTTCCATGTCTATTAGCAAAGGTTGGCTTCTCGCATGTCTATGGAGTCTGCAGTTTGTGATGGCCTCAACAGCTCTACGGTGAGTGTAGTACAAGGAAAATCTACTGTTTGTATTCCCTATCACTGTCTTTGGTGTGTGGGAGTAAATCCACCCAAACACAGGGTGACCATACAAACTCCATGCAGATGTTGTCCTTGGCAGGATTCAAACCCAGGACTCCAGCGCTGCAAGGCTGCAGTGCTAACCGCAGAGCCTTCATGTTGCCTAGTATCTATCTACTTCTGACAAGCTGTTTGTGTTATTGCCGATAGGTATTATAGTCTAAGGGGTCTGCGTGTTTTCCCAGGTAACCACTTTTCTATGCATATAGGTTTCCATTTCCCAAGGACGGAAACCCAAACACAGATATGAAGCAGGCATTACACCACTACCTCAGAATTGTACAGAGGGTACCGTAGGCCAGAGTCAAAGTCTACAAATCAACAACTTTGCATCTCACCGAATGCAAAATTTACAGGAATTTACCTTCTACAGAAATAACAGAGAGTTTTTTCCAAGATTACTCTGATACTGTGCTTGTTATGTCATACTTTGGTGGCAGCCAAACTCCAAGAACTTTCTGTGGATGCCAAAGGACATCAGCATCACCTTCTATCAAAATCCTGAAGCAGTTGAAAAGTACATATAATGAAATCCCTAACCCATTCCAGCTATAGTGAACCCTCCTCCCCCATGTAAAATGTAACTAGTTGAACTAAATTAAGGGGGTATTCTAACTTCCATAAAAATTTGGGTAAAATATTAGAAGAACTGCAAAATCCCTCACCATTAGGGTTGAGCGATCGGGTTTGGAAAAGATTGGATTCCGATCGGCGATGAGTAAATTTCACAATCGCAATTGGAATTCCGATCCCGGTCTTTTCCAGCGGGATTCAGGTTGGAGGTTATCTCAAGATTGGCTCAACTGTAAAAGTGACTTTTCCCATAGAGAAGCATTGACTAGGGTTGAGCGATCGGGATTGGAAAAGATCAGATTTTGATCAGCGATCGAGCAAATTTCACAATCAGGATCGGCTGGAAAATTATCTGAAATTGGATTTTAAAATCAATCCTGAAATCTCAAGATTAGCTCAACCCTACTCACCATTCAAGTGTGGCCCCAATGATGTCAATCAGTCTCCATCTTTCTTTACAGCAGAGATGATGTGCCATACACAGGACCCACGAGACTTGTACAACCAATGACTGGCCTCAATAGTCTGATGCCCAGTAAACAAAAATCAGAATCAATAGGGAATTTATGATGTGCCTATTCCATCTTGTATTATTTTTTTGTGCCAAATGCTATGGCTGTCATTTTGCCAGCCCATAAAGTTGCCATTTTTCTTCTAAATTGGTGTAAATTGGGTAAATTTGACTTCTTTTGTTATTAGAACTCCTATTCTACATCATTTCAGCAACTTGACGAATTTAAGTTTTAAGACAAATTCAAAATTCGAAATATAAATGAAAAGAATCTAAATCTTTGAAATATAACTCATTTTATTATCCGGAAAGAGTTGAATAAAGACATAGAAGGAGACCATCCACACAGGCTTGCCTTTATTTGAGAAACTGTGAAATTTTTGCAGAAATGTATATTACAGAAAGAATTGTAAAAGTGACAATTTAGCACAGTGCACATTGACTTTCTCTGTCATATTCTAGCTGATATTTCACTTCTGCACCCAAGGTTATGAGAGTCAGTATAACATTAATCTTTGACAGTTCAACAAAGCAATGAGTTCAGATAGCCACAGAGCTGCATTAAAAAGTCATTGAATTTGAAGGCACTGAATACGGTTTGCGTTACTAAGGGAGGAGTATAATGATGCACATGAAATTTCTATTTGGTTTCTTGGATTTTTAATGTACTTAACCGGTGAAATAAAACTAAGGATTGTTACTTTTCCTGCACTTTGTTGAAGGCTGCTGTCATATTCAACTAAAGATTTGAGATGAATTAATATCATTCCTTGACTCAAACCAACATAAGGCTCAAAAGAGACCTGTCAACAATATGCGCGCGGCGCCACAGCATAAAATCTCCATTATCTGCACCATTTGTTTTACACTTTGCTATATGTTTTATTTTTTATGCATTCATTAGAGCAAATGTGCAAACTTGATCATGCAAAACAAAATCTATCCAGAGGAGGATTTCGCATTCAGTATGTACTTAGGAATATTCCACTATAAAACCAAAACGATGACTGCAGTTTAGAACAATGTTCTTCTTTTTAACTAGCTCCGGACCACCCGTTGACTATATACGTCTGGGCAGACCACTCCTAACTAGAGATGAGTGAGTAGTATTCGATCGAGTAGGTGTTCGATTGAATACTACGGTATTTGAAATACTCGTACTCGATCAAATACTACTAGCTGTTCGAAGTTAAGATTCGATGCAGAACCAGCGTTGATTGGCAGAATGCTATACATTGCCAATCAACGCTGGTTCTTCTCTTACCTTTAGAAGTCTTCTCCCTGCGCAGTGTCCCGCGTCCTCTTCCAACTCTGCATTCACTTTACTTAGGCATCGGGCCTGGGCAGAGCTGACTGCGTATGTCCGCGCGGGCGCGGGCATGCGCAGTCGGCTCTGCCTGGGCCCGATGCCTAGCAGACTGAATTCAAGGCCGGAAGAGGACGTGGGGACGCTGTGCAGGGGGAAGAATCCAGCCCGACCCTCACTCATGGACTTGGTAAGTAGAATTTGATTGAATGTTGCGTACCCCTGAAACGAGCATTCCCCCCCATAGACTATAATGGGTTTCGAAACCCGTTCGAACAGTCGAATAGTGTGTGGCTCATTTTAGTGTTCGCTCATCTTTACTCCTAACCCTACAAAGATGTTCCAATATGGTTTTGAAAGGACAGGCTGCTATATGAAATTGTACAACTGTAACATGGGAATGCCTGCTATTACGTTATTACAACCGAACCTCCGAAAGGGAAGAAAGGGATAATGTTACAGTAAAAATCAGCATAAAAAATAAATAAAAATAAACTGTGAAAAAAAACCACTATTAGCCCCCGGCAATACAACAGTGTCATCTTCATAAAAATGTGGACCAACCTGGCACGAAATTTGTGCAACTGAAGAAGAGCTTTTACAGCTCGAAACGCATTGTGACAGTTCACTTTATCAATAAAGGTTTCAAGTACATCCAGCCTCTCGGTTGCCTATCCTATGGACCAGTGAGCGCAGACCCCCACCCCCAGCCATTGGCCTCTTTCACATCTTGATAAAAATGACTGTATCAGACAGGAAAAACTGTTTAAGTAGACCAAAAAATGGAATTCAGCACCAAAAATGTATAAAAAAACCACCTTTAATTCTGTGAACTTAGCTTACGTGTTTCAAAGCTAAACACCTCTTACTCATAGCATAAATTCCTACACAATTTTTAAAAGCAACATGACCCATAAGTTACATCACACCTGATGAAACAAGATACAAAGGGTGAAAAGAAGAAAACATGGAGAAAGCAAATCAAAGGCAGGAGGATGAATGCAGAGAATGAATGTGTCATCAGTCCGAGAGGTAACGCCAAAGCTAAAATCAGAAGACAAGCAGAATATTCAGATTAAACCCTTATTGAAACAAATTGGTTTACCCATCTCTAGTCAACAATAAAAAGTAAATGGAAAACCCCTTTAATAAAGCCCAATGTCTTTACCTATTTTATTCCCAAATGACCACTGACATAAATATTCCCCTTATATTCATGTCCCCTAATGACTCCCTGTATAAATGATCCCTCCATAGGCTATGGCTGCTATGGGCTGGTGAACTTAGAGGCCTTTTATTCTTTTTATTAGACAGTTACCTGCTATGGGAGATTTTTACTTTCCTATCCATACTCCTGTCCACAGCCACCTTTGCTTAGGCCTCCAGGGGGCGCCACATTTTGTGTCCCCATAATTTTGACCCCATAATTTTCAGTGTAGTGATTGGTGAAGGTCTTTGCAATAAGACCCCATTGATTATAACACTTCACACGTCTTTCCTGCACATATTCCTGACTTGCTCCGGACTCTAACCATTTGAGTCCAAAGTTCATTCAATTACCATCTCTGTTGACTGGATTAGTAAGAGCCTGGACCTGTTTATTTGACATTATTATGACATTTCCCTTGGAATACACAAAATGTCGCTTTGCAAGCACATGCTAAATGCAGGTGAATAATTATTAGAGATGAGCGAGTAGTTAAATACTCGATATTCGATATTCGTTTCGAGTAGCCCTCGAATCGAATATCGAATCCTATTATAGTCTATGGGGGAAAAATGCTTGTTTCAGGGGTAGGCAACATTCGATCAAATTGAACTTACCAAGTCCATGAGTGAGGGTCGGCCTTGATTCTCCGAGACGTCTTCTCCGTTCAGCGTCCCCGCAGCATCTTCTGGCTCTGAATTCACTCTGCCAGGCATGAGGCCTGGGCAGAGCCAACTGCTCATGCCCGCACTACAAGAAAATGCCACTTACAGTCAAAGCGGCCATTTTCTTGTAGCGTGGGCATGCGCAGTCGGCTCTGCCCAGGCCCGATGCCTGACAGAGTGAATTCAGAGCCAGAAGACGCCGTGGGGACGCTGCGCGGAGAAGACTTCTAAAGGTAGGAGAAGAACCAGCGTTGATTGGCTGACTGTATAGCATTTGGCCAATCAATGCTGGTTCTGCATCAAATTTTTCCATTTGAATATCAGGTAGTATTCGATCAAGTATAAGTATTTCGAATACCGTAGTATTCGATCGAATACCTACTCGATTGAATACTACTCGCTCATCTCTACTAATTATTATTTATGAAATTTATTATTTCTTACCAAATATCCATCATGGGTTTGTGTAAGCTTGAATAGCACTGCTGCAAACATCGCGGGCTAGAATTTTATAAATATATAATGTATAGTGGCCAGATCAGGTTGCAACCAATCAGCTTTCAAACATGGCCACTACACAGAGAGCGAACCCCACCAATCTGATGATGAAAACCTATATAAGGATAGCTCATCAATATCTTTAGCCCAGAAAACCTCATTATGGACTCCAAATTTTCATGAACAAATTTGATGCAATATCGTAACTCGCTAGCAAGTTGATAGGCTACAATTGAAAACTTAATCACTATGGTGGCTACATAGAGGCAGATATAGGACAGGCATCATAAAATCATATTTTGGGGAGGTTTTTGTGTATTTTTTAATACATCTAACATCCTAAATCTCGGGAAATGTTGAGCCAAGACCCATAAGGCACATCTTTCCACAACTCCTTACAATGAATGTTCTTTGCATAGCAAAATAGGAAAATAATAGAACAGTGTAAACTACTTTCTCCTGCAGGTTGTACATTTTTGATCATGTATCCATATGGAGGATTGCATCTATAGTAGGGTTGAGCTGATCTTGAGATTTCAAGATCGATTTTAAAATCTGATTTCCGATCATTTTCCAGCCGATCTCAATCTTGATCGCGATCGTGAAATTTGCTCGTCCGATCCTTTCCGAACCCGATCCTCAACCCTAGTCAATGCTTCTCTATGGGAAAAGTCACTTTTAGGGTTGAGCCGATCTTGAGATAACCTCCAATCTCAATCCCGCTGGAAAAGATCGGGTCGGAATTCCGATCGCGATTGTGAAATTTATTCGATCGCCGATTGAAATCCGATCTTTTCCGATCCCGATCGCTCAACCCTAATCTATAGTAATGACACTGATGCCTCAAATCTGACTTTATATCATTTTTTTTTACCTACTTGACTCAATTCAATCCTTTTGAGTGGGATCACATTGAATCTAGGAGGGTCTAAGAATAGGGTTTAGCCAATCTTGAGATTTCAGGATCTATTTTAAAATGCGAAATTTACTCGGGATCCAATCTTTCCCGATCCCGATCGCTCAACCCTAGCCAATGCTTCTTTATGGGAAGTCACTTTTATGGTTGAGCCGATCTTGAGATTTCATAGTCAGATTTCCGATCATTTCCTAGCCGATCCCGATCGCGCTCATGAAATTTGCCAGATTGCCGATCGGGATGTTATCTTTCCCGATCCGAATTGCTCAACCCTACTTAAGATGTAAATATGGTGCATTTGAATAAATTCTGGGCATGTCCCTTGGTTTACCGAAACAGTAAACACATAATAAATTTGCCAATAGGCTAGTTTCTTGTTTCTATGTGATTTTTGGCACCCACTACAGTGCCTAAATAACATCAGGCGCCAAAGTTAACCGAACTTGTTGCTTGGGAATGGTGGGAACTAGAGAATAGCATTGTACTGTACAGGAAGTAGTGAAGTGGCATCCAAGAACAGATGCAAAGAACTGGTGTTGGTGTTGGTGGTGAAAGGTTCTCTTTAACCAATTTCAGACCATAATTTAGAATCAATTGTAAAATCTACCTCTCACATTTCTTCTATGCAGAGAAGGCCTTGGAATGAAATCATCCTGTTTCTAGCTGTAAAAACATGCATGTTTCAGCTCTAAAGCACACATCTGTTCTTGAAACGCAGCCGATCATTCCTTTTGAGAAATAAAAATGAAGAAAAAAGAAAATGGTACCCTGCTGCATTAAAAAATGTATGAATTCAATTTGTAATTTCACATTTAGAAATAAATAATAAATTGCCTGCCCGTTGTTAAGCGAGTTCCGGGCTCATGATAATTGTAACAGTTGATAAATCAGGGGATTTTTGGAGAACCAAGCAGCACGATGTGTTTGTTATTGCATCTGTGGTTTCTTTGACAAATCATGCCCTTGGAGTATATTTTTCATACAAGTTTCCATGGAGATTTCAATTTCTTTACATAAGAAGGATTTCCTGGGCTACCAACTGATGTTGCTGGAAGCCTTAGTCAATATAAATGAAGGGTTGTCTTTGATTTTCACTCGCAATGTGTTGCTGAATTATTTGGTGGTAACCTAGGTTGGTAAAATTTTGTACTAATATTGAACAACCGCACTATAAAGTTATTTTTATCCAAAATATTTTATGCTGTACATAACTGTATCTCTTTTTTTAATAAATTATAGGTTATTTTATTGTGTCTAGATTTTTGAAAGGTCTTTTAGGGTAGGTTCACATGGAGTTCTTTGGCAGCAGATTTTGAGGTGGAATTTGTCTCAAAATCCGCTGCCAAAAATGGCTTCCATTGAGTTCAATTGGAGCCGCTCGCTCCACTAACTAGTAGCAGAAAAATAAGCGAGCTGTCCTGTGCAAGGCTCCCTACTGATAAGGCCCATTAATTTGAACCTAATCTGGGGTGGAATGCAGCCAAGGGATGCCGGTGCACTGCACCGGCATCCCGTCACAGCTAGCCGCGCAAAATGTTCACACGCGGAATGCAAATTCCGCTGTGTGAACATACCCTTATAGGAAAATATACAGTAAAAAAAAGATCCAAAAGGACCTAATAAAAATCTTGTTAAATTGCAGCCTTTTAAACCATTTTCCATGGACCCAAGTAGAAAAGCGTAAAATATCAGTGCAGACGCCTCAGTGGTCCATTTGTACCCCAACTATCCTACAACAGATTTGCTCGATCACCGATCGGGTTCCGATCTTTCCCGATCCTGACTGCTCAACCCCAATTGCATATTATATATACAGTAGGGTTGAGATTTCGAAATTTGATTTCCAATCATTTTCTAGCTGATCCCGATTGTGATCCTGAAATTTGCACGATCACCGATCGGGATCCGATCTTCCTGATCCCGATCTCTCAACCTTAATCAGGTCCATAAGACCCTTCATGGGTTCTGTAACAATGGAAGTAATGACACAGGTATGAACACTGCCTTGTAATGAATCTATCATGTTTCTGTTTTGTTTTTTTAGCATTATTATTTTTATGTGTGTTTTTGTGTTCAGATTTATGGTAAAGTGGGTTAGACATGAAGAGTTAACTACACACTACTGACATATGCTATCTATATTGGTACACAAGAGCTATGTCATGGGTATTTAAACCAGTATTGGAAGTTTTCCAAGTAGAGAGACAAAAACATTTAAACATCTAAGAAAACACCTATATTTTTAGTATAAATTAGGAATAAAAAATCAGACATAAGGGCTAGACAAGGTTTACACTGAGGCCTATGGAGGAGTTCCTGACCTCTAGCATGGCACTTTATGGAGCGATACATGGACGCTAATTGTTGATGCAACTATTCTATGTTTTTCAATAAATTTGAATTTTCTGTAAAGAAAGCAAGGGTCCCCCTGATATAACATATATTTTATATTTTGGATGAGAATTATGAAGCAAATTTTTTATAACCAGTAACAGGAATAGAATAACATGTTAAGGATGATCACATTTTAATTCACTGGCAATATACTATGTATGAAGTTCAATATAAATGGAAGTAAAAGAGTCAATATAGTAGCTTTTGGGGATCAGTGTCTATATAAAAACGCATGAATATATAGGTGCTGTGTCCACGAACTGCCAAGTATGGTTTTCTGCTAATTCAGTTTTCCAATGTGCTAAGTCAACCAAGTCCTTCAACCATGCTGCTTTCTTTTGTACACTAGAAGATCTCAATACTCAATATAATTTCATAATCTCTTTGAGATTACAAATTTTGTGATAGGTACATTGCTTATTTTGTCTTAGTATTTTTGTTGCAGGTACACTATACTGTTTATATCACTAATCGGCTTATCTTTTGGGGGTTGATGGTAATAGAACAACTATACAAAGTTAGAATTGTAAAAAACCCAACATTTGTTACGTTATCAAGATCAAAGAATTCAAGAAGGTAACTACAACTATAACATGTTTATGTAATGTAGCTGTAAAACTGGGATATTTTTGACCATATGTTTTTCTAAAGGCACCCAAACTTACCAATTTACCTTATATGTGTAGGGGCAAGCCTTCTGTTTCTTACATAGTTACATAGACCCATAGTAGATGAGGTTGGATGAAGACATCAGTCCATCAAGTCCAACCTATAACCCTACAATCCCCTACAGTGATGATCCTGGGGAAGGCAAAAACCCCCAAGAGGCTCATGCCAATTGCCCCATTTCAGGGGAAAAAAATAATTCCCGAATCCAATCTGTCAGTCAGATCTTGACAGCTGATGCTGGGAGAAAGAAAGATCGGGCATTATAAATTTTACAATGGCCATGTGAGATAACCTACCACCAGAGACATTTGCCAATGGTTTACTTCCCTCTCCCAACTTAGAACAAATGCATGCTTGGTGTACACGTGTACAAGGGAAAGGGGCAGAGAAAGGTCAGGAGATACAGCCATTAAATGTGTATCATGGGTATTATAGAAAAATACATTGAAACATTTAAGGTGAAGGCCAAAGGAATGGGATTGCAGTTTATCTAAATTGACTTTCTTGCAAGTGGTATCCAGGGATAAAATGACATTTCTAATACAAATTTATTTTATATTTTATGTAATATACTGTAAGGGGGTCTACTATCCGAGACCCTCATTTATTATTGTCTAAAGCATCTAGAGAAAGTGGCTGTTTCGTAAAAGTCAATGGAGGACTCAACATAAAACTGTAAATAAAGAGTCATTTCAATGGAATCTGTCTAATCCCTAAATTCCTCTATGGTGGCATTACAGGAAATTTAAAGGGTTGTTCCTATCACCAGGATTATATCTAAACTTGTAGACGAAGCTGAAGTGTTATGTCTAATACATTATATATTTCTATACTTTTTCCCTGAAATGGGTCAATTGGCATGAGCCTCATGGGTTTTTTCCTTATTCTGGATCAACACTGTAGGGATTGTAGGGCTATAGGTTGGACTTTATGGACTGATGTCTTCATCCAACCTCATCTCCTATATAACTATGTATTACTACTATACGTAAGTGTTATTTTGTAGAGTATGATTGGGTTAAGTTAAGGTTGAGGGGATATCGTCACTCCATAAAGAGAGACCACCATATAGGTGTGTGGAGTCTTTTAATCCATGAGTGCTCCACTGCAAAGGAACATGGGAAGAATATGCAAATCTGACTTCCATGATGTAATTAGGATGCCAGTGCCTCAAGTATGCACACCAATAGAGGGCTCTGACTGAGAATGTGCAAGTCTATCTTCCATTATGTTATTAGGAAGACAGAGTCTCAGGCAAGACATCCAATAGAGGGCGCCCCCTTTAATATCATGCTGACCTTCTCAGAGGTCTTTGTTTGCAATGATGTCGGGATTATACTAGATACAGTCTTCTCAGCCAAGGACAGCCATTTCGATGTATTTGCATCTCATCAGCTTGGCGTAGAGAGGACTGATCTGGCAGAGGTGAGAGGCTTAGACAGGGTTGAGGGGATATCGTCACTCCATAAGGAAAGACCACCATATAAGTGTGTGGAGTCTTTTAAGCCATGAGCACTGCAAAGGAACATGGGAAGAATATGCAAATGGATTAAGTTAGAAATTGCTTTACAACAAATTTCAGCACCCAAATCTCCACCTATTAAAACGTCGGTGAGAAGTTTGGTAAAATGATAGGTACCCTTTAAAGATTGTGAATATTATTATTATTATTATTATTATTATTATTATTATTATTAATAATAATAATAATAATAATAATAATAATAATAATAATAATAATAATACTATCCAATCCTATCTTATAAAATATGTTACTTTATATACAGTTCCTCATTAGAATATACACATTAAAAAAATCAGGAATTTGCATTGCATTTGGAATAAAAGGACGAGGTCTTCATCAACACTTCAATTTTTATATATTTAGCCAAAATGTATAAATACATACAGTATATGTTCTCACAGTGACATGTAAACTGAGTCATCAAACAGTTTCTTGAGTACATGCCAAGAAGAGAGTCCTTCCTTTTCAATACCCGGCAATCATGGTGTACACTGCTACAGGATGTCATGATAGAGAGAGTTAATGAGCTGTCTGTGGGATTAAGCCATACTGATTATGTCAATCTAAACCAGGAGCGGAATCATGCGCTGGGAATTATTCTCCCTAACTAGTATTAATTTAAGATCCATATCTTGAATTATTAGCCGTAATCAGAAAGTGTGCATGTGGTAATAACTGTCATCAGAGGTTTTCTACATGGCCTGATAATCCTCACCATCATTCTGCCCACACATCAACTAAAATACAGTAATAAAGCTTCCTATTATCTATGTAATTTCACTGCCACCAATGAATTAACAAAGCAATAATTAACACACAGCGTACAGTATATTCTATAAGAGTCTTTACTGCCCATAAATAGCCTATTCACACACAGCTGGAAATAGATGGAACTTATATTAAAATGCACTGTCACTAGCTCGACTGATCCAGTCCTGGTAAAGCTGTGTATCCCCAATGGCTGCATTAGACAATATAGCAAGACACACCGGGACTAATTTATATTTTATTAAAGGTAGACGGCAATGTATTCCGGCACTAAATTTAGGCGATCAAATTGTCCATAACTATATTATCATGAACAATTTACACCTACCCTTTAGACCAGTGGTCTCCAACCTTTTTTTGCACCAGGGACTGGCTTGAACAAGACTATTTTTCCATGGCTCAATGTGGGTGGGGCAGGGGGCAGGGCCAGTGCTTTGGTCATATGGGGCAGACTCCACTGTGTGGATGGGAAGGCTCTCCATCGGGATGCTCTGTGGGGCAGGCGGGCATGACATGAGCATCTGAGCAGACATGGCAAATCACTAGACATCAAGGCTAAGCCATATTGCTATGGCAAAGTATCCAGCTAAGAATGAGGCCAGCTCCATGGAAAGGAAAAAAATTCCCAACGGCCCATTCCTGGTCCATGGACCAGTGGTTGGAGACCACTTCCTTAGACAATCTTTGTTCATATGTCATCTTAAACTAATAATTAATAGTTTAGCTATAAATAATAATTGGGGTTGAGCTAATCTTGAGATTTCAGGATCGTTTTTAAAATCCGATACTCGATCATTTTCCAGCCAATCCCGATCGTGAAATTTGCTTGATCGCCGACCAGGATTTGATCTTTTCTGATCCCGATCACTCAACCCCACTCTATATTATCAGTTGATTAGGGTTGAGCCGATCTTGAGATTTTAGGATCGTTTTTAAAATCGGATTTTCGATCATTTTCCAGCCGATACCGATCCCGATCGTGAAATTTGCTCGATCGCCGATCGGGATCTGATCTTTCTAGATCCCAATCGCTCAACCCTAATAATAATCTGATTATTCAACAATTATATTTGTTTCCAAAAAGAGCCCTCTCCAAACTCAAACTAGAGTGACAGGCTACCCGAACAAACCCCCTAGGTATAGCCATATTTATTTTGGTTTCAATCTCATCATATCCTTCCATTTAATATTTATATATTTTACAATAATCCCCAAAAATATAAACCACACACACACAGTAGGATGAAAAAATCTCCCGAAATCACAATCATGTCACCACCTATTTTGTGCAATAAACTTACAATATAGTTTAGCTGAATGCTATGAAGTTTCATACTCATTGAAATCTCTTTAAAAAAAATTATGAAATATTATCCCATTAATACCCAGCAAATCCGTCCAAATTCTCTACCCACTTACCATATTGCTAAAAAGTGCTTTACATAGAAGCCAAACCAGAAGTGTTCATAAGGAAGGACGTCAATTCCCGATCAATCCTAAAAATCGATTGAATTACAAAATGTGTGTTTGGCTTGATAATATCTAAGTATAAACCCGTCACCCTATCTATATTCTTTTTTTAACTTCTCAGAGGGAATCGATTGACCATCATAAATAGATACTAGACATAGTAAATATCATATCTTTCCATCCATGTGGATCTGGAATTGATAGAGACTCCTTGATATATCAAATATTTCATACATTGGTACATATAAGCATTCCCTGAATATCCAAGATTGTTGTCATCACTTTCCAACACTTGACAATAATATAGACATAGGCATCTCTTTACAAGGTTCCTTAACATGCTGATCACTTTCTAATAGTTATAAAGATAACACTGAACCACCACTTGCAGTCACATATTTTCTCAGCATTTCTTCTTTCTGTCCTCCCAATATCTTCCCCAACTGAGATACCAAATAATGTAACAACCAGGGTACAGCCTCACCAATCTCTAATTGTTTACCATTCTGTATGGTTAGAATTGCCCCTCTGACAGTAGAGGGTTATGGACGAGTACTGTCAGGGGGAGAGGCGTTCCTTACCGCCCAACAATGACGCTGAGCTGTGAGGAACAACCCCCACCCTCCCCAGTCTATGGACAAGTACTGTCAGGAGGGGGGGTGTTCCTCACAGCCCAGTGACGAATCTAGGCTGTAAGAAACGCCCTTCTGACAGTGGGGAGATAACGGTGCCAAAATTAATGACATCAATACCACCAGCCCCAGTGGCACATAACGGGACAGCCAACGGTGCACTGAATTTCGAACACTGTCGTCTTTCTAACGGTGTATAAAACCGCATATGCCTGAGGACATGAAAGGTCCTCTTTAAACCTTACTTCAAAATTTAACTTTTAACTCCTTCCCACCGCTGGCATTTTTTGATTTTCGTTTCATTTTATTATTTTTTCGTTTCACATAGCCATACGAGGGCTTAATGTTTGCAGGACAATTTTTTCTTTATAGTGGTATTATTTATTATTATGTACAATGTACTGGGAAGCTGGAAAAAAAATTGAATGGGGTGGAATTGGAGAAAAAATGTGTTTGTGCAACTTTTTTATGTGCTTCGTTTTTACGGTGTTCACTGCGCAACCAAAATAACACACCTGTATCCTATGTTTTGGTATGACTTCGGGGATACCAAATTCATATAGTTTATTTTCTTAAAGTCACCATATTCTAACACCTGTAACTTTTTACATTTAGTGTCTTTTAGGGTAGTGCATCTAGCGACAAGTTTCAGTCAGGGTGGCAACTGTTTAGGGCTGCAGCCCCAAGTTAGGAAGCTGGGGACATCTAGGTTTACCCTGTCTGAAGGCGTCATAGGCTCAGTATGGTCCCCTATTTCATGTACCCAATTCACTATGCAGGGCATCCCCACTGCAAGACCTGATTATACCCTGGTGGGTTATTTGATGACCCCAGTCCAGATTCACGATTTCTGTTTTCAATCCAGTTGTACACCTCATAGCTGACTACATTTTCATTATACAAAATGTCTGGTGTACATCAGTACGGTAAGACTCAGCTTTGGGTATTTTTGTGTATTATTTGCTTATATACGCTATATTTTGGGATTCCAGATCCTGTTGACCCTGCATTTTTTTTATCCAGTTGGTCTTGTGCTCTAGAATAACACTTGTTGGATAGTGCAATCTCTTTACATTATATTTTGTAGCATTTAATAAGTAGGATGATAATGAATAACCTAAGATGGACCATTCTATGAATATTGATGCGCACTATACTTTTTACTCTGGGTTTCAGCTTACAAATACTGATCAAAATACTGTCACGTGAAAGTACTAAGCGTTAGAAAACCAATCACCACTAGGGTTGAGCCGATCTTGAGATTTCAGGATCAATTTCAAAATCTGATTTCCGATAATTTTCCAGCCGATCCCGATTCGTGAAATTTGCTCGATCACCAATCGGAATCCAATCCTTTCCGATCCTGATAGCTCAACCCTAGCCAATGCTTCTTTATGGGAAAAGTCACTTTTAGGGTTGAGCCGATCTTAAAATTTCAAAATCCGATTTCCAATCATTTTCCAGCCGATTCCAATCGTGATCGTGAAATTTGCTCGATCGCCGATCGGAATCCGATCATTTCTGATCCCGATCGCTCAACCCTAGTCACCACCAAAGACTCCAATAATAAAACCTTGAGATCTTATCATCGGCCCTGTGAACAAGGAATACACCAGCATCAGTGCAAACATTACATACACTTCTCCTTCAGTTCTAAAAAAAGATAACAGCTTGGCCCATCAGAAACTGCGAGGAAGTGCTATTCATTTTCATTTACATAAAATCGGTTTGTTTTTATTCTAAACTGAATACCAATTTTAGGTCTATAAATGCAACCAATGATTAATAAAGTAAACAAAAAATAGCAGATGGGATGATAATTAGCTCTGTAGGTGTTATGATTATGTAACATTGTCTCTTTACAATAGTTAAAATATTTCCCCGGAATTAAGCTTAATAAATCCTTCCAATTACAGATAGCTTAGGATGCTTAAAATATCAAAATGAGATGGGCAAAATCTAATTTGTACGAGAAACGCAATAGTTGATTATAGGAAGTTAGCATCAATTACAATCAACCGGCCTGAAACTGTGTCTCCAAGTATTAAAGCATAGGACAAATGATCAAGGATACGTTATATTAGCTTGGCTTCAATATAGGGCAAGGAATGTGTTGTAGGTCCTTGTTGGCCGTGTAAACTTTATGCCTATATGACCATAAATAGAGATTTCTTTCATTTTCATATGGACAATGATGTCAATTGATTTTAGAGAACCAGCTTCAAAAAGTTCCATGACACTCTAATGGGGCATTCACACTTACACCCATGTCTGCCCTCCAGATTTCCATCCTATTCCCCAGGGAAACTGCATAGGGGTCGGCTTCCCGGGGGTCAGTTTTAAAAACTATTCATTTGAATGGGTTTTTAAAGCAAACCGCTGGTGTCTGTATGCAGTCTTTCCGTGGGGAAACCATTTTTTTGGCCGGACATAAAGTCCTGCAGGTCCTGCTTTGTGTCCGTGCAAAAAACATGGTTTCCCTGCGGAAAAGCTGCATATGGACATGAGTAGTTTGATTTAAAAACTCATTCAAATGATTGGGTTTTAAAACTGACCCCCGGGAAGCCGACCCCTATGCAGTTTCCCTGGGGAATAGGATGGAGACCCGGTGGGCGGACATGGGCGCAAGTGTGAATGCCCCCTAAATTGGGGGAACTTCTCATGATTCTGCGAGCTCACTATGATATATTAAGGTTAAGGACCCATGTTGTGAAAAAAAACTGCTTTTTTTTGTTCCATTTTTTTTCCTGGAAAAAAGCCAGCAAAGGATTGGACAGAAGGAGTATAATAACCTCCTTTATATTTTGCACTCCTTTTGTTGCAGTCCTGCAGCAACATTTGCAACAACAACAACAAAAAATCAGCTTTCTGCAATGTGTGTCCTCAGTCTAAAAGGTTTTTCCACAAAAGATTTATGGCATATTTAGGTTATACCATCTATTCTTCATAGATGTGGGCCCCACCTATCTCTACTATGAGCCCCACGCCTAGCCTCTGTGCCCCTGTACTTATTTGATCATGGCAACACTGAGAAGACGTAGCTATAGTCAGGTGTTATGGAAACAATATAACTCTGAACTACATTCTCTGTGTCTCCCATAGAAGTCAATGGAAGTTACAGAAACTGCACAATGACCTACTATGTTTGCGTAACCCCGTTTCATTTTTATGACTGTTACGGAAAAAGCATGGCCCGGGGTTACACTTTTTCCATAATGCTGAACCATAGCTGAGGAGGGGGTTGTAGTACAGTAAGTAATGGCATGGATTGTGTGGGAGGGGCATCACTTTAAAGACAGTTGTGGCATTATAGATGAGGTTTGCCATAATCTGCTTTTAATTGTTTTGACCCAAATTTTGATTTTCAAAAAGTTTGCTGCTTTTGTGTTTTTAGCTCTTTTGGTCAAATGTTTCTATGGTTACTAAATTACAATTCTAAGCATTTCAGAAGTCGTTATACTCTTCTTTACAAATCCATAAGGTTTATACAAGTTATTTGCTGTCTTGAACCTTATTTATCAAGTGATCTGTGATTTGACCCGACATGCTGGATATATCAAGTTCTGAGCCAAATCCTGACTCATGACAACCTATTCTTACCTAATCTGTGCTCGGATTTTATTACAATTTCTGCTTTATTTCTCCATCCGCTTTTTGAGGATTGACCACAGTTTGTCAATGGGATTGAAGCAGCAGACTTACTGAAAACCAAAATTTGGGTCAGTATCAAAAATTTGGCCATAACTGTAGATGGCCAAGCCTTTAAAATTGAGGGCAGCTAAAATTGTTTACTCGTAATTGTTCAAGTGAACCTGTTTTTAGTTGCAGCCAGTGTGAACATGGTTTTAGCCTCAACACAGGCATAGCTCAAACCATAGGGCATATGCAACATGGGAACCAAACTACCTAGTATAAATACTTAAAGGGGTTCTATCATTAGCATCCCTTAAAGGCTATTCGTCCCCTACCTTTATATTTCTGCTCCACACCGCTGTTCTGTTGATATATAGTATTTCCTGGTATGCAAATTAGTCTCCAGAAACCACATGGGGTGGTCCAAACAGCAGAAGTGGCGCCCCCTGTGCTGCCTGAAGACTCTACAGCGACGCCTCTGTCTTCTACAACTGCACCTTTCCACCGTGTCCTTCGTGTAGTCCTCTACTGGCTCAGAATATAAATTCCACGCATGCACAGTCGGCTCTGCCATGGGGCTTCGAGCAGAGCCGACTGCGCATGTCTGTTTGGCCATTTTACTGTGGTCACTAACTCGAGCGCACTGTGTCTGTAAGTGGCTACAGCAAAATGGCCAAACAGACAAACACAGATGGCTCTGCCTGAAGCCCGATGTCAGAGCCTACTGCGCATGTGCATAATTTAGATTCAAAACGCAGGCTCGCTGGAATAAGACTACACGAAGGACTGTAGTAGGCTGTAGAAGATGGAGGTGTCGCTGGAGAGTCTTCAGGCAGCACAGGGGATAAATAATGATAGGATCCCTTTAATGTTTTTTTTAATGTCTGCATGGTTATAGCCCCATCATGGGCACACTTTGACCATGAAGCAACATGTGACCCAGACCTCATCAGTTTTCATGTCAATACAGTTTCAGACAACATGTGAGCCAAACCTCAAAGTTTAGTGTAGTTACTCAATATTAGGAAAGATAACCCAATGGTATTCCACAGAGGCGTACTGAGTCTCCAAAATTTTGCATTTCTATCGTCATTTCACCCTGTACTTTGACCTTTCTGAAAGCCTGAGATACAGGAACATACAGTCCTATGAAAAAGTTTGGGCACCCCTATTAATCTTAATCATTTTTAGTTCTAAATATTTTGGTGTTTGCAGCAGCCATTTCAGTTTGATATATCTAATAACTGATGGACACAGTAATATTTCAGGATTGAATTGAGGTTTATTGTACTAACAGAAAATGTGCAATATGCATTAAACCAAAATTTGACCGGTGCAAAAGTATGGGCACCCTTATCATTTTATTGATTTGAATTCCCCTAACTACTTTTTACTGACTTACTGAAGCACAAAATTGGTTTTGTAACCTCAGTGAGCTTTGAACTTCATAGCCAGATGTATCCAATCATGAGAAAAGGTATTTAAGGTGGCCAATTGCAAGTTGTTCCCCTATTTGAATCTCTTCTGAAGAGTGGCATCATGGGCTACTCAAAACAACTCTCAAATGATCTGAAAACAAAGATTGTTCAACATAGTTGTTCAGGGGAAGGACACAAAAAGTTGTCTCAGAGATTTAACCTGTCAGTTTCCACTGTGAGGAACATAGTAAGGAAATGGAAGACCACAGGGACAGTTCTTGTTAAGCCCAGAAGTGGCAGGCCAAGAAAAGTATCAGAAAGGCAGAGAAGAAGAATGGTGAGAACAGTGAAGGACAATCCATAGACCACCTCCAAAGAGCTGCAGCATCATCTTGCTGCAGATGGTGTCACTGTGCATCAGTCAGCAATACAGCGCACTTTGCACAAGGAGAAGCTGTATGGGAGAGTGATGAGAAAGAAGCCGTTTCTGCACGTACGCCACAAATAGAGTCGCCTGAGGTATGCAAAAGCACATTTGGACAAGCCAGCTTCATTTTGGATGAAGGTCCTGTGGACTGATGAAACAAAGATTGAGTTGTTTGGTCATACAAAAAGGCGTTATGCATGGCGCCCAAAAAAACAGCATTCCAAGAAAAACACTTGCTCCCCACTGTAAAATTTGGTGGAGGTTCCATCATGCTTTTGGGCTGTGTGGCCAATGCCGGCATTGGGAATCTTGTTAAAGTTGAGGGTCGCATGGATTCCACTCAGCATCCGCAGATTCTTGAGAATAATGTTCAAGAATCAGTGACGAAGTTGAAGTTACGCCGGGGATGCATATTTCAGCAAGACAATGATCCAAAACACCGCTCCAAATCGACTCAGGCATTCATGCAGAGGAACAATTACAATGTTCTGGAATGGCCATCCCAGTCCCCAGACCTGAATATCATTGAACATCTGTGGGATGATTGGAAGCAGGCTGTCCATGCTCGGCCACCATCACACTGAACTGAACTTGAATTGTTTTGTAAAGAGGAATGGTCCAAAATACCTTCATCCAGGATCCAGGAACTGATTAAAAGCTACATGAAGCGACTAGAGGCTGTTATCTTTGTAAAAGGAGGATCTACTAAATATTAATGTCACTTTTCTGTTGAGGTGCCCATACTTTTGCACCAGTCAAATTTAGGTTTAATGCATATTGCACATTTTCTGTTAGTACAATAAACCTCATTTCAATCCTGAAATATTACTGTGTCCATCAGTTATTAGATATATCAAACTGAAATGGCTGTTGCAAATACCAAAATATTTAGAACTAAAAATGATTAAGATTAATAGGGGTGCCCAAACTTTTTCATAGGACTGTATATTTTCTCGATCCCTCATGGGCATTTCATCTTGAGTCCATCATTCCTGTTCCCCTCGGGGATTCACCTTAATGTAAAGCAGCCGGTCCTGCTGATGTGTCCACTTTGGCAAATAACATATACCTTGAGAAATTCTGATTTTTATTTCTTTTACTATGTATCATATCTTATTTATAAGAATATTCTACTCCTATCAACAAATAAAGACATTGACATAGACATAAATATTTCCCTATGCATATTATTGATCAACGATGACTTAAGATTGTATTAAAGCAGCAATATCCTAAAATTCTATCTAATACAGTGATTTCCATTCTGTTGTGTAGAAATTGTCAATCTGATCTGAATATAATCAACATGACATTTAAATGCTAAAATAAAGGCATCTTCTCCAAGTTCCAGACACAGATTAAACAAATAAAACTATGTATATATTATAAAGAGCTGGCAATTGAAATTCTACGACGACCGTGAATTGAAATCCAGGTTATGTAAATGTCTTCTGCAGATTTTTGTAATCTGAAGCCTAAGCAAGTCTTATGGAGATTTAGGTATACGGCTCAGAAGTACAAAGCAGATCTACAGTAGCCAGCTCTCTCCATACATCTTAAAATGCTGCTAAAATATTAATTTCCTTTTTAACGCTGAACTTACTGTATGACACGAGAAGAAATGTGAAATGTTAGCTTTAGCGCAGATATATAGGAAGAAATATATTTTATTCCAAAGAATCAGAGAATTATGGAACCTATTCCATTGATATAAATTTCGCTAATGACTCCACAGTATATTATAATGAAAAAATACTATATAAACGGTTGACTAGGAATCTTTGGAAGATTTTCCTGGCTAATGTGCAGATATAATTATATATATATATATATATATATATATATATATATATATATATATATATATATTAGATTTATTAACCATATACATTCGTCCACATTTAAATGATCTCCAATTTGGATAACTCTTCCCCACCAGGAACCCAGGGACAGGACTTATGGGAACACCCGAGCAGTGCTGTTATATAGTGTTCCCGTAACTCCCATAGAGGAGAATGGGAGCTACAGAAAAATCGTAGTACAGCTGAGCTACACTGTTTCTATAGCGTCACAGTTATGGAAACAGTATAGGGGGCGTTGACACTTGCGCTCGTGTCTGTCCTGTGCCACTCTGCTGGGTTTCCATCCTCTACCCCGAGAAACTGGACCAAAGAAATGGTCGATCCTTAAGGGACGTAGCAGCGGACTGAATTACCCAAAATCGACAGTGGCCTATGTGATTATGACGTAGAAGGTGAACAGGGATTGTTGGAATGTGCCCCAAGTTGGAAGACCCCCGAAACTGGGTGATAGAGACCGACGAGTGCTGGCCAGAGAAACCGCACCCAACCGATGGATCACATACACCAGGAGTGTCACCAGGCATCCGGGAGTATTGTGTCGCTCAATCCCATCCGTAAGGAAGCATCTGCTGGGGTCTACCAACTATTGGATAGGAATAAATGTTTTTCTTTTCTTCCACAGGTGTCCAAATACTTATTGGTAGACAGTGTAGTAGAGCTTGGAATAATACCCCACTATGCAACATTAATCTAAAATGACAAGTGAGTTCGTGACTTAAAGAATGTACTAATTTAGGCCACATTCACACTGTCAGCATATTGCCTCAATCTTTATAAGCCAAAATACAGAACAAGTACAAGTCTTCTCATTCTACATTCCCCCAGGTTTCAGTTCTGCTTTAGCTTGCAAATACTGATGCAAAATACTAAATACTGATCATTTGAAAGTGATTGTATAGAATGAAACACCAAAGCCTTAGCAATCTCTGATATACACTCACCGGCCACTTTATTAGGTACACCTGTCCAACTGCTCGTTAACACTTAATTTCTAATCAGCCAATCACATGGCGGCAACTCAGTGCATTTAGGCATGTAGACATGGTCAAGACAATCTCCTGCAGTTCAAACCGAGCATCAATATGGGGAAGAAAGGTGATTTGAGTGCCTTTGAACGTGGCATGGTTGTTGGTGCCAGAAGGGCTGGTCTGAGTATTTCAGAAACTGCTGATCTACATGGGATTTTCACGCACAACCATCTCTAGGGTTTACAGAGAATGGTCCGAAAAAGAAAAAACATCCAGTGAGCGGCAGTTCTGTGGGCGGAAATGCGTTGTTGATGCCAGAGGTCAGAGGAGAATGGCCAGACTGGTTCGAGCTGATAGAAAGGCAACAGTGACTCAAATAGCCACCCGTTACAACCAAGGTAGCCAGAAGAGCATCTCTGAACGCACAGTACGTCGAACTTTGAGGCTACAGATGGGCTACAGCAGCAGAAGACCACACCGGGTGCCACTCCTTTCAGCTAAGAACAGGAAACTGAGGCTACAATTTGCACAAGCTCATCAAAATTGGACAATTGAAGATTGGAAAAATGTTGCCTGGTCTGATGAGTCTCGATTTCTGCTGCGACATTCGGATGGTAGGGTCAGAATTTGGCGTCAACAACATGAAAGCATGGATCCATCCTGCCTTGTATCAACGGTTCAGGCTGGTGGTGGTGGTGTCATGGTGTGGGGAATATTTTCTTGGCACTCTTTGGGCCCCTTGGTACCAATTGAGCATCGTTGCAACGCCAAAGCCTACCTGAGTATTGTTGCTGACCATGTCCATCCCTTTATGACCACAATGTACCCAACATCTGATGGCTACTTTCAGCAGGATAATGCAATGCCATGTCATAAAGCTGGAATCATCTCAGACTGGTTTCTTGAACATGACAATGAGTTCACTGTACTCCAATGGCCTCCACAGTCACCAGATCTCAATCCAATAGAGCATCTTTGGGATGTGGTGGAACGGGAGATTCGCATCATGGATGTGCAGCCGACAAATCTGCGGCAACTGTGTGATGCCATCATGTCAATATGGACCAAAATCTCTGAGGAATGCTTCCAGCACCTTGTTGAATCTATGCCACGAAGAATTGAGGCAGTTCTGAAGGCAAAATGGGGTCCAACCCGTTACTAGCATGGTGTACCTAATAAAGTGGCCGGTGAGTGTATTTCAGTGTCAAGATGTTTTATTTCACGCACCCGAAAATGTATGAAAGGAGCTATTCACAGAATAAAGCCTTGCACGACCTCAAAAACAGCACCCCTATTCACATAGACCTTGTTTTCAATATACTATACGGAATTACACTAAACATAATGTAACTCATATACAGTACCTTTGCATTTGTTTTGCACTGAAAATAAGTATATGTGCCCTTTTCATATAGTACATTTATGCACAAACGTATGTGCCTTGTAAACTGATGGCTTTATTCCTCTTGTGCTGATCCAGAGTCAGCTTTTATGGTATTGCAGCCAAGAGCTGCATTCACAATTCTGCTAGATTTTGAGCTAATACTGTATATCTGAGCATTAGAAACAGCCTTGTATCTATTCCTCTTGTTTACCTCTATTTGTGTTCCATTTAGATGTTTCTTCTAAGTTGTCACCATATTTCTGGGGTAAAAAAGGTTCCAAATATCGGTGCACAATTTGCAAAGTTTGCAACTTTTTTGACTTTTCACCACTTTTCAAAACCAATGTGCAAAATGTGGAGAGCTTGTAGAAAGAAATGTCTAACAAATGTTTCAATTCTAAGGAAAGAAAATTGAAAATGTAAGTGCACATCTATTCATGCTCACAGCGGGCACAGATTTAATTTTCTATCTCCAGGACCACCTATAGATGAACCAATTTAACTTTTAGCTGTGCATCTCTTAATAAATTTGTTGCAATCTGCTCCAACCAACGTTATGGTTAAGGCTGACACAAAAACTGGACTTCTGTGTCATCTGCAAGGAATCATTGCTCGTGTTATCATTCGAGCTGCATAACATTAGCTCATACTATTACAGTATAACAATGCACAACGCCATCCAAACAATTATAGACATGCATGTATAGCAATATAAGTACCTAGCCACATATACCACAGCCAATAACTCTCAAACAATTGAATCCTAAGTCAAGAATTAATGGCCCAGGTTTGCTAACTTGGTTATCCCTAGAAAGTGGCCAAAAATCAAAATGTTGGTGCACAATTGTGAAATCTGGGGACTACTAGGTCATCAAATTTACTGTAACGCCATCAGAACACTGGAGTAAGTTATATCAAGTTCATCTACTTGTGTGAGCATTATTAGGATGGAGCCTCTTAGTTACTCTGGTGTGTCTTGTATCTGTCAAGGAATGAATTAAGACCAGTCTTAGGGTAAGTTCACACTGGGTTTTTTGCATTGGGACCTGAGGTGGAGGCTGCACCGGCATCCAGCTGCGCACTCCGCTCCGGATTAGGCCCAACAATTAGGCACAAGCCGGCTCCCAGAAAAAGATCCTGAGCAGCTCCCATTGATTTCAATGGGAGCCGTCTTTTTGATCAGGATTTTGAGGCGTATAAGGCCTCAAAATCCTGACAAAAAAAACCACTGTGTGAACTTACCCTTAAGCCCCTTGCGCACAACCGCAGACTAGGTCAGTGTGCAATTTGGGTATTTCCCTTATAGCACATTGGCCCATTCATTTCTCTTCTTTTATAATGTACATTGTGAGCCGCATAAGTTTTAACCTATCAGTATGTCTTTGGAGTGTGGGAGGAAATTCATGCAACATACAAACTCCTTGCAGATGTTGTGCTTAGCAGGAGTTGAACCCAGGACCCCAGTGCTGCAAGGTTGCAGTACTAAACACTGAGCCACTGTGTTGCCCCCCCATTCGTCTCAACCCACGCACATGACAGTATATTACATGGATCAGTCGGGGCAAGACTCAGGACAGAACACGTTGAATGAATGGGGCTGGGGAATCATGGCTGATGCATGGGTGGCACACAGACAACATCGGCTGGAATCACGGTTGTGTGCAACAGGTCTTGATATACAGTCCTATGAAAAAGTTTGGGCACCCCTATTAATCTTAATCATTTTTAGTTCTAAATATTTTGGTGTTTGCAACAGCCATTTCAGTTTGATATATCTAATAACTGATGGACACAGTAATATTTCAGGATTGTAATGAGGTTTATTGTACTAACAGAAAATGTGCAATATGCATTAAACCAAAATTTGACCGGTGCAAAAGTATGGGCACCTCAACAGAAAAGTGACATTAATATTTAGTACATCCCCCTTTTGCAAAGATAACGGCCTCTAGTCGCTTCCTGTAGCTTTTAATCAGTTCCTGGATCCTGGATGAAGGTATTTTGGACCATTTCTTTCTACAAAACAATTCAAGTTCAGTTAAGTTTGATGGTCGCCGAGCATGGACAGCCCACCCTCAAATGATCTGAAAACAAAGATTGTTCAACATAGTTGTTCAGGGGAAGGATACAAAACGTTGTCTCAGAGATTTAACCTGTCAGGTTCCAATGTGAGGAACATAGTAAGGAAATGGAAGACCACAGGGACAGTTCTTGTTAAGCCCAGAAGTGGCAGGCCAAGAAAAATATCAGAAAGGCAGAGAAGAAGAATGGTGAGAACAGTCAAGGACAATCCACAGACCACCTCCAAAGAGCTGCAGCATCATCTTGCTGCAGATGGTGTCACTGTGCATCGGTCAACAATACAGCGCACTTTGCACAAGGAGAAGCTGTATGGGAGATGATGAGAAAGAAGCCGTTTCTGCACGTACGCCACAAATAGAGTTGCCTGAGGTATGAAAAAGCACATTTGGAGAAGCCAACTTCATTTTGGAAACAAAGATTGAGTTGTTTGGTTATAAAAAAAAAGGCGTTATGCATGGTGTCCAAAAAGAAACAGCATTCCAAGAAAAACACTTGCTACCCACTGTAAAATTTGGTGGAGGTTCCATCATGCTTTGGGGCTGTGTGGCCAATGCCGGCACCGGGAATCTTGTTAAAGTTGAGGGTCGCATGGATTCCACTCAGTATCAGCAGATTCTTGAGAATAATGTTCAAGAATCAGTGACGAAGTTGAAGTTACGCCGGGGATGGAGATTTCAGCAATACAATGTCCAAACACCGCTCCAAATCGCCTCAGGCATTCATGCAGAGGAACAATTACAATGTTCTGGAATGGCCATCCCAGTCCCCAGACCTGAATATCATTGAACATCTGTGGGATGATTTGAAGCGGGCTGTCCATGCTCGGCGACCATCTAACTTAACTGAACTTGAATTGTTTGTCCAAAATCCCTTCATCCAGGATCCAGGAACTGATTAAAAGCTACAGGAAGCGACTAGAGGCTGTTATCTTTGCAAAAGGAGGATCTACTAAATATTAATGTCACTTTTCTGTTGAGGTGCCCATACTTTTGCACTGGTCAAATTTTGGTTTAATGCATATTGCACATTTTCTGTTAGTACAATAAACCTCATTTCAATCCTGAAATATTACTGTGTCCATCAGTTATTAGATATATCAAAATGAAATGGCTGTTATAAACACCAAAATATTTAGCACTAAAAATGATTAAGATTAAGAGGGGTGCCCAAACTTTTTCATAGGACTGTATTTCCCCAATGTTTCTTTATGGATATGACTTCTACAGTAGATGAAGGGCTTGGTTCACACGACCTTCAAAGTTCCATCACATAAAATGGAAAGATTATTCTTCCCATTCAACCATCAGACATCATGGTGGAAGCCAAAGAACACTTACAACTCAATGGAACCTGTCAGGCATATGTGATAGATCTGGCATAGCCATGATGACTTTCGTTATAATGGAAACTGTAATGGCAGTCTAAACTGAGCATATGGAAAAAGGGTGCAAAGGAAAGTATAAGCCTAAGTACCCACGGGGAGCGTAATGACGGATTTTGGCACTGAGAGTGATGCGGGGAGCCGCGTCACTCTCGGGCCAAAACCCGCCTGCCACGACTGTCACGGCTTCCGACACTTGTGGCTTCCCCTTTCTGAGTAGGCTCAATTGAATGGGCGGACTCCAGAGATTGCTGCTGCCAGGCGGACGCCGTGGCTCGGCGAGCCGCGGAATCCGCCTGAGGAAACGCCAGCCTGCTTCCTTTTTTGTTGAACGGCAACATGCCATTCACAGAGAAAAGTAGCCTGGCGGTCTCCATAGACCACCATTATGAGGGGGCGGATTATGACATGAATTACGCGCCATAATCCGCCCCCTCTGTGTCCGTGAGCCCTAAAAGCTTCCCCGGAGAACATAGCGAATTGTGTCTTACATTTTTAAAAGGTCCCTAAAGGTTGAGATCTGATGCTGATCTGATGCTGTGGGCAAATCCTCCATTTTTTTCCTTTACATCAGTTCGGATATATCTTCCCCATAGTCTTTTCAATTCTCCGATGAAGGTTTTTCTCCATCTGGTGTTTGCCCAGCAGTGTACACATATGTCATTCTCTACGTCGCTTCGTACTATGCTATACACGTGATAATCTCAATCCATTGTCGAAGCTATAAAGGTTTTTTTTTTTTCAATTCTGTCCTTGGTCACTGTAGACTAAAACAATGTATATGGAACAATGTGGCCTGGAAGATACAGTCTAAATAAACGGACCCCAATCTGTTATGAGATTAGGTGCTCTGTGTTTAACCAGCAGAATGTCCATGACCGAAAAACATAATTTTGTTGGAACAATTATGCGCCTCCGTCCTCTGATGTCATTTAGAGGAAAGTGAATACAGGAAAAATACAGTATGTCATTATATCAATTATGATGTGGCAATTATGTGACATTTGTGATGGTGCATCGGGAAGCCACAATGGATTACATTGTCTGCGGCAAATCTAATTCTGGATGATCCTCAGATAGAAGCAGCTGCAGGGTGTATAGGCCTTGATAAGGATGTGAGGTGTAGCTGCTCTTCAATAAAATCACAGGGCTTCAAGGCACAGTCTGATAGAAAGTGTAAAACGAGATTCTCTCCCAAATTAGATACCTAAATGTGATCATCTTTCAGCAATGCAGGAAGACTTATCATTACGTGCACTGTCTTCCAATATAGAGCGGTATAATAGGAATATATAGAGCGCAGACAACACAAACCAAGATTTATGGGGCCGTTATTAAGACATGTTTACAATGTAACATAAGGCATCGGACAGTAAAGAAATCTCTATACCTGTTATGTCAAGTCTGACTAGTAGGGTGGATGTATATTGTGAAGGGGTACCATATGGAATCGGAATAATGGGATGGTTATTCAGCACAGAGGTGCAGTATATTCTATAATAGGTGTATTATATAAGGGTACAGGCTCTACAGGAGTACAGGGAAACTGCATACAAGTGTTTCTGGGAAAGGGGGAGTCTTTTTTAAGAAAACGTTTGAAAATCTGGATAAAGGAGTGGTCTTCTCAAGGAACAGGACAGGTTTTACTGTATACATATTAATAAACGTATACGCCACAGAGATACATTTATAATCAGAGGTTGGGCAATATGGTGGCTCAGTGGTTAGCACTGCAGCCTTGCAGCACTGGAGTCCTGGGTTTGGTTCCTGCCAGGAACAACATCAGCAAGGAGTTTGTATTTTCTCCCTGTGTTTGCATGGATTTCCTCCCATTCTACATAGACATACTGATAGGGGAAAAGAAATGTACATTGTGATCCCTATATGGGGCTCACATTCTACATTTAAAACAAAAAAAGAAAACATTTATGATCAGAGGTCTAAACTGAAGCTCCAGACTCACAGAATCTATCATATCATCATCTATGTAATATAATATATAATATAGCAAACTCTGTCTCTCCCTCTCTCGCTCTCTCTCTCTCTCTCTCTCAAGTTCTGTCTGTCTGTCTGTTTCTCCTCTCTCTCTCTCTCTCTCTCTCTCTCTCTCTATACATATATAGCTGGGTCATTTATACCAATAATGTCTTGCTATACCATGCAGTATTAGGGTCTTTGAGCCCCCTAAAGCATCCGACAGATGTGGCCGTTATTGAAACATCCTTTAAAAGGAATGTGTCACCATAAAATTACTTATTCTTTAAATCATGGTTTTATAATAAGCATATATTTGAAAAAAAAAATGTAGATGTTACTTTTAATTGCCCTTGTTATTATCTATATGTAAAAAAATGCTAAAAAGCTTGAATTGCTAACTCTTGCCACTAAGCCTAACATACTCAGTCACTTCCTGTTTCTTGAAGATGGACCATGGGTCACGGATGCAATGGTTTGGAGCAGATTCTATTGAGAGATTTCTGGGCATGCTCTGTGGTTTGTATTAAAGGGATTGTCCCATCTCAAGGATCCTATCTATACTGGTAGCTTATGTAAATTGAAGACTTTTCCTAAATATATAATTTTAGAACTGCTGCTTTGTTTGCCTGCTATGTGAACTTATTCCTCCCCTTGTTTACAGTGTTGCTATAACCACAGACCTATAGGACAAGTGATGTCACTCACTTAGTGCCAGCAGGACAGATAATTACAGTGTGCTGATAAAGCCTAGACTGTTATCTCTCTATGTAAACACACAGATAACACGGAGTCCATTCTGTACAAGCATCTGCATAATATCTGATCTGCAGAAGGATTGTGTGTCCCATTCACAGGGGGAGGGAGGAGAAATATAGGATGTGAGAAGAAGACACTGCAGGCAAAGCTCAAACAAGGAGATGGAAAAACCCCTTTAAGGTCATTGTGCCTTATAACTGGTGGATTGTGTGCATTACCTAAATATACTGTACATGATAGCTGTGATCATAATGTACTGATAAGTGAAGAAAGGAAAATTCCTACAGTCAAGAAGAAGTGTCATCATATTATTTAGCTTAGTGGTTGAATTAGGACTGCAGTTTTTAAGAATTTAAAAAAAAAATATCGACAAATAACATGGAAAATGTTTCCACGATTTTCAAAAATTCTTTAAAATATGTTTAGAATAAAACATGATTTAAAATATAGGTTATTTTATGATGAAAAAAATAATATGTAAAAAAAAACAAACATACAGTATGTACAGTAGGTACCCATAGCTGATCAATATTTTCATACGCAAGTGTGAATAGGCCTTTATTTTCATGGAAAGAAATAGAAATCCTCCATGATATTATAATGAGATGCAATAGATTTGCATTTTTAAAGATTGATTGTCTCCCTATTGTATCTGAAACAATGTATCAAACATATAAGACTATAAAGGTATCATATAAAATATTGCCTTTATTTATCATTTCATTACATTCTTAACAATCCATTGTCATAAAAATCATTTACCGGGGTTATTCATATCCCAATCAATTAAGAATCAAAGTCTGTCAACATGATATATAATGTCACCTCCATCAGTAAGCGGTGGCCGTGGATGGATAATAGAATTAACCTATGGCCATAATGTTACAAGACAGAAAAGATGAATGGTTGGGGCCATTGTTATGCCCATTACTATGTCAATGGATATACTTTATTATAAATATTCCCAGCCAAATATACGCTGCCATCTCTACCGGCATTGTGTTATTATTGCGGTGCCAGTTTTCAATGCTCAGAAGGGATTTTTCAGATTTTAACAATTCTCAGATTTTTTTTCTCTATGTGAAAATATTGTGAAAAATTGTCTGAAAATGGAGAGTTAAAAAATGGAAAAGTACCAAGTAGGGTTGAGCGATGGGGATCGGGAAAGGTCGGATCCCGATCGGCGATCGAGCAAATTTCACGATTGGGATCGGCTGGAAAATGATCGAAAATCGGATTTTAAAATCGATCTTGAAATCTCAAGATTGACTCAACCCTAGTACCAAGAGTTGTTTCATACCTAACCAAAGTTTGGTAGGGGTCTTGAGCCACAATTTTATTATTGAGGTGAGAAGTCCATGTTGAAAATTTATTAATGCTATAAAAATTATGAGGGATATTTACTAAGGGGGATCACAGTAGGCTAACTTCTTGGGGCTAAGAGATATTTACTAAGGGGGGACAAAGTAAGCTACCCCAAGGTTTTGGGGGCTATCCCATTGTACCGTAGTAGTATTGTGGATGAGACTTATAGATGCCCCGTAGTCTGTGAGTTTAACTTAGGATCTCCTTTGTCGAGTAAAAGTTGAAAACTGCAGTGATTACCAATTTCGGTTAATTTTTGTCAATATGGCTTACCAGAGAATACAATGTTAGATTCTCCTGATAGAAATGCAGCAATGTGTTTACGGCCCAAATTTCCAGCAAAAGGTTCACATTTTCTGAATTGGCTCATCTTGGACTTTTTCAACAACAGATATTGAAATCACTGCCTATGGTATACAATTTGGGCCACTTTTGGATGGTATTTATAATCCGCTTGACTCATAGTAGCCCGGGTCCCTCCCATTTATCCATACTCATCATTGTCATCACAAAAGAAAATTAGTGCAGTTTTGGGTGAAAATATGGCAGGTGCCAAAATTTGGAACTGTTAATACATTTATCCCATGTATGCAACAGTAAAGTTCAAGAAGCTCTCCAGTAGAATCCAAAGTATACCAAGACAGAAAAAAAATTCAGTATGCTATTATATATGCTTGCCAAGTAGGGTTGAGAGATCGGGATCGAAAAGATTGAGCAAATTTCTCGATCGCGATTGGAATCGGCTGGAAAATAATTGGAAATCGGATTTTGAAATCTGAACATCGGCTCAACCCTAAAAGTGACTTTTACCATAGAGAAGCATTGACTAGGGTTGAGCAATCGGGATCGGAAAAGATCGAGCAAATTTCACGATCGCGATTGGAATCGGCTGCAGAATCGGGTTTTGAAATCTCAAGATCGGCTCAACCCTGAAAGTGACTTTTACCATAGAGAAGCATGGACTAGGGTTGAGCGATCGAGATCGGAAAAGATCGGATTCCGATCGGTGATCGAGCGAATTTCACGATCAGGATCAGCTGAAATCTCAAGATCGGCTCAACCCTATTGCCAAGCTATTATGCAAATATAAAAGTGCTTATTTGTCAACCATGGACACATTTATAGAAAAATCATGCTGTAATGGTTAAACTACAAAATATGGATTCCTAATGGTAAATCTTCTAGTGTAACTCCAACAGACTAGGAAACAGCAAATGTTCTGCTATCTTATTATTCGGATCTGCTTACACTCGTGTCATTACTTCTGTTCATCAGAGAGCGATGGAAGCTTCGAAGATTCCTTTTATGAAGCATCCAATGTATCTTGATGGATCCCATTGGTTTATAAAGAGGAACAAGGCTTAGGCTACATTCACATCTGTGTTGGAGAATACGACATTAAATTTGGCGATTTACTCTTCTGCTGTTGGACCTTCCTATTGTTTTTGGTCAAAGATTCTGACATATGTCCACCTACTCATTTTATAGAGGAACCATCAGCAATAGTCTATGGTATATTAGGAACAGGTGTTAGCCCTCAAGAGACCTTATAAAGAGGGTAACAGAAAAATTGCATACACATATGGGGCAACCCAGTGGCTCAGTGGTTAGCATTGCAGCGCTGGAGTCCTGGGTTTGAATCCTGCCAGGAGCAACATCTGCAAGGAGTTTGTATCTTCTCCCCATGTTTGCATGGATTTCCTCCCATTATACAAAGACATACTGATAGGGAAAAAAATGTACATTGCAAACCCTATATGGGGCTCACAATCTACATAAAGAAAAATTATATACACATATGTCAAAAACTAAACGAGCACCCGGTATCATTGGGTAAGGGGGCTTATTAAAACCTTTTATGACTTGGGCGCTTTGGTGTTTGGATTTTCAGATCCTTCACGATTTTTTTTGCAAAAAAGTTCTTTGTTCACATCGCCAGCAGCTGCTATATTTTTCCAAAAAAATCCTCGACTGTATTTTATGTTTGCATTTTACGCATCCTTTAGAAATAAAATCAATATATTATTGCTGGGAAGAATACATTAGATGGCGTTATTTGGCTTCTGCCTGTAATAGACGGGGTAGCTACAGTTTTTCCAATGACTTTGTAGATTGTAAAGCATTTTAATAGACCATCATGAGAGATATCATGCTTAAAAAATGGAGGCAGGAAGCCTTGGAATCTCTGTAAAACATCTGAAAAGAACTCTCATGCCAGTATATTAAAATGTACCTCCAGCTGCAAAATAATCAATTATTCAAGCTGCAAGCAATGTAAAACCTCTTTCACACTGTGCTACAATTCTGCTACAATATAATGTTATATGTTTTCCTAAGAAGCTGCTTCCTCTTTATTCATCTGCTGCTTGTCTCCCATTATTTACATATGTGAAGCGTCCTAATGTATGCAGCGCTCATTACATAGCCGTGTATTTGTGTACTTGCTGCAAATATGATTTATTCAGCAATAAGGAAGGAATTATATTTAATTTGCCTATTATAAAAATGCAGGAAAAGAGGAACGCAGTTGCTAAAACTCTGAGTTACTGGTTTCCATTGAACACATCCGGATTGAAAATCTTCATGCTGAAAAAGTATGAACATTAGATCTCCTCCAGAAGGAAGAAAAAGCTAACCCATAAGTCAATGTCTGACCCATGAAAGAGCCATGGGATACTAGCCAAACCAGAGTCCTGGTGTTTGGCATGGGTAATATGCTTAGTCATGTTTCAAGGCTCCTTTATGGGTTAGACATTGATCTATGGCAGGGGTAGGGAATGTACGGCTCTCCAGCTGTTGCAAAACTACAACTCCCAGCATGCATACTTGCTCTGCTGTTCTTGAAACTCCCATGGAAGTGAATGGAGCATGCTGGGAGTTATAGTTTCACAGCATCTTTCTGATCTATAGGTTAGCTGCCTACCTGAACATCAACATAAGCACATACCTTGAAGATGTTGGACCCCAATGAAAATCTATAAGTGTGTTCTTATATTGAATACACAAAACAAAAAAAGGTAAGTCACCAAGAAGACTAAAATCTAATATCTAGTTATAGGTGGAGGGAAACATATAACAAGTTTTATTACTGTATAGTAATAATAGAGGATTGCTCATATAAAGAAGATCTTTTGTCACCTCCACCAACTCTATTTGTATCTGTCAGTACATGCGACTCGACAGATTCTGCATAATCTCTAGTGATGACTTTAGACCTGGTGTCCATGGGTAGAGGTGTAACTTAAATCTCCTGGGCCCCAATACAGAATCTGTAATTCGATCACTATGTACCTTGTGGCATTTAGAACAGTGGTATGTTTTAGGTGTCAAAGGGACCTTTGGAGTTCCGTCAGGGTTCAGGGCCCGGTAGCGACAGCTAGCGCTGCTCCCCTATAACTAGGGATGTTATTTTGCTTTTTATTACATCTCATAAGAGATGTCAAAGGTATTATATCCGCTCATGTGTTTGCAAAAATAGGAAATGGATGTTAAGAAAGGGAATGAGTGCATCATTCTATTAACAGAGAGGGAAGGACGAAAAGAGGAAGAATGGATGTCAGAGAGAGAAAGGAAGGAAGGAAGGAAGGAAGGAAGGAAGGAAGGAAGGAAGGAGAAGGAGGGAAGGAAGAAGGAAGAAAGAAAGAAAGAAAGAAAGAAAGAAAGAAAAGAAAGAAAAGAAAGAAAGAAAGAAAGAAAGAAAGAAAGAAAGAAAGAAAGAAAGAAGAAGGAGAGGGAGGGAGGAAGGAAGGAAGGAAGGAAGGAAGGAAGGAAGGAAGGAGGAAGGAAGGAAGGAAGGAGGGAGGGAAGAAGGAAGGAAGAAAGAAAGAAGAAAGAAAGAAAGAAAGAAAGAGAAGAAAGAAAGAAAGAAAGAAAGGAAAGAAGGAGAGGGAGGGAGGAAGGAAGGAAGGAAGGAAGGAAGGAAGGAAGGAAGGAAGGAAGGAAGGAAGGAATAAGGAAAAAAAAGAAAGAAAGAAAGAAAGAAAGAAAGAAAGAAAGAAAGAAAGAAAGAAAGAAGAGAAGGAAGGAAGGAAGGAAGGAAGGAAGGAAGGAAGGAATAAGGAAAAAAAAGAAAGAAAGAAGAAAGAAAGAAGAAGGAAGGAAGGAAGGAAGGAAGGAAGGAAGGAAGGAAGGAAGGAAGGAAGGAAGGAAGGAATAAGGAAAAAAAGAAAGAAGAAAGAAAGAAAAGAGAAGAAAGAAAGAAAGAAAGAAAGAAGGAAGGAAGGAAGGAAGGACGGTGATAAGGAAAGAAAGAAGAAAGAAAGAAAGAAAGAAAGAAAGAAAGAAAGAAGAAGAAGAAGGAAGGAAGGAAGAAGGAAGGAAGGAAGGAAGGAAGGAAGGAAAGGAAAGAAAGAAGAAAGAAAGAAAGAAAGAAGAAAGAAGAAAGAAAGAAAGAAAGAGAAAGGAAGAGCCATACTCATATGCTTTTATATAGTAAATATAAAGAATTGCGTAATTTGTTAGGGGGCGTTCACACTACCATAGGTGTCCGTTATGAAGGTGTCCGTTTAAAAGAAAAAAAACGGACACCTATCATAACGGACATTAACGGACACTAACTGATGCTAACTGATGCTAATGGATCAGTTAAAAAAAAAGGACGCATTAGTATCAGTTAGCATCAGTTAGTGTCCGTTTTTTATACTGTCCGTTTTTTCTTTTTTGCTGTTTATGCTTTCTGAGCATGTGCAGAAAATAAACGACAGAAAATAACGGACTGTAACTGATGGCCATCAGTTACTGTCCGTTATATGTCCATTGCCCATAGACCTCAATGTTAAAAAAAAAAAACGGACACTTTCTGTCCGTTTTTTCAAACGGACAAAAAAATCTGCATGTGTGATTTCTCTGTCTGCTTGAAAAAATGGACATGGTTGTTAACGGACCCTTAAGGACACAAACGGACACAAACTGACAACAGATGAAATCCCATTGAAATGAATGGAAATTGTACACGGACACAGCTAGCTGTCCGTTGCTAAAATCTTGAACGGACAGTAGCAACGGACACTGCAATCGGACACCAACGGTAGTGTGAACGCCCCCTTAGATTAATGTCTGAATAACATTTTGTTGATATTTTTGTTACATTAGAGGAAATCACTTTGTACACAATAATAACGGATATGTCTGAAGTAAAAAATTAAAAAGTGTTCCTTTAAAAAATTAATAATAAAAAAAATCCCTGGAGAGTGTGCCATACCATGTATACAACTATACACTGACTGTACACATGGACGTTGTCTCTCAGTTTTCTGTATTTTTGTGTGATTTCCAGTTGTATGTAATACTGAATTTGTGAAGACTTTCAAGATTAGCGCTGGTCTTAGATCTTATTTCTTCTAAATGTCAAACTAAGTGGGAATTACCATAAGATCTTCTTAGCGTGCCAAATTTTTTTTTTTTTTTTCAAAGTAAACAAGATGCAGATGCTATATAAGAATTGGACCTATGCTTCTATAGGATCATATTGGTCATGTGTTGCCAATGTTATGCTAGGTTCACGCCAGTGTCAGTCTACCTGTTCTTTAAGTCCATCGTAGGACCAGAACAACATAGGTAAACCCGGTTACACATAGAGTCCAATGGACCTCATGGACTGCATTGGGGTCTGTAAAGTGACCATCGTGCAGGAATTTTTTTGTCTGCCAACTTCAGGCAGACATAGCAACAGAGTCTTCAATGGAGACTGAAGAGCGGACCACCTGGTTGTTAGTGCTGGGGTGATGTAGGACATATCCAATTAGTTATGTTTTGATGTCTAATATACTCAATTTCCTCCATTAGATTTTTTTTCAAATTTAGTAAAATGCCTTTAAGTTGTTTGTACCAGGAGACATTACTAAAAATGGCCGATTTGTGCTAGACCTAAAACCACATTCAATGGTACATGTTCTTGTTCTTGTAGTAATTTCCATAAGCAAGACCAATTGTGGTAAATGCAGACTTTCAAAGTCATTACATTGAACAGATTTTGAAAGATTATTGAGGTCGGCACCAATGTTCCAGTCCGTATTGGACACCCAGGTGTCCGGCCCAGGAATTCAATTTGGGTTCAAACCAATAGCACAACGTAAAGTTCCCATACACAGATCACTACTGTGGTCTTTGCGCTGGAATCAATAAAATATGTGGCTCAGTGTTAACACTGCAGCCTTGCAGCACTGGAGTCCTGGTGTTCAACTCCCTCCAAGGGCAAAAAACCATCTGCAAGGAGTTTGTATGTTCTCCCCATGTTTGCATGGATTTTCATCCCATATTCCAAAAAAAGACATACTGATAGGGAAAAATGTACATTGTGAGCTCTATGTGGGGCTCACAATCTACAAAAAATTTTTTAAAAAAAGATATTGGACAACCGTGATGCAACCATCTAGTAAAAGATGGGATCATTCATAGACGTGATCCCACCATCAACGTGGACCACTGGCCAAGCACATCTAAGCTAGCCATTTTGTTTCGGCAGGCTATCTATGGCCAGTCTTAGTATTGCTGGTTGCTCAACAAAATTTCAATTCACTGCATCCCATCATGTCAATATGGCGGTTGTGGCTTCCACATTTAGAATATGGCCTCAATTTTAGATGGTATGACAACGAGGGTTAGAACTAATCTATCAATTGACAAACGGCGAACTTGTTGACCTTTTCTAACCTAAGTAAAACTTTTTTCGCACATCCTCCATTTACATACGTAAATACAGACAGCCTACATATCCATTCTTTTCAATGTATTTATTCAGACGACTGTTTCTTTCGTGGACACTGGGTTGGATTTTTTTTTTTAAAATATTAATTGAAAAATCTTCATTTTTTTTTCACTAATCATGGATGCATTCCATAAATGCACATATCTATGTCTGTGAAATTATATAATATTTATATGTGTGTGTCCTATTCGTTTACAGCAGTCTCTAAAGGCTAAGTCTCTTATTTAGAGATTACATGAAACTATAACATGATAAAAATCCCCCATAGGTTCCTGATGGGATGGATACATGAAGCTAATCCCATAGTAGGGAATAGCTATCAGGATCACAAGTCACAATGAAGTATCAATGAATGCATCAGCCCTGCACAACCCCTTTAAGGGTAAGGCCCCATGTTGCGGAAACGCAACTTTTTTTGTTGCAGATTTTGTTGCATTTTTTTTTGAGCCAAGGCCAGGAGTGGATTGAGCAGAAGGGAGAAGTATAAGAACTTCCTATAGATTTCCCATTCCTTTTGTAGCCATTTTTGGCTTTGGCTCAAAAAACTGCAGCAAAATCTTCAACAAATAAAGCTGCGTTTCCGCAACGTGGGGCCTCAGCCTAAGAGTCCAGCTGTAAGATACTCAGAGAAGCATGCTCTGTATTAGTGTCCCTCTGTCGTGTCCTCAAGTATCCCCGATAGGCCATGTTTTCAGGATTTCCATGGTTTTTCATAGGTGATGTAATAACTGTCAGGAATTACCCCTGGTATGCTCTCAATGGGATATCCTAAACTTGTGCCCTGTTTCAAGTACTTGAGTAGTAAAAATGTGAAAAATTGGGGCAGATTTACTATAATTGTCCTGAGACAGCTTAAAAAAAGACAAGGCGAAAGAGGTGCTAAATCCATCACAGCGGCTGACACTATGTGGTGGGTTTGGCCCACTTTTTGCTTCTTTATGCCACCTCTTGCTTGTCTTAGATCAGCATTTTGTGCAAAATCTGGGAAGAATGCCGCTAATAAACCTGGTGCTTTTTATATTGCCCTTTATCTACACAAAACTGCACAAAAAGTGTCCAAAATGCATAATAAATGTATCAGATTGTGTCTCGTATGTGTATAGGTCACTGGCTACTACATTTGCTTTAGTTTTCTACATTATTTTTCATCTGAGTAAACTTACCCCTGGAAACATGCGGCGTCCTATACACTAGTAATGTGCACTAGGTGGTCTTATAGGGTCTCTGCAGAATCTCACATCTCTGCATGTTGCCTTTTAGTGCAGGAATTTCTCTGTATGTGTGATTATTATATATTATATTTATTCTATATATTATATATTGACACTTTCATAGGCAGGGGATAGGTAGAACTGTCTAATAATAGTTGCTAAAATAAGAAAACATCACTAGGCCATAAAGTATTGTATCTTAATGCAAGTCATCCTGAAGGTTGTGCTAAAATAGATAATAAAAATATTATTATTATAATAGTAATAAGATAGTATGCAACAAATGTAATTTTTATAACGAATAAATAAATTGCTGAACGTGTGTATGATGTAAAAGGGATGCATGGTGTGTATATGTGTGTGCATATGATGCATATACAGTATATGTATGACAATATGTGTTATGTATATCATGTGTGTGCACGTATGTGCCTACACTTATATGTGTGTGTGCATATGATGTACATGTATGGTATATGTTATAGAATGTGTGCATATGTGGTATGCATATCCTGTGAATCTATCCCTCTATATGTGTGTGTGCATATGATGTATATATATATATATATATAGAGAGAGAGAGAGAGAGAGAGAGAGAGAGAGAGAGAGAGAGAGAGAGAGAGAAAGAGAGAGTATATGTTACAGAATATGTGTATATGTGGTATGCATATCCTGTGTATCTATCGCTCTATATGTGTGTGGGCATATGATATACATATATAGTATATGCTAGAGAATATGTTCATAAGTGGTATGCATATCGTGTGTATCAATCCATCTATATGTGTGTGGGCATATGGGTGTGATCTTCATTGGAAATTACTTTTGTGTATTAAAAACAGATAGATAGATAGATAGATAGATAGATAGATAGATAGATAGGAGATAGATAGATAGATAGATAGATAGATAGATCGATAGGAGATAGATAGATGATAGATAGATAGATAGATAGATAGATAGATAGATAGATAGATAGATAGGAGATAGATAGATAGCTAGATAGATAGATAGATAGATAGGAGATAGATAGATAGATAGATAGATAGATAGATAGATAGATAGGAGATAGATAGATAGATAGATAGATAGATAGATAGGAGATAGATAGATGATAGATAGAGAGAAAGATGATAAATAGATAGATAGATAGTTAGATAGATAATAGATAGATGATAGACAGATAGATAGATAAATGATAGATAGATAGATAGATAGATAGATAGATAGATAGATAGATGATAGATAGATAGATAGATAGATAGATAGATAGATGATAGATAGATAGATAGATAGATAGTAGATAGATAGATAAATAGATAGATGATAGATAGATAGATAGATAGATAGATAGATAGATAGATAGATAGATAGATAGATAGATGATAGATAGGAGATAGATAGATAGATAGATAGATAATGATAGATAGATAGATAGATAGATAGATAGATAGATAGATAGATAGATAGATAGATGATAGATAGGAGATAGAAAGATAGATAGATAGATAGATAGATAGATAGATAATGATAGATAGATAGATAGATAGATAGATGATAGATAGATAGATAGATAGATGATAGATAGATAGATAGATAGATAGATAGATAGATAGATAGATAGATAGATAGATAGATGATAGATAGATAGGAGATAGATAGATAGATAGATAATGATAGATAGATAGATAGATAGATAGATAGATAGATAGATAAATAGATAGATGATAGATAGATAGGAGATAGATAGATAGATAGATAGATAGATAGATAGATAGATAGATACTGTTTTGTATCTATAGTACTTTCAAATTAAAATAAGAATTTCTAATATTAGTGACGAGCATGTTAATATCCTCCATCGTCTTCTCACACAGAGAAAGCTATATTAAGGTTAGAGGGGAAAATGTGCAGCATCATATAAGGAATGAATTGGTGCGCCGCGTGGTTGGTGCCTTGATATGTCATGACTGTACTAGATATATATCAATGCCTCTGTGAACCCGAGTCAGAAATATCTTCCTTGAAGACTAGTCTGAAAGGATATTGCATAGTCAGTGTGCGGCTCTTAGAGCCAATCCAAATTAGGGGAGGATCCAATGTTACTGTAGATACCAGAGGTAGTAACCTCTAGTAAGGAAAGCCACGCAACACCCCACATCAGACACACCAAGTCCTAAACCGCCCAAGAAAATTCCATAGTCACTACAAGGTTGACAAACGACAACCACCGCAGGAGATTTTCTTTTTTTTTTTACTACATCCTGTCATAAGATATTTAAAAACAAAAAAAACACACAAAAAAATTAAAAATCACTATGTACTAACATGAAAGCGATATTCATAGATTGGAAACCACCCTAAAAATCTGTGCGAACGCAGCTGTCCACCTATCTAAAAAAAAATGAAATTTTTATTAGAAAGGGGATTTTTTTTTATTTTTTTTTGCTTGGTTTATATTTTAGGTAATAATCATCATATAGTTATGTAACCAAATTTTTGTAACGTTTCCCAATGATCAAAAAAATGTGACCACAAGGTCCGGCGGGCAGCAAATTTTTCCGATTAGTATTCAACTCTTTTATGCTAAGTGTTCAGTCGCCAACGCAAAGTGGACACATAATGTAACCTAATGACGGATATTTATAAATATCTATCTATCTATCTATCTCCTATCTATCTATCTATCTATCTATCTATCTATCTCTCATCTATCTATCTATCTCCTATCTATCTATCTATCTATCTATCTATCTATCTATCTATCTATCTATCTATCTATCCTTCTATCTATCTATCTATCTATCTATCTATCTATCTATCTATCTATCTATCTATCTATCTATCTATCCTTCTATCTATCTATCTATCTATCTATCTATCTATCTATCTATCCTTCTATCTATCTATCTATCTATCTATCTATCTATCTATCTATCCATCCATCTATCTATTATATCATTAATTTCATCTCCCATACACCTGACTATATTAGAATTGTAGCCTTATCTTTATATTCTTATCACTTGGTGCATTTTTTGAGAATCCCCTTATACCCTGCACAGATTTCCTGACCATAGTTGAACCTCAATATTTTTTCCCTACTATCCATGGACCATAAATTTTTTGGAAACAGACTAAATAGGAGGTACTAGTTTCAGGCCTATGGCCCCTCTAGTACCAATATTGCAGTTTCATCCTAATGTACAAATGGGCCTGAGCGACTTTTACAATAATGCTAGCATTGACCACGATCCTATTAATAATGTACGCCAAACTGCATATTAATTTCTCATAACGCAGAGTAATCGATGACGCCAAATTTTTTATGCCTTTTCCATACGGCCGAATAATCCGTATATCCCCTATTCTAGTGATCCAGAGTAATGTAGATTCCCATAGTCAGGCCCTAACTAAGGCCAATCTTACATTTTTCTACAGATCTCCTTCCTCTCCAGATAACATATTTTGGCAGGAGAGATAAAAATCAAAAAAAGATAGATTTTTCCTTTTTTTTTTTTTTTTTTTCTTATTTCGATAGTTACTTAAACCTTCAGACATTTTTCATCAATTTTAATGGAATGTTTCCATTGCTGAGAAATCATTAATCATAAAGAGATTTACTGAGAAGCAGAAGACGAAGCAGAATCTAAATGGAACAATTTGTAACATTATAAGCTGCATCTATATATAATGGAAATGTGACATGATTGCATAATTCATTGGCATTAGGCCCTTAAGTGGCAATTTTGTCTTAGCAGATGGCTTTTCCAATGTTCCTCAAATGTGTTCGGGTTTCAGATATTGCATTTATAAAATCAAATCTCCGTTTTTTTTTTATTTTTTTATTTCAGCGCATTTGAGTTTAGATTATTTTTTTTTATATAAATAATAAATCACCATTGGTTTCCATTGAAATGTATTTTATTTTATTATTTTTTTTGCAACATTTCACATTGATACTTTGCAGGGTGGTGTGAAGGTAATAATGTAACCTATTCCATCATGTGATAACAATCTTACATTCTGCTCTTATGCAACACATAGGACTGTACTCTGGCCGGAGTGATCTGACGCTGAGGCCTATTCTGCCAACCCATAGACATAGATTTAATACATACAATTAAACAGGCATATATTTAAAATATTTTTTTTTAATTAAATTTTTTTTTTTTTTTTTTTTTTTTTTAGATCTAGAAAGGAGAAAGTGTAGGTAATATAGTCTGATGAACGAGAGGCCACTGGAAAAATTAAATTAATTGAAGCGATCTTTGGTCAGGGTGGGCATGAAAATATTCCAATAGGGATGAAAATGTTTCGATAAATATGAAAATTATCCAATAAAAATAAAAATTTCAATTAAAGATGAAAATATTTCGAGAACTAGGAAAATATTCCAATAAATATGAAAATCATCCAATAAAAATATTTCGATAAAGATGAAAATATTCCAATAAAAATAAAAAAAATATTTAAATAAAAAGGAAAATAGTCCAATAAAAATGAAAATATTCCAATTTTCCTCAAGCATTAGTGTACTAGACCCAATGTCTTACCTCTATACCAAAAAGGGTTTGTTTTTTGTTTTTTTCATTTTTTTATATACATGAGTATCATAATGACATAAATGCAGTGCAATATTATAAGAAGGTAACATAATCAATAGAATAAAAAATATATTAATATTAAATTCAATATATAATATGAAATACATCTAATTATTAGCTTTTACAATGTGAAGACAACATAGATTTGTAACATGGCTCCCTGACACATATTCCTGCACCCTGTGCCTTGTACAGTACTTCACCAGAATGTAAATAATCTCTGCTATTGGCAGTGCATATTTTATTCACATAAGGATTACTAATATATTACAGTATGCAGTACATCTCCTAAGAATTACATTCCCCACTGCACTATTTCTTTCCAAGTCCTACAATGATTATTTTATGACATTTATCATGCCTATTCCTGTAGGTCATGAATATAGAATAGATTTCTAGGACCAAGAAAGAAGTGAGAGGAGCAAGAGAGCCCACAGCTGATAATTCTCAGTCCTATCAAAGCCATTACTGGGCCACCCATAGTGAAATTAATGGGTTACAATGTACTCACAAAGATTTCCAATCGTTTTTTGGAGACTGATTTGCAATCTATGGTTAAAACAACAGAAACAAGCTAGCAGTGCTCATTCATTAACCCTCTTCCCTATAGTCAGGAGTTTTTTTTTCCAGCCCTGACACTTCCAAGGGGACATTTACTACTTGTCAGGGACAAGGGAATAAACCCAGTGCAGAGATTAGGCCCAAGGCAAAGCTATAGGCCACAGAGCAGGGATTATTGTATCCCAGTATAGTCCCATAGGAATGGGGTGGACAGAATGCTAAGGCGTTGGCTGGGTCTATAGATCAGATCCAATAGATACATAGATAGAATTCACCCTAGCACAAGTCATAGGAAGAAACACAATGCAAAAGAAGTAGACACAAGCCAAAGAGAAGAAGACATAAGAAGGATCTGTGTATCATTCAGCTGTAGTTTAAAGGGGAGGATACAACACACTGCCCATTAAATGAAGCTACCAGCTGAAATAATAGCTTGATAGAGCCTTGGCATGCAACCATGGAAAAGAGATGAAATTGTGCTACCTTGGCCAAGCCAGCGATGTGTGCGCGCCTTGCAGCATGCTTGTAGTACATACTCTCCTCAACTACGCGTATTCTTAAGCAATAACAACGTAATCCGTATTATCCACCCAAGAATACCCGTCACCGAAGAGAGCCACAAAGCAGCGGCAGCAGTCGGAGGGACAATAAATCCACAGGAAGAGAAGAATCCAAACAGGTCCATAAACCAAGTCCAAAATGTCCTCTAGTCCAAGTCCTGCAAGAATAGCAGAGAGCCATGAAGTGTAGTAATGGACATGAAGATGTGCATCTAGACACACATACACACACCACAAGAGAGTTACGTGCAATGTACCTTGCGTCTTCCTCTGTACTTGCAAAATAACCCTCTCTTGTACGCCCCCCCTCCCAAGCTCCAGGCTGTTCAATTGGTTGTCCAATGGACCTATAGATTCCTGCAAGAGAATTGCATGCATATTTAAGTATAGCCATACTGGGAGGAATTCAACAGAGTCCACAACACGAGCCCTCTCCATTATCCCACACCTATTTGCATGATTATACACATCTCTCCATGACATCATCGTGCAGAGTATATAGCATTAGACACACAGAAACTTTACCTATAGGTGTTGGGTGGGTTTATTTTTTTTGGTATGCTGAGTTTGCAGATAGGTTGTACAATAGGGCAAAGTGATAGTATTAGAAAAAGTCAGGATTTACCCGAGCTGTGCTGAATGCACAAGTGGATTACAGGCTATGGGAGTGTTAGAAAGCCAGATCATCCCATAGAAACGTGGCTGAGCTTTGTTTTAAGATTTCATAGACATAGTAGGGTTTTAGAAAGCCTATATAAGTCATCCTATAAGTGGTGTCTCTGCACAAGCCTTGCATACAGCTCTTTATTCCAATATATATATATATATATATATATATATATATATATATATATTTGTTCCTATACTGACTGATCATGTAGGGTTTTAGTGTTATACATGTAAATATATATACATATACTTAGGTTAAAACATCAACTTTTAAAGAATTTCCTTGGAGCTACAGCCGAGCACATCTGCTAACATGGCATCGTGTAGACAAAGGGATGGAGTTTCTCTGCTATGAAATAACATAAAATGCATAAAGTGAATGTGACTTGTCTATGATAGATAATGCAATGTGTGTGGAATTAACCCTTTCCATGCGTGGGGGCAGTGACCAGATGTGAGAGCCTACAATACCAAACATGGTTGGAGCTTCAGCACCATGGATCATGGACAGCTCCCTTTTGGTGGCTTCAGCCAAGTGTTGGCTGGTGAGACTCTCCTTCCCACTTCTGTATGCAGAAGCTTAGTGTGAGGCTAGGAAAATAATCTCCCTAGCAATTACTGTGCCCTGAAAATTGTTCTTGACATACTAACACGATTTTGGATCAGATCCCTCTGGCTTTGTGGAGTTTTTGCACCTCCCGTCTTCCTACAGAAATGGTGAAGTGTGCCTGAGGGAAAGTCGGTGTATCTCTTGGGCAGTGGTTCCTTTAGTTGTAGGTATCATCTCAATTCACCAGTTCAGTGCCAAACTGACACCAATGCAGAGGTAGATTCATGGAACTTAGAAGGGGAACAACATGACTAGGGTGCCCCACCTTGACTAAGGTCCCCCTTACTCTACCATGGGTATTAGTGAATGAACCCACTCCATCTAAGGACTGACTCACCCCCTAAGTAGCTGTATTCCCATGACCAACTTCTATCCTGATAGAGGAATATGGTGCAGATGTGGAGCTGCTCTGGTCATTGTTATCATGTATAAGGAGACATGGTGTGGCTGCTAAACAAAATCTATAGTGAAATGCCTTACATGAAATGGAAAAAAAAGTCACCACAGTTACAGCATGATCTCAACAAGAAAGAAGAGAAGGAAAAAACATATTGATCTCCTTGGGTGACACATCCTGGAAATAGACATTATAAAGGAATACAGCAGTAAGAGAATAGGTCATGCCTTGTAGGAAAGCATTGCTTACCGTGTAGTATCCAAGACTGTGTGTGTGAGACTCTAAGATGTGGCTGATCCTGGAAGCTTGCTTTCTCCTTTAGGAACGTGAAATGGGTGGAAGCAGCTTTTTTTCCTCTTGATAATAAACCTGAAAGTCAGTGATCATGAGAATATCCTGCAGAAAAGTCCCCAGATACATTCACTCTCTGCCTGACAGTCTTCAGCCAGCGCCCTCAGCTCCAGGAACCAGAGGAAAGAGAAAAAAGCAGCAGCAATAGCGATCACATCGATCTGATCTGCACCATCTGCCTGCTGCCACTACACCCCAACCTCCACATCTCACAGCTCCCAGCACAGGGCTGCAAAGACTTCATATTCCAGCAGCTCCTAATTGGTTCTGGGCAGCAGACAGTTACACCAGCTCATGTTAACCATTCAGTAGTGGATCCAGAACATGCTAATGGTGGATTAATTGAGGAAGATCTGACGTGCAAGCTTCCTAGCCTCTTATTCATGACTTCCCTATGGGAAAGGACCAATGCCTTGTGGGACTATAGGAACATGCAGTTAAAATAAGAGAGGGAGAGAGGGAGAGGGAGAGACAGCAAGAAAGAAAATGGCTCTGAGTACACAGATGTCGACCAGAACCGTTTAGCAGAATAAGAAGACTGACACTTCTATCCCCAGGGCTACTCTGATGCCATCACATGTAAAACAAGATCCCAATAACAGCCATAATGATATTAAAGATAAGACAAATAACAAGGAGACACAATGCCTGCCCATGCACTTCTCACTAACACTACAAAGCCTTGTGTGCACATGTATGTAGCAATAAAGACATGATCTTATAGAATGAGTCTCCTTGCACAAGTGGAGGAATAAGAGGCACTTGATAGTAAATGTAAAGTTAATAGATGCAGTGCCATGAAGTACAGTAGGGAACTCTATGAAGTCCAGCAGGCAGTGAGCTGTCCACAGCTGTGGTGCTGAAGGAGCCTGCAAGGAGCTGTCCACAGCAAGAAATCTAAGACTGACTTAAGCCTAAGAAACACAAACATCTCGGAGCAATAATGACACCCGGCAATTAATTCATTAACCTATTCCCAATGAATGTAGCCATTTATTCTAAGGACGTGGCCATTGTCATATAATAAGTTATTTCTCCCCCTATCTGGAAACAAACCCCGAGGACAAATCAAACAGTTTATCAGATCTTTTGTTTCAATATACAGTAATTAAGAGCCTTTGCTTTTACCTACAGTACATCACATTCCTGGGCTGAAGGCAAGCTAGGATGGGGAGACATGTGTGATTTGTGTTAAACTACTGCCCTCTACAGGCCAAAATAATAGGAAGGAATAAAAATTACCATCAGAAAAAAATACAAACAAAAACACTATATATATATCTGTTATTTATCTATTTTATATGTCCAGATATATCATATTGTATCCATGTACAGTATCTATCTATCTATCTATCTATCTATCTATCTATCTATCTATCTAATTTATGTTTGTGTTTTCTAAATAATATTGTGTTCATCTGCAGTATCTATCTATTTATCTATCTGCCATTTATCTAATTCATACTGTATCTATACAACTATATCACATTGTATCCATCTCCATTATCTATTCATCTGCCTATCTATCCATATCTATCTATCTATCTATCTATCTATCTATCTATCTAAATTTCTTGTGTGTACTTGGAGACTAATGGAGTCCTTCCATTTTTTTCAACATTTTTGGAGTGCTGCTGTGTCTTTTTGGAGTAATTTACATGGTGGCTAAGTTTTTGACCTGAGGAATATGCACCCATTTTTGCACTATTTAACCCATTGGTGCAAAAAATGATTATCTATCTATCTATCTATCTATCTATCTATCTATCTATCTATCTATCTATCTATGTACTCTCTTGTGATCTATCTATCCTATCTATTCTAGTCATGTCTCTCTATCTATCATATCTATCTATCTATCTATCTATCTATCTATCTATCTATCTATCTATCTATCTATCTATCTATCTATCCATCCATCCATCCATCCATCCATCCATCCATCCATCCATCTATCTATCTATCTATCTATCTATCTATCTATCTATCCATCTATTTGTCAATTTATAGCTTCTAAGAATTATTTATTAAAATATCATCTTGCTCTACATGTCCATATTTTCTATCTCTCATTATTGAAGTTAATTATGTAGCTCATTAATGAAATAAAATTAAAATGTAATCCTAATATCCAGTAATCGCATGCCTAGCTGAATGTTATGCCTATAACAGAAGATAATCTGATTACTAGAAATTAGTAATTACAACAATAACACAGAAGTGATAATCCAGCATGATATCATGTCTCTGCTCCTATTCACACAACTGCTGAGGTTTATTGACCTGCGATGTTCTTGTACTGAGGTTAGGTTAGGCGAGAACGTCACCTTAGACTGTGCCCCTCCTTGTCTGTGGGAGAGAAGGAGCAGGGCCAGATGGTGTAATATAGTATACTATATGTGTAACCTGCTCAGGCAGTGGGCATGGAGGACCTCTAGTCAGTAAGAGGTTGCTACTGACTGATGGCTCGTGAATGACATACATGTACTGCCTGGAGACATAAGGGGGGGGGGGTCACTTGTGAGCTATTTAGGAGAAAGGAGTCCAAAGACTTGCCAAGGCGCAGTAACCACCCTTAGAAGGAGGGTACATGTTAGTAACAATCCATCCTTGCATTTCCTCAATTCTAATTTGGGCAGGAGGCAGTAAGAAGACTCCAAGCACCTCAATGTGCTGTTCCTTTGCCCCATCATGTCCATATTATATCACATCCTTGAAGGATTAGAGTTCACTTCTGAGTGCGGCTGTGATGTCTTTCCCCTTGCTCTACAGTATTGCTGGGTGTTATAGTTAAATTGTTACAATGTGAAAACAGCGATTGTATTCACCCTCATACAATGGAAGCTGCTTGCTCTGTGTCATATGTAAATAGAAAGTTAAAAGCCATTTTGCTTTTAGAGATAATGCAGCTTAACACCCACACAGCTCTATCTTTATACAATCATCAGCAGTGATTTAAATCAATCACTCGACTTATTGTTATCTTTACTTTCCCCCAAAGAGATTTTTACCGTTATTTAAACATGAAGTGAAGCTTGAAAGGCTTAACCCTTCACTACCTCCTACACCTTCCCTGAATTTAGGAAAATGTAATGTATTCAAATGGTTCAAGTACTCGGTAGCATGTTATGGAGCAGGTTACTACTTACCGTATGGAATACATAAGGGTATACCTCTACATGCCTCCATGTACTAAACATACAAATATAGAAGCCGAGACCTTGGAATTCTGTGTGTACTTTGTTACATACTGTATCTATTTTACAGTACATGTTGCCCCTGGAGGCATAACTTGAAGGCCCCTTGTGCCACTTACAATAGTGATATGTTTTATATGGCAGAGCGACCTTTGGGGTGCCCTCCTGGTTAAAGGGATTCTATCATTAGAATCCCTTTTTGAACTATGACCACGTTGGAATAGCCTTAAGAAAGGATGTTCATCCCGTACGTTTACTATTCTGATCTGTGCCGCCATTCCAGTGTTATTTTTTTTTTTTTCACCGTATGCAAATGAGTCTTCAAACAGCACAGGGGGTGTTCCCTTTTGCTCAAAAAGCACAGGGGGTGTCCCTGGTGCTGATCGAAGACTCTCCAGTGACGGCTCCATCTTCTTCCCCTGACCATCTCCTCGCCACGTCATTAGCCACATCTTCAGCCGAAAGAGCTGCCTGCACAGGTCCAACAGCCATTTTACTGTAGCCAAATGGACGCTCGTGTAAGACTGACCGACCGACATGCGCAGTCGCAGCTGATGATGCGGCAAAAAGACATCGGTAGAAGAAGATGGAGGCGTCACTGGAGAGTCTTCGGACAACACAGGAGACACCTCCTATGCTTGCATATGGCAAAAAAATAATAACACCAGAACGGTGGAGGTAGGAGAAGAATAACCTTTCTTAAGGCTATTCCGATGTGACCTTACTTCAAAAAGGGATTCTAATGATAGAATCCCTTTAAGGGAGTGATAGTGACTGCTACCGATGTACCCCTCTTACCACTGCCCCTCGTTGCTTCAGTATACATGTGCGTGAAGCTTAAGCTACATTAAGACTTCTGAAGGACCTACACAATGTCTGTCCTAAACACTTGACCCTTTCTAACCTTTGTAACTCATTAGTGTGTGAAGAATTATTACAAGATTGTAAATTATTATGACACTGTAATGCATTGTCCTCTAAAAAATACAAAAAAAATGTTGTTTCATTAAGTTTACATACGTGTCCAAATCTATGAGCTCATGCAGGTGAGTTGATATAGGGGTGCAGAAGTAGTCTCAAGACTCAGGAGGGACCAAAGGCCTCCCTACAACATAACACACACGTAATATAGACAGATGGTAAGTAGGGACCCTATGAAATATTTTGTAGTGGGAGTACACCTATAAGCTCATGCTATAAGCTATATTTTATGGCTTTGTAATAGATTGTACTGAATGTGCCACCATAAAAATGCAGTTAAATCAGAATGGAATATGTTGAGTAGATACTAGAATGGAGAGGTTAATATAAGGTTGTCCCTGCAGTAGGGTAGATACAGTAGATGGCACTGCCTTGGCTCTTGGATTGTTAAAGGGGTTGTCCCATCTCAAGGATCCTATCTATACTGCTAGCTTATGTGGATTTAAGACTTTTCCTAAATACATTGCTTCAGCAAAACTGCTTTGTTTGGCTGCCATGTGAGATTATTCATTTAATTGTTTACACTGCGTCTCCATAACCACGGACCTAGGGATGATCTTATCTCTCCGCTCAGGAAAAGTGTCATAGCTCCCTGCTCTCAGGAGAGAAGGGGGAGCTGAGTGCTCTGGACTCGGGAGCAGCTTGTATTTCTGAGCTGTTTATCTTTGGCTCTTCCAGTTATCAGGTCAGCTAATTGAAATTTGCTGATAAGGGCTGAGACAGGGAGTCTGTTACCTCTGTATGTAAACACAGTCCTAAAATTCAGTTTATTGCAAGCTGACTCTTGGTCCGGTAGCATGTAAGTTTGGGATTCTCATCACCTATCAAATCCATCTCTGCTACATCAGCTTCATATTGTGCATCTTCCAGTGATACTGTGCTAATTTATTTGCAACCATCCCTCATTGCTGACTGCAAACATGTACCGCTATGAAGAGAGATATCAGAGCGAGTGAAACCCCGCCCACCAATGTACTGAGAAAACCAGGAAGTGAACAGAGCATACAGCCTGCAAGTTGGTGAACAGGCAAATTGGGAATACCCCTTTAACTGTGTGGCTCTGCCCTCCAGCCCATCACAACTAACACATCGTCCGTCTCTACATTTTTGGGTACATCATGGTACAAGTAGAGATTATTATTATTATCTATGCCACCTCTAAATGCAACCCTAGCTGGCTTGTTATGACATGAGATGGTGTGGACTCCAGAGCCACTGGATCCACAGCAGACCAGGGAACGCATTAGATTAAAGGGATTCTACCACTAATACACTTTTTTTTCTAGTTACCACGTCGGAATAGCCTTTAAAAAGGCTATTCGTCTCTTACCTGTGGAAGTGCTCTCCGCCGCGCCGTTCGTTCAAAATACCGGTTTGTACCGGTATGCTAATGAGTTCTCTCGCAGCGATGGGGGCGTCCCCATCGCAGGAGCAGCGATGGGGGCGTCCCCATTGCAGCTCGAAAACTCACCGCAGCGCCGCCTCTCCGGTCTTCGGTGTCCTCCCTTTGCCTCTTCAGCATCTGTCGGACGCCTGCGCAGTATGCTCTCTGTTCAGCGAAGATTGCCGAACATACTGCGCATGCGCGAAAGTGCGGTGCCCGCAGTACGTTCGGCAATCTTCGTCGAACAGAGCGTACTGCGCAGGCGTCTGACAGTACGCTGAAGAAGCAAGGGGAGGACACTGAAGACCGGAGAGGCGGCGCTGCGGTGAGTTTTCGAGCTGCAATGGGGACTCCCCCATCGCTGCTCCTGCGATGGGGACGCCCCCATCGTTGCGAGAGAACTCATTAGCATACCGGTACAAACCGGTATTTTGAACGAACGGCGCGGCGGAGAGCACTTCCACAGGTAAGAGACGAATAGCCTTTTTAAAGGCTATTCCGACGTGGTAACTAGAAAAAAAAGTGTTTTAGTGGTAGAATCCCTTTAACCACTTCATTCTACCTTCTATTATAGTCTATGATAATCTGTTATAGAGAAGGTAGAGCTGAGTAGAGTTCTCTATAGCTATAGAAGAATTAGTAGAAGACTTTTTTTCTTCATTTATATCTTAGATTTTTCTCATGCGTTGCAACCTGTCAGTCACTATGTAGGTCTGCCCTCTTGACGACAGAACTGCTTCTAAGTGTACTGAATATTGTCACACGGGACTGTATATAAGTCTGTTTGGCTCCTCTTACGACATACATGTATCCTGACAATCAGACACCACCACTTAGCTCCACCAAGCATCCATGCCTCTTGGATAGGGAAAGAGGAATAAGTTGGAGATGTGGTTTATCTCACATCTGATGAGACTGGACATCTGATATATGGGGAAAGTTGCAGCATCTCTATACTCTTCTGGTCCCTCACAAACTGACGTTAATGTAATCTCTGTTTTGTAGGGTTGAGCCGATCTTGAGATTTCAGGATCGTTTTTAAAGTCTGATTTTCGATTATTTTCCAGCCAATCCCAATCGTGATCGTGAAATTTGCTTGATCGCTGATCGGGATCTGATCTTTCCAATCGTGATTGCTCAACCCTAGATACTTTATGTTTATGGAGTAGGGTTGAGCCGATCTTGAGTTTTCATGATCATTTTTAAAATCTGATTTTCGATCAATTTCCAGCCAATCCCGTTCCTGATTGTGATCGTGAAATTTGCTCGATCTCCGATTGGGATCCGATCTTTCCCAATCCCAATCGCTCAACCCTACTGTTACGATTTCGTACTGCAGCAATGTATACTAGATGTCACTCTGCCATTGATTTTATATAGATATATATGGTGGATTATTGGTACATGTTATATTACATGCCGTATAGTTGAAGCACAGTATGGCATCACTCAGATCCATAGTATAGACTTCAGGGGATTATATATTTCCATGGAATATCTCCAGCAGGGAGACAGTATAAATTCTCTGCTGCATCTTCACTTGCGCAATATAAAATAGGAAATAAAAAAATAAAAAAAAAAGTTACCATATGAAATCCATATTCTAATAATAATTCCCAGTTAAAATTTCTCTTTTACCCAAGACCAGTGGTATATATGATACTTCACCGCCCTTACATTGTATGGTAAGTAGTGCCAATAGGTCTCCCCATCTACCCCTTGAAGCTTATAGTGTATTGTATTTGGGTGTACCTTAAAGGGGACCTTTCATCATCTCCAACAGGTTCAGCTGTTTGCACCATGTAATACTCGCTGCTGCACTAATTTTGGCACAGTTGGATTTTTTTCTCTAGCCCCCACCGTTCCTGAGCAATCACTGCTGGGAGCAGTGATTGCTCAGGAATCACGTCCCCTGCCTGACATTGCCCTTCTCACATTACAGAGCTTAAATAGCACACCAGGCACCATAACTACCTGCATTTGTTGCTCAGGAATGGTAGAAGTCAGTAGAGTTGCACCTACCAACAAATGCTAGGAACTTGAATTGATGGAGGTGGTGAAAGGTCCTATTTAAAATGGATCCATTAGCCATTCGATCCCTCAATTGCTGATGGCTCTATACAGGTGAGGTAATGTATAAATCAGTACAAAGATACCAAGGTCATATCATTGTTTTAATCCATCTCCCACTGCTGTGACAGTGTCTCAGGGACTCCCTTACTGTGACGTGTCCTGTGTTCTCTGCACTGAATATTAATCAGACCCTCTCCTCTGCTACTGAGTGATAGCTCCTAGATGTGCCCTAAGTAGATAGTCAATGCTTCTAAAACACTGCCTTTAAGGCTAGGTTCACACTGCCAACTTCAAAGTCTGTTGTTCTGATCCATCATAGGAATCTGAGCAATGGACAGAAATACCAACAAATGGATTCTCCATCTACATCTAACATAGAGATTGAAATATTTAATTAAGGTTTACAAAAATGACATACAAAGCACAAAACTGCACATACAGGTGTAAGAGAACTGAATCCATCATAGACTGAACTGATGGATGTGAACTTTGCTAAGAGAAGATATTGTTACTCAGTTTATTGAGAAAACATTGTGATTATGTAGGGTGTGTGTATGTGAGTGAATGTGTCTGTGTTTGTATGTGAGTGTATGTGTGTGTCTGTGCGCCTGTGTATGTGTGTCTGTGTGTATGTGTATGTGAGTGTATATGTGTGCGTGTGAGTGTATGTGTATGTGAGTGAGTGAATGTGTGTGTATGTGCATGTATGTGTGTGTATGTGTGTCTTTGTGTATGTGTGTTTATGTATGCATGTGTATGTGTGAATGAATGTGTATGTGTGTGTATGTGAGTGTAGGTGGGTGTGTATGTGTATGTGTGTGTATGTGTATGTGAGTGTATGTGTTTGTGTGTCTGTATGTGGATGTGTTTGTGTGTGTATGTGTTTGTGTGTGTATCTGTGAGTGTATGTGCATGTATGTGTGTCTATGTGTATTTGTGTGTGTGAGTGTATGTGAGTTTATGTATGTATGTATGTATGTATGTATATGTGTGTGTATGTGTTTGTGTGTATGTGTTTGTGTGTATGTGTTTGTGTGTGTGAGTGTATGTGAATGTATGTGCATGTATGCGTTGTGTGTGAGATTTGTCACAAGATATCTGTATTTCTTAGATCTAGGAGAGAAAGGAAAAATCCCATTACGTAACACACATCAAACAGACATTGAATTATACATCCCTTTAATAATCCACATAGCACAGGTTGCTCATGCTCAATGCCAGATGTGTTTTATTTCAGTTCAAAAAGAACATATTTTTTATTATCTGTAGTTATTGCAGGCAGAACAGTTTGGGGGGGAAAAAAAGGTTTATTTTCTTTTTATCAATATTTAAACGGAGCGAAGGCGCCCCCTGCCGGTCATACATGCAGACACACATTGTCTAATATGGTGAAGGCACAGAGCATCCGAGGATGAGGCAAAGTCTCCCTTTCCACCTGTTTGGAGAGAATAAAGAAATCATGAAAGCAATATAAGTAAATGAATATTGTCTATATCTCCACAATGCAGTTATGTGTTTGCTTTATCGCTTTGCTATTTGGTCTCTGTTGAGCTTTTCCAGCTCTGACTAACCGTAGTCTATGAGAATAGCATCTTGTGAAGGCAGGATTCAGGCTGAGCTACAAGAAAGGACAGCCTTCTCTTACAAGACCATATGAATAGCAGCAAGCCAAGGCTTCATCATTGTTCTTGGCTACACCTAACCACAGCAGCTCCATAGGCAGAAGGAACACGCGAGTGCTGGGTGTGGGGCAAAGGGAGATATTTTTATACGTTTCATAAGCCTATTCCGAGTCACTTCTCCTTGTCTACATTATTTCTAGTGGCTGCTAGAAGTGGTAATTACTCCTTAATTATATTCCGACAACCCTATTCGTGGCCGTCAATAAAAAATTATACAGTCAGCCTTCTATCTGAAAATGAGCGTAACCTTGAGAGACGGCATCTCATTGGATTTGCTTGTGAATAAAGGATATTAGAAGCTGCCGGATGTACCTTTATAACAACCTTGAGTCACAGATGGGATTGCATTGTGCATATATGATAATGTACAGTAATGTCTACAATGTTATTAACAGGAAAGTCACAGTATAAGAAATAGGATACATAGAACAAGGGAACATTCTAATGAAGAAGTGCAGGCAGATTGATACATATATAGATAGATATATAGATATAGATAGATAGATAGTAGATAGATAGATAGATAGATAGATAGATAGGAGATAGATAGATAGATAGATAGATAGATAGGAGATAGATAGATAGATAGATAGATAGATAGATGATTGATTGATTGATAGATAGATAGATAGATAGATAGATAGATAGATAGATAGGAGATAGATAGATAGATAGATAGATAGATAGATAGATAGGAGATAGATAGATAGATAGATAGATAGATAGATAGATAGGAGATAGATAGATAGATAGATAGATAGATAGATGATAGATAGATAGATAGATAGATAGATGATTGATTGATAGATAGATAGATAGATAGATAGATAGATAGGAGATAGATAGATAGATAGATAGATAGATAGATAGATGATAGATAGATAGATAGATAGATAGAAGATAGATAGATAGATGGATATTAGATAGATAGATAGATAGATAGATAGATAGATAGATAGATAGATAGGATGTAGTACACACAAATAGAAATGAAATACATCCTGTACATATCTCATGTCATGTCTTTCCACTCTTTCTCTTTTAATAAACAATATCTAATATTTCAGTATTCAGTCTACTATCTTTTCTTTAGAAACATAGACTACTGGTCTAAGGTAATAGCTTGCAATCTAAAGTGAAGCTCCATGCTTGGTTCACTAGTCAGCAGATGAAATATAGGGCATCTTTGGTATGTATCTTTATTCCCTTTAAGACTAGGGACCTATAGGATGGGTCTACTGCTGATTTTTGGTATAAGAAAATCAATGGCAAGTTTGTATGATTTCCGCCAGGGCAAAAATGCCCCCAAAAATCACTGTGAGTAACCCAATGCCTTCACCCATTGCTCTTTAGTGTAAAATGACATGCTGCTAGCAAACCTACACCACTGGCCTGTTGTAGTGACTTGCTAGTGTAAATTTTTAGAAAAATGGAGCATGGCCTAAATGAGTCACAATGCCCAATATGCAACAAGATGGTGTTCTAACTAAAAGGTGGTATCAACTTAGACTATCCAAGGATAAATGAAAGAAGATGGCAGGAGGTGCACTGGGCCAAGTCAACTCTTTTATTCCAGACACAATGCGTTTCAGGTTAACTTCCTCCGTCTTCTTTGATGCATCCTTGGACTTCCTAGACGTCACCACCTGTGATCTGGCATTAAGAGGTTTGGCTGCTGCTGTTGGAGTTCATTTTCACCAGAGGGGGTTCCACCATCCATTGGAGACCCCCAATTATATGTCTTCATAGTGGTTGTGAGCTATGTGTCACTACCACAGAAGGTGAGCCTTCACTTGTGTATTCTATAATATAATATTTTATCCATCACAGTATCACACTATTAGAGCTTGACGCTGCACCTTTTTCTCTTCTCGGTTTATTAAACCTAGACTAGTCACTGTGATAAAACTGGCGCATTTTCAGCCTGCTTGTCAAAGTTTATTCTGTTTGATACATCTGGGCCATAGACTGTAAAGCAGGTTGCACGAGACTCGCATACACCATCTACAATTTGCTAGTTTTGCCGGCCATATCTCAGCTATAAAACAGTTGCGTAACAGCAAATTATACAAATGGCTTTGGTTGTCTGAGACGTGCCATTGCCAAGTAACCTAAATCCATCAGAAATATTGTCTAGGCAGATTTTGCTGCATTTATTTTAACCCAATCCCAGGAGTGGATTGAGCAGAAGGAAGAAGTATAAGAACTTCCTATAGTGTCCTCATTCCTTTTGTAGCCATTCTTGACTTTGGCTCAAATAATTGCAGCAAAATCTGTAACAAAAGCGCTGCTCTTCTGCAACGTGGGGCCTTGGCATAAGGCTGAGGCCGAATATTTTTGTTGCAGTTCCTTTTCAAGCCATTCTTGGCTTTGTCTGAAAACATCACAGTAAAACAACAAAATACAGCTTGTGTGGCCTCGGCATAGAAGGGTTTTCTGGCCCCATGAATTTTTCATACTGATGACTTATCTACTGAATAGTAATAGGAGACAAGCAGCGGCCCTGTCTACTGTATAGCAATGCTTCTTACCATTCCTATTACTTCCATAGCAGCTGCACACACTCCGTATCCACGGCCGCTGTTGTGTGGAGTCCAGGTGTTGGAATCCCACAGATCAATATAAAAAATCCATTTGAGGGTTTAAGGCTTAGACCATATATTGCAGAAAAGCTGCATTATTTTTGCAGATTTTTTTGTCATTTTTGAACCAAAGCCAGGCATGATGACAAAGGGAATGTGATACATAAAGAAAGCACTTATGTCTTCTCCCTTCTGCCAAATTCACTGTTGACGTTGGCTAAAACAATGTGCAGGAAAATCTGCAGCAAAAAAGCAATTTTTCTGCAAAATTTTGCCTCAACATAAACCCCCCTATACACCACTGTGGGTTAGGTCAATGTGCTGCCAGGTTTTTCCTGTATCGCACACTGACCCATTCATTTCCATCGGCCCATGCACACAACCATGTATTACACAGATCAATGTGAGGGCCAACAGTCCAGGGCGCAAAATTCAGGACAAGTCCAATATTGTGTCCGTGCTTAACATCTGTGTGCCGCCCGTGTCGTTCAATCACAGCCTTCGGCTAGGTCACGTACAGTTAACCTAAAGGCAAAGCCCTTGTTCACATGGCTGGAAAAAGTGAAATTTTTGTAATATTGTCACAAAAACGTTTTGAGAACCCATTGATTTCAATGTATCTATTCACAGCTGTCAAATAAACATACCGTATATACTCGAGTATAAGCCGACCCGAATATAAGCCGAGACCCCTATTTTTACCACAAAAAAACTGGGAAAACTTATTGACTCGAGTATAAGCCGAGGGGGGGGGGGGAAATCCACCGTTGCAGATAAAAAACCTGTTCATGTGCATTGCAGCTTAGTAACTCCATGGGGATCATAGTAATAGCAGTTAACCCCATCATGTCCCTCACATTAACCCCCTGTGTGCCTCACATAAGAATTACTGATATGTGGGACATATGGAGGTAATAATTAGGTGTCTTCATAATTAAGGTCCTTCATTAGTACTCTCATGTGTCTCACATATTAGTAACCCTTATATGGGGCACACAGGAGTTAACATGAGGGACATGATGGGATTCACGGCTATTAATGTGAGGCACATGGCGTTACTGAAACTAAATTAATAACCCCAAATGCCTGACATTACTAGGCAGAGTAACTAGAGGAAGGTCCCTGTGTGTGTCAGGTTACTGTAGCTTCCTCTCCTCCATACAACAGACATCTTCCATAAGACACAATGAATCCTGGCCACTCATCTGCAGGGTAGATGCTAAATCCTAGTGCGCTAAAGGACCTCTGATGACGTCATGGCCATGTGATCGGACTCTGGTGTGGGCGGAGCTACTAGGAATTAGACTCAACCTTATCTGCAGATGTTAAATACCAGTGGCTACAGGACCTTTGATGACATCACAGTCACGTGACCTCATGACAAGCCAATCACAGAGCAGTAGCACTAACGGACCTCCCCCTTCCAGGTCCTTCCAGTTTTCTGTGCTCCGTGGACCCTGACTCGTGTATAAGCTTTTGAAAAATCTGCTGAAAAAGTCGGCTTATACTCAAGTATATACGGTACTCTATGGACATAAATACAGCCATGTGAATAAACAGATTGACATACACGGGTTCTATAATGACTATGTAATTTCGGATTCACAAAATTATTCACTGCCCTGCCCTTCCAAGGATATGGACTTGAGTAACTAAGGTCTAAAAGAACCCTGTTGAAATTGCAAAATTAATTACATTAATTTTTAAACAAAACTTCCTAATAGGCTTCGACCTAAAAAAAAACAACATTAATATGCCATAAACAAAAATTCTGTTTATCTGCTCATAATTTATTACAGAATCCGAGCAAACATTTGGAGTCAATCTTTTAAAACTCCCTTCCCGTCCTTTGAAGTCAATGAACCTCCTGTATAATACGACACGCGCTTTCCTTCAGAGAGACGATTTTCTCTCTAGGCACCTTAAAACAGGACCCTCCAATTAAAACTTTAATTAAAAAATGGAAACCCTATTAGTAAATCAATTTCTACAGACATACAGAAGTCTACTAGAATTTTACATGAAAATTAACAGTGAGGGCAAAATCCACATTGGATTGTCCCAGTCTCTGCTGTACGGTCTCAATTTCTGCAAGATCAGGGATTGTAAAGCGCTCGAGGCCATGAAGCTTGTGACAGCTCTATTTCTATAGTAGGATTGATCAATCAATACGGCCTATATTATTAGCCCCAATTAGCATACAATTTAAACTATATTTAAAACGTGGTGTTAATTTATTCAATATGCTTCAATATGGCCGCCATTACAATGCCTTATTGGTCATCATCCATCTCGTGTTGTTAGAGATGTCATCACACATTGATATTGGTATGGCGTATTGATTTCTCCCATTTATCTATTTTCCTCAAATTCAGGCTTTGTTCACACTAGAAAAATATAGTGTACAAACAAATTTACAATATTGCCTTATAGTAAACTCTAACGTCATAAATAATGGTCAAACAGAACCCAACCTATCAACCTGGACTGTAGATGGATAGAATGGGGTAAACATATTTTCCTCTGAATGGCCACATTGCTGAGATATTACTGTTTTTGTCAATATGCAAATGAGCTCTTTGGAGCAACACGGCTGTGCTGATTAGTAGAGATGAGCGAGTACTGTTCGGATCAGGCGATCCGAACAGCATGCTCGCATAGAAATGAATGGACGTAGCCGGCACGCGGGGGTTACACAGCCGGCCACCGTCAAAACGAAAGTACCAGGTGCATCCATTCATTTCTATGGAGCGTGCTGTTCGGATCAGCTGATCCGAACAGTACTCGCTCATCTCTACTGATTAGCTTTTTGGAGCAATGACTCCAACCATAGGAAGTTACATTGTATCAGTAAGCGCTCTTGTACATTACACTTATGGATCTAAATTTGCAAACCTCTACCATGTAACAAATAGGTACAGGACAGTCTCATAATGTGAGTCCATCTAGCTTCAACATGGCAAATGTCATTGCACACCATGTTATGGAGGCATTCTTGTCTAGAAGCAAAATTTCTTGAGGATGTCACAGTGTACACAAAGAATCAACGGTCCAATGATATGAATTGTAGGGACTCAATGTGCCACTGTAGGGGGTGTATGTACATGACTTTAGCTATTGCATGGGGGCAGGGCCTCTTTAATTGGGTTGAGCCAATCTTGAGATTTCAGGATCGATTTTAAAATCCGACTTCCAATCATTTTCTAGCCGATCCCAATCCCGCGATCATGAAATCTCCATGATCGCCAATCGGGATCCGATCTTTCCCAATCCCGATCGCTCAACCCTAATTGTATATTACATATACAGTAGGGTTGAGCCAATCTTGAGATTTCAAAATCCGATTTTTGATCATTTCCAGCCAATCCCGATCCCGATCATGAAATTTTGCTCGATCGCCAATCGGGATCCGGTCTTTCCCGATCCCGATTACTCAACCCTACTCTTTAACCATAGAGCCAATGTTGCATCCTCACTGGGCCCTATGATCTGCCCTGGATCGAGTGGAACAATCCCAAATTTCGGGTACTGTCTTGCTGTTTTGTGCAGCAGGCAGTGATTTTAACTCTGTGTCCTTAGGATACAGATAGAGGTTGAGTACAATATTGGAGTACAGAGCAATCAGGTCCATTCTCCACATCTGTGGCAGGGAATTGCAATGAGTGCTGAGCCAAAGACATCATCACAGATGAAACCTACAGGTTCATGGGAACACAAATAGTTGAGTAGTCTTTGGGGTTTTTTGTGTAGTGGTTGAGTGGGCAGGGGGCTTAATGTGGGGGCTAGTTATGGGGGAAATTAAATTATATGGAGGGGGGCCACTTACAAAAAGTTTGAACCTAATGTATTAAAATGGTCCTGCATGGGGTCTGTTTCTAATCCTATTGAACCACAATATCTACCAGCCTTCCCAGCATGTCTGTAGTAAAGAGATTGTCCAAGATAGATAGGCAATGGGTACTCACAGGATAGGGCATCAGTATCAGATCACTGGGGACATGACACTTGGACTCCTCAGCTGATATGTCTGCAGGAGGCTATATACAAAGTATACAGCCAGAAGCAGCTCTGCTCCTTTTAATGTGAATGCATGTCTCCATATAGTGTAATAGTTTCTGGCTCTGTACACTGTAGTGATGGCACTGGGAAGCTGCAGCTCTACTCCTATTCACTTCAATGTACCTGGTATATGGACCCCTAGTGATCTGATACTGATAACCTATCATGTGCATAGGGCTTCAGGATCCATTACCCATGGGTTCTCTGACAACTCCTTTAATTAAAAATAATTAAAAAAAAAATTCTGGAGTATTACTTCTTAGAACTGCAATGTCATCCCTCAATAAATAGATTAAGAAGTGGATGATACCATTCTCTATCGTTAATACTGCTGGTATTAATACTCTTCCATTAAACAACTCCTTTATCCTGTTGGCCAGTGTGATCCTGTCTATGGTTAGACCATACATACCATATACAGCATCGTCAATCTTCACCGGGTATTCCTTCTTGCTGAAAAATGCTGCGATAATGAAAATAGAAAAGAAACATTTCATTCTTGGTGGTGAATTAACTATCTTATGTAACATGACAAAAGACTCAATTGGTTTCTGCAGTTTTACTGGAGAGCAAATGTTAGATTATCTAAAACACTCATCTCAGCAAAAGCTTTATTTCCACTTATAGGAATAATTTAACATTCACTTTCACTGGGTTTTGCTTTTAGTTGAAAGACATTTGTTCTGTGCAAGTCTAGGGTGGTTTAAGGTAGCACATTGAAGACAGAAAGCACGGCTCTGCCTGATAATGTACCAATATCAAGTCCAAATTGGTGCTCATAATTGTTTGTTGTAGCCTAAAGTAGAAGCTCTAGAGCTACGCCGTGGAATGGATGTCTTCAGGGAAATATTACATTTCTTATAAATCTGTTCAGCAGCTGAGATTTGCCAGATCTAGAAGCGGACTTGCATACAACAGACCAATAGTACACGTAGCATCCAATTTCATACGTGCATGCTTGGTTTACCGTCATGTGTCCTGAATGGGTAGAGAGGAGAAAAACCTCTATGGAATGGTCTTTCCAAAGACCAAAAGCATATCCAACTTCTAATGCATAAAGTATGCCATTGGGAATGAGTCAAGAGAACTACATGCACATTAGATGGTTGGCCGTCCCTCTACAGACATTGCGGTCAATAGACTTTTGGATATGGGATGGACCCTCACTCCTTACTAAAACCACCCAAATTACAGTAAGCATTGACTTTGAAATAAACACCCAAAACACTTTATTTTGGGTGTCCAAATGGCCACAGCTTTATTAAACTCATAGAAATGAAATAATCACAGAAGGAGTCAAGTGAAATGCTAGACCATTGGGATTCACGATCAATGTGAGATCCCAAGCTGTCTGACATACTCAGCAATAAAGGGGTGGCACACAACGGCTTGCAATTCTAGCAGAGCCTGTACACTTTAAGGGCACCAACAACCTTGTGTTTAACCACTGTGCCCCCCCCCACTGCCGGATGATGATACTATTACGACATCCTTCAGGCCAGCCATTTCCAAAAGCATAGCCTGTTCACCACCATGAGGTTTAACCTCCTCTATTAGTTAAAATAAGTCCACAATAACTTGCCTGCGACTTCCACCTGACTCCTCAACCGCAAAAGTAAAGCCTGTAACAGTTTACTAATGGACCATGTGACATGTAACACTATATTTCATACAACTAACTCCCTTTATAATTTCTTTATTTTTTTGAATTACTTAAAATTATTTCAATCTATTTATTTCCACACTGATTGCCAATGCCATGAACAAATAACTGAGAAACTAATGTTCGGGTAAATGCTATGAAACATGGACTAAACGTGGCAAATGAAGAGTTGTCCTACAGCACAAAGAGTCATCCTACAGCACGAAGAGTCATCCTACAGCACGAAGAGTCATCCTACAGCACGAAGAGACATCCTACAGCAAGAAGAGTCATCTACAGCACGAAGAGTCATCCTACAGCAAGAAGAGTCATCCTACAGCAAGAAGAGTCATCCTACAGCAGGAAGAGTCATCCTACAGCAAGAAGAGTCATCCTACAGCAGGAAGAGTCATCCTACAGCAAGAAGAGTCATCCTACAGCACGAAGAGACATCCTACATCACGAAGAGTCATCCTACAGCACGAAGAGTCATCCTACAGCACGAAGAGTCATCCTACAGCACAAAGAGTCAATCTACAGCAGGAAGAGTCATCCTACAGCAGGAAGAGTCATACTACAGCACTAAGAGTCATCCTACAGCACAAAGAGTCAACCTACAGCACGAAGAGTCATCCTACAGCACGAAGAGTCATCCTACAGCAGGAAGAGTCATACTACAGCACGAAGAGTCATCCTACAGCACGAAGAGCCATCCTACAGCACAAAGAGTCAACCTACAGCACGAAGAGTCATCCTACAGCACGAAGAGTCATCCTACAGCACAAAGAGTCAACCTACAGCAGGAAGAGTCATCCTACAGCACGAAGAGTCATCCTACAGCACGAAGAGTCATCCTACAGCAGGAAGAGTCATACTACAGCACTAAGAGTCATCCTACAGCACAAAGAGTCAACCTACAGCACAAAGAGTCATCCTACAGCACGAAGAGTCATCCTACAGCAGGAAGAGTCATACTTCAGCACTAAGAGTCATCCTACAGCACAAAGAGTCAACCTACAGCACGAAGAGTCATCCTACAGCACGAAGAGTCAACCTACAGCACGAAGAGTCATCCTACAGCACGAAGAATCAACCTACAGCATTCAGGAGAGGAAACCCCCTGTGGAGGAAACCTCTAGGGAACTATGGCTGGAGGACTACCCTTGCCTTGGGCTTAGAAGGATAATGCCAACAATAACTCCTCAAAGTCTTCTTAGAATTGTATATATGGCCAGATATACAATTAGAATAACAGAGAAAAGATACAATAATACATTATACAGGTAAATGTGAAAAAAGCAATGGAAATGGAAATGTTTCCCGCCTCTGGAGTCTGTGTACCATTCCTATTAATGAAGGCATCTTCTTTTCTATTTTTCCCTGCACATGAATGGGCACGTGCGGTTTTACATACTGCTAGAAAGCATACAGTGCACTGAATTCAGCGGACTATATTCAGCTATTGTGGCCTGTCAACTTTCTTCTCTGCTCCATCTACCTGAAATTGTTTTTAGACCTCTATCACTTTAACACACTAATTAAAGGATTATCTCATTTTCTCTCATCTTATCTTATCTTATTCCCACACTGCAAAATTTCAGTTCATTCAGACCCATTTTCAGGCAACTCTATAAAATGGGGAAACCATCTTAGGCTGGGTTCACACGGGGTGCATCGGCATCCAGTTGCGGCATTCCACTCTGGATTAGGCCCAAATGAATGTGCCTAGTCAGGAGGGAGGTGTCATGGCGAGGACGCTGCAGTGGATTCCGCCACAGAATCCATTACAAGAAAGGGTAGGTTGCTTCTTTTTTTCCGCAAGAATTTTCTTCCCTCTCGCGGAAAAGGGAAATGAACGGCTCCCATTGATGTCAATGGGAGACATTTTTTTGAGCCTGATTCTGACGCGGATTCCCCGTCAAAATCCGGTCCAAAAAAAACCCATGTGAAACCAGCCTCAAAGAATCACAAAGAAATCTGCTTTATAAGAAAATGCCAATGTTTCCTTTTATACCAGAAGAAGCTCCTAGTGTTCCAACCAGACTAAATTTAGAATTTTTGTTATATTACGTCCTCTAGATTGGTAAAGGATATGATCGCGCCTCTGGCATTTGATTAGCCATTTCCCCTTTAAATTTGTTGTAGGAATTAAGGGAACGGTAGGAGACAAGCCGATCTGCAATATGCCCACAAGGAGAACGATGAATGACATTTACCTCTAAATTAAAGGCAGCAACTAGGAAATGAAATACATGCTTGTGCACTTTAAAATTTAGTTAACATCGCATTTGCATTATTCTGTTTAAGCGAGCGGTGGAGTCTTCTTCATGCCGAGTAGCCTACCACCGCCTCAACATAAATTACAATAAATCAGATGATAGAATCATCTTGCAACTGACCTTCCATTCACTAGTCTTGATATTTAAATGTAAAGGTGTCCTGAGGTCTGGGATCTTTTCTCAATCGGTTCTGGGTAAATACTATCTGACATATGTCTTGTTATTTTCACCATGACCCTGGCAGTGATTGACAGATCACCTTAAAAGGATATACCATTCTGATAAAGGTTGTACTTTTTCCCTTCACAAAAATGCAGAATAGGTACACAGCTCTCATTCCGCTCGTATCAGTAAATTGACATTTAAGACTCACTGTTCTGTTGAGATTCTGCAATTTTTCTCTCCGCGTTCAAATCAATGTCTTAACTAATTGCGATATTAATCTGAGCTACGGACAAATTTGTCATCTGCTTAATGTCATCCAAGAGCTTCGTGTCACCCATGCAGAAAAACACTCCGTATCTGCCTATAGGCACAGGGCAGAATATCTGTGCAAATGTCTCCCGCAGTCAGGGAAAGCTCCCAACTGACCTCTTTGGCTCCTCGGCTGGTGATCGGCGGTTTTTGGAGTATAAGCCGGCTCTGTGGTGTAATAGGAAACAAAGAATAAATAGTCCGGAATACATACATCAATAGATATTATTTCTACCACTAATAATAAAAAATCTACATTATCTGCTTCAATTCTATCCAGCCATGTCTTACGTATGTCTGCTTGCCCTATAATAGCAGGTATTACAACTCCTATATTAGGTGTATTATCTGCTTTCCAAGACTTCGAAATGGCAAATCTGTCTAGATAGAAAGAGATATATTTTTCCCATATTTTGTATTTATGGTCTATCTAGCTATCATTCTATCTATCTGTCTATCTATCTATCTATCTATCTATCTATCTATCTAATATCTATCTATCTATCTATCTATCTATCTATCTATCTCCTATCTATCTATCTATCTATCTATCTATCTATCTCCTATCTATTATCTATCTATCTATCTATCTATCTATCTATCTCCTATCTATTATCTATCTATCTATCTATCTATCTATCTATCTATCTATCTATCATCTATCTATCTATCTATCTATCTCTACAGTATCCATTGATCTCTGTATTTCATTCTATCATCTTCCATATCTATTAATTATCTGTTTCTCTTTCTACTATATCTATCTATAAACTTAAACTATGTATAAATAACTAAATAGATAACTATTATTCATCTATCTATCTATCTATCTATCTATCTATCTATCTATCTCTATTAATCATTTATCATTTACCAGTCTATTTATTTGTCCATATATAATAAATACATATCTATCAATCTTCTATATGTATTTACTAGGCAATTATCTATCTATCTATCTATCTATCTATCTATCTATTGATCTATCTATTGATCTATCTATCTATCTATCTATCTATCTATCTATCTATCTATCTATCTATCTATCTATCTATTACCAATCATCTGTCTTTCTTCTATTATCTATCTATCTATCTATCTATCTATCTATCTATCTATCTATCTATCTATCTATCCATCCATCCATCCATCCATCCATCCGTCTTTCATTGATTCCATATATGTAATCTATGTATAAATAAATATCAATGATCTGTCTACTTCTACTATATCTCTATCCATCTAATATCCATACCAATCAGTTATCTGTCACACTTTATGTCTCTCTCTCTCTCTCTCTCTTTCTCTCTCTCTCTCTCTCTCTCTCTCTCTCTCTCTCTATATATATATATATATATATATATATATATATATATATATATAGCCAAATACATCTACCTACCTACCTACCTATCTGCCTACTGTATCTATCCATTGTGTCTATCTGTATACATCTGTAGTATACTGTATGCATTTCCCCATCTAAAAAAACCCAAACATGATCTATGCGCCATGAAACAAACAGCAGAAATATCTAGAAATAGGTTGCTTACCAATGACAGAACCATACAAGAGCAATACAACGAGAGCAAACAGACACGTATTCATTGTTGCAATGGTCCGAGCCTATGGGGTGGCCGGTCAGTTCTGAATTAGTAGGCAGATGGCTAACAATTTATCCTTTTGGGCTGTGATTCATCAAACTCTTTGATCTCTTGGAGTCAACATTTGCCATTAAAGTCAAGTGAGCTTCTATGTATGTCAGGTAACACATTTCACACATATTGAGCTGAACTTCAGATGATGTGTAAAATGTTGCCTTGCTTTGTTTCTCTTTATAATGTGAAATTGATCTATAGTTTCCACGCGCTTTACTGAGCAACTACTTTTGGTTTTAAATATAAAGTGGAAAAGTGAATTTTCAGAATAAGCGGTATTTCTAGATTTTATAGGACTTGTATAGGATAAGTTTTAGCCTCTTCAAGATCTAATTGACAGATTTCTTGTGCTACTTGGTGCAGACTAACTGCTATGATGTCTCCCAAAAAAAATGCAAAAATAGAAGGGGAGATCCTCTGAATGCTACCCCTGGACTTGCTATTTCACTGGAGCCATCCTCTCCAATGGACTCACTGGGCAAAACACACATGGAAGGGTGTTGCAGGGGATGGGCTTTCATATTTAGCATTTTAAGTTTTTCTATTACTTTGAAAATCTTAATAAAAACTATTGGATACAAAAAATCTACAGTAATAGACTCTGCAGATGTAGTTTCAGCACTGTGGTGAGATAAAACACTCAGTAGAAGCTTCAGATGTATTTGTACAGACTTGCTATACTCTCCAATGGACAACGTGGGCGAAAAACATGTTGGGGGGTTGTTTCTGGGCTGTCCTTTCCATATTTAGCATTTTAAGTTTTTCTATTACTTTGAAAATCTTAATAAAAACTATTGGATACAAAAAAAACAACAGTAATAGACTCTGCAGATGTCGTTTCAGCACTGTGGTGAGATAAAACACTCACTAGAAGCTTCAGACAGATGTATTTGTACAGACTTGCTATTTTACTGAAGCTATACTCTCCAATGGACTAACTGGGTGAAACATGTGTTGTGAGGTTGTTGCTGGGCTGTCCTTTCATATTTAGAATTTTAAGGTTTTTTTTTTTTACTTTGAAAAGCTTAATAAAAACTATTTGATATAAAAAAAAACAACAGCAGTAATAGACACTGAAAATGTAGTTTCAGCATTGTGGTGAGATAAAACATTCACTAGAAGCTTCAGCCAGGTCTATTTGTATGTCGCTGCTATTGTTTTCTTATAGCAGCTCACTCCTTCTCCAATCCATCTCCATGTATCCACCACCTCTCCATAGACTTCTATGACCTCATATAATCTGATCCCTCAGTGAAGTGATATTCCATCGCACCTCTCAAGATTTATTTACCTGTGAATTCACTGTGAGTGAACCATATAGGAAGTGGGTGCAGAAAGAAAGGAGCATGATAAATGGAAAAGGAAGCATTTTTTTCTGAAAATAGGTATTACAATGTTTTCCATATGGAATTGTACAATTGAATAATGCAAAGTTTGGTAAAATAAGAGGTAAAATATATTTGAAAAATACTATTACAATGTAATTAAATATTATTGCAACATTATTATTATTATTATTATTATTATTATTATTATTATTATTATTATTAATAAACATGATTTCCAATATCTCTGCATTATAAAGAATGAAATGTTTGGACTACTTTACAGATAACCTGTGCCCCTTGGCTCCTCAAATAGGAGACATTGTTTTGTAGTCAACTATCCTCATAGGCATGAGATTATTGGTGAATCCACTTCATGGACATGCCCATCCAAGAGGAAAAGTAAGGAGGAACACATTTGTTCTTACCTAGAAGCACATAACTAGGAGTTCTCACGGATCCTTCAGAATATTTTCTATTGATGCCCATATAACCTGCCATAGTTACAAAGTTAAATAATGGGTTAAAAGAAAAGGACTCAAATCCATCAAGTTCATCCAGCATAAAAACACTTTGTTAATGGCAGACACCCAATTAACCATAAAGTGGAAAAATAGTTTCCTGACCCCCTGCAAGCAATATGACAGATCCCCTGGATCAATTATTCTACATTAATACCGGTGAGCCTGAACATCGTGGTCTAAAAAGAAAATATCTAGCCATTTATTTAAAGGTCTCCTCACTTCCCACCATTACCAAATCTTGCAGGAGAATGATCCATATTCTTACAGTTCAGATAATAAAGTAATGCAACACGTGAGCATGTCGACTGTAAGCATTGGGTTTTCTAACTACCTTTTACATGTACATCTAATACTATCATATTCTCTTCCCTAGACTAATAAGTTTAGTTTTGATACTGATACTTAGTTACTGATGGAGATTAGACGAGTGCCTGGTCAGCGCCTCTGTTATCTCATTATGAATATACAGGGTCAGTTTAGAACAAACACAGCATGGAAGGACGCAGCTAGACTCAGCTGTACAATATATAGGCTATGCCCACCCACCATCTTGTCACTAAAACCAGTGGAGGCAAGAGGGAACAGGGTTAGTGTTGCCTCCAACTTGGGCATTTTGGAAAAATTGACGCACGAGCCTCGTGGGGTTTTTTGCCTTCCCCTGGATCAACACTGTAGGGATTGTAGGGTTATAGGTTGGACTTGATGGACTAATGTCTTTATCCAACCTCATCTACTATGTAACTATATGTAACCTGCCCTAGTTACAAAGTTACATAATGGGTAAAAAAAAGGACTCAAATCCATCAAGGAAAAAGCTAAAATGACATGCTTATGAGATCAACAATACCAATCAGAGTTAAACGTGTCTGCAAGGTGTAGAAAATCTCATTTCCAGAACACACAGCTTAGGGCAGGCTCACATCTGCGCCCGCTCTCTGGTTTAGCCGCAACTGGACAAAACCCGGAGGCTAGTTTTCAAATTCATTCTCTTGAATTGGTTTGTAGAGGTGACCGCCCGTGTACGTCTTCTGCCTGTCTGTTTTTTTAGCCGGACACAAAGTCGGACATGCAGGACTTTGTGTCTGGCTAAAAAAACCGGTTTCCCCGTGAACAGGCAGAAGACGCACACGGGCAGTCACCTCTGCAAACCCATTCAAGTGAATGGGTTTCAATGCTGACCACTGGGTTTTCATCTCCTGTCCAGTTTCACGGGGCCAAAGACGTAAACCGTCCGGATTGGCTAAATCGGAGACTGGGTGCAGATGTGAACCCATGGACAGGATGGTAGGTGAAAACATGAGGTGGGAAAAGCATTTAATCCTTCCGTTATAGAGGCAGGATTAAATAAAATCACAAAAATAGGCAGCACTCCAATTGTAAAAAGTATAAATGGGTGAATAGGGTCGTACCGAGTTAGGTTCACCCCAAATATTACAAATTTTTCAGGTTTTTCTTAGATTTGTCTTAGAAAAACTAAAATGGCCACCTTTATGCACTCTGAGGCCACTTTAATCCCTAGAGTATATTAAGGGGAGGCCCACGGGAAGTGAAATAAAAAAAAACATTCATATTCATGCTTGTGGAGCCTCCTAGTCACGTCCAGTGCTCTTCTGTGACATCATTGGACCGGGCTCAACGTTGAGGCCTATGATTGGGCCTTAACAGTGACCTGGGCATGCTGAGCGTTATGATGTCATGGTTCTACACAAATTACTGGTCAAGCCACTTGTAGAATACAAGGAAGGATACCACTGAAATGAAGCAGGTGCAGAGAAGGGTACTAAGTAGAGATGAGCGAACACTGTTCAGATTAGCCGATCCGAACAGCACGCTCCCATAGAAATGAATGGAAGCACCTGGCACGCAGACTTTGCCGGCGGCCGGCCGCTTAACCCCCGCGTGCCGGCCGCTTCCATTCATTTCTATGGGAGCGTGCTGTGAGCGTGCTGTTCGGAACGGCTGTTCCAAACAGTGTTCGCTCATCTCTAGGGGTAATTAAGAGGATGGGTGAACTGGAGTATGAAGAAGACAGATTATCAAACTTGGGTTGTTGAGTTTGGAAAATAAATTTGTGCGGCATGTTGAGCATCATTTCCACTACATCTAGAAGAAAAAAGGTTTTACCAAAGTTAAAAGTAGGGGATTATTTCCAGTAAGAGCAGTGAGAGTACGGAGCTCTCTGCTACATGGTGTACTTATTTTATACAAGTTGAAGATGGGCTTGGATGCCATTCTTGAAAGTAAGACTATCATAAAATATGGAAGATAGAAATTTGTAGAATAGGGTGTGTATCCAATTTCCATATTTGGAGTTGGGAAGGATTTTTTTTCATTGCCATAGGGGGATTGGCGTCCATCTCATCTCATCTCATTTTTTGCCTTCCTTTGGATCAACTAGATAGGTTTCTAGGTTGAACTTTTTTGACTTATCCAATTTTATATTATGTTACTATGTAACCTTCTATGGTCTGAACACAGCCATAATTTCTTTATCGAGGACAGCTTATCAGGCAGGGACACTACCATGAGAAGACCACCCAACCACAATGAGGAACATTCCTGCATTCATGGCCAAAACCATTGGCAACCATGCAAGACAAAACACTCTACCAAATTATACTTATTTATATTTGCAAAAATGATTAACTTTTAATGATTTCCCATTTTAGATCCAGTTCTGGGGATACCCCTTTAATGCTATATATAACTTTTATTTACTACAGTATATACTGACAATATTGTGCTGCTCTTTTATACACTCTAAACTTTGTGTGAAGGCAAGACACATAGGATTAAATTAAATGTTAATGAGCTATTAAAGGTACAAGTTCAATATTTCAGGCTTAATCTAGGTTATGATTGAAATGTCAACCTTGCAGATTCCAATTAACTATTAATGATTAGTTGAAGTCTTGAGTAGGAGTATACTTGGCAAAATTATTCGGAACATTGTAAATCCGTTTTTTTTTCCCCTTTTCTATAGCAAGAAATTGTTTGCTTTTGCAATAGAGGTTGATTGCTTATATTAGCTAACAAGACCACACTATGGTAACTCAACTACATAGTTACATAGTTACATAGTTGATGAGGTTGGATAAAGACATCAGTCCATCAAGTCCAACCTATAACCCTACAATCCCTACAGTGTTGATCCATTGGAAGGCAAAAAACCCCATGAGGCTCATTCCAATTGCCCCATTTCAGGGGAAAAAATTCCTTCCCGTGAAGGTACTTTTGACCATTTGTGGATACTGGAAGATACCTGGTCATTTGATCATGAAAATAAACATGTCTTTATGCTTAGGCCATATACATAACTTAGGGGCATGGAGAGGGAGGTGGGGGTCCTAGTCACAAGTTGGCCCGTGCACCCCTACACAGCTTTTCCTGCTTCGTTTAGGTGAATTTATTCTATGTAAGCAAATTTTTGACAAACTTGGTTTTGGTTGGGATGTGTGGATGTCTAATATTGTATATTCTTTTGTATGTTTGTCTATAACTAATAATATTACTGCATAAGCGTTCTACTGTACCTACTAGCTCTTAGCCTTTTGACTGAGGCCATATCGTAATGTGATTTTTTTGGGATCTGCTCACAGGTGTGGTGTTATGTGGAGACCCCATTACAATGGTGCTTTGCTTGTGAGGTGGTGTTCCCAGAGCCTGAGGGCTTAGCCTGGCAGCGAGGGTGCTATTGGGCTACTGGGTCACTTCCCTTGTGGGTACTGAGCTGCAGTGGTGCTTGTGGTTTTGTTGGCCCCCTTAAACATAAAATTTTTATATATTTCCTCAAATCCAGCAACTATGCTATACCATGTGGAAAATGCCACCATACAGTCATTAAATAATATCAGCAACCAAGTTATAGCGCATTTTACAAAGTATTCCAATAGCACTGCTATACAATGTCAAAATAAAACTACTTTCCAAGTTCATGGCATTTTCACTTTTGTTGTTGATTAGAGATGATCAAACTGGTTCGGATTGAAGTGGAAATTTTTCCAAAAGTTTCAGGCTCAATCTGGACCTGAAATTTATGGTTCATCACCTATACTCAGGGGTCAGTTTGGACCCCAGAATATAATAAATGGGACCCTAGGGGAGGTAGGGAACCTCACTTTTTCTGGATGTCATAGCTATATTCTCTTCCAGTCTCTTCTGGCTTCCTAGATGATGTCAACACACTCCCGTGACCATTAAGGTCCAAGGTATAACTGTTTATTGTGTTGCTGAACATCACCTGGGCCTTCAGTTATTATACTCCAGACCTCAAAGTATAGTAATAGTACTTCCAGTTTATGGCCAACAAGGTTGTCCAGAAACAAACCAGATGTTTGACACTCAAGAATAACCCTTGAAACTAATTTTTTGAGGTTTGTCCATCTCTGCTGGGAAACGTCACTAAGTACAGAGAAATCTGTCCAGGTCTTCAGAAGATATGGCTTCATGTAGATTATACGAGCTCTTGTTGACCTACTGTAGTAGCCAGAAGTCTGTTCTATGAACTTCACAGATCACAATGTCACAAGTCCTGTTAGTGTATCATATTAAAAACCAGTTAGGAAACCAATCTGGGAAACATTTCGGACAGTCTTGAACTGAAAAGGCAATACTTCAAGTTAGCAATAACCGTATCTAATTTTTGGTGGAAATCTATAAAATTGTAGATATGTAATGTAAAATCCTGGTGTACTATTGCACATATAGAGAGTTGGTAAATGACTATAATATGGAAACTGGAAACCAGTGTTTGTTGACTGAACATACATCATCAGAAACATACAATACAGCTTATCAAGGCGAGCACATACCTATGAGGTCAGGTTTGCATTTATGTCAAAAATTCTGAAACAGTTTGTCAAAATCATGGATGAAATAATGCAGCAAACTATGGCATTTTGTCAGAAACCCAATGGAACCCATTATAATCAAAGGGATCTATCGAGACCTATTTGTTTCCATCATAAGACAGATCTGTCCCTGTCTAGTTATCCATTTTACTGTTCCTATAACGAAACAGAAATGTGGAAATCCCAAAGGAGTCGTTTACAACGGAGTAGAGGCCACAAATGTATAAAAAGAGAATATACTGACAGCATTGGAACAGAGGGAAGCCTATATACAAACGATACAGCAAAATCTTTACGAAATGGTAAATTATATAAATACACATGAAATCTTGTGACATTGTTACAACAGAAGGCAGCCCGTATATTTATAAAATGCAGTACTACGTCATTGTCACAGTATAGACAGTAGTAATGGACGACGCTCACAAGATTTTTTCATGAATATTAGCGAGGTTTGCCTGTTAATCACATAATGGCCAGAAATAAGTCCTCCTCCGGCACATATGCATCGAAACACATCCTAACAGGTCACCGGAAACAACAGGCATACTTTAAACACATTTTCTTGTAGAAAGGGTTAATGACTAGAGATGAGCGAGTAGTATTCGATCGAATATCAAATAACATTATAGTCTATGGGAAAAAACAGGAATGCTGTTCCGGTGTCCATGGAAACCAAAGTTCGACACATTGGATCCTCCAAGTTCCGGAAGTAGCAGGACGAGGAGCACGAGGAGGTTTTTGCATTGAATTCAATGGAATTTTCCCGCATGGTATTCGACCGATACGAGTATTCGATCGAATACTACTCGCTCATCTCTATTAATGACCATTTATTATATTCTTCAAAGTAATTATCTCTATTTTAGAAAGAATTGAAAAAAAATGGTGACTAAAAATTACATCAAGAGTGGAAATCACAAAAAAAAATCTCACATGAATATCCAAAGATCTAACACTGATGTGTCCAACTTTAACTTAGCTCATGTTAGATTATGGACTGTGATTATGTATGAATTATATTTAATAAAATATGATAAAATGCTAGAAAAACCTTTGAAAGGTTATAATTCACTTGATAGTCATTGGTTATCCACTCTTAAACACATATAAGATACAATAATTTCATGACACAATGTCACAAAATGATATTGTCCTGAAAAGCTCACCATCTTGGACACAGGTCGAAATGTGCACAAACTTAAAGGGCTTGTTCAGGATATTGGATGTGATAGCCTATTCTTAGGATATGCCATCTATATATCTGATCAGATGTACAGAGTTGCTTCCTACACCAGTGCTATATACAACTCTGGGTCAGAATCACTTGGCTGGGTGCTGGTACTATAGCTCAATTCTCATTAAAGTCAAAGGGAGCTGAGCTGTAGTGAAATCACCTAGCCACTATATTAAGAACAGCGATTTTGGCCCTGTGTTGTGTATGGCATGGGCGCCAGAAGTGGCACCACATATTTGATCGGTACAGGACCTGGCTGTTGGCCCCATACTGTTCAGATAGTTATGTCCTATCCTAACGATCTGGACATATGCAAAAATCTGATTTCCTGGAAAACCCCTTTATGTCCAATTTGGATAAGGACTCAATTTCTAATGAAATAGAATATTTAGCATATCACTTTGTGATAGCTCATCAAAAGTTATACTGTTTTTTTAGAAAAGATTAGGGTTGAGCGATCGGGATCGGAAAAGATCGGATTCCGATCGGCGATTGAGTAAATCTCACGATCGTGATTGGAATTCCAACCCGATCTTTTCCATCAGGATCGAGATTGGAGGTTATCTCAAGATCGGCTCAACCCTAAAAGAGACTTTTTCCATAGAGAAGCATTGACTAGGGTTGAAGATCGGGATTGGAAAAGATCAGATTCCGATCGGCGATCGAGTAAATTTCACGATCGAGATCGACTGGAAAATGATCGGAAATCGGATTTTAAAATCGATCTTGAAATCTCAAAATCGGCTCAACCCTAGAAAAGATACTGAATTTGTGATATATATAAATTTCTGAGTATTTATTCCCCATAGACTATAATTGGGGTTACTTTGTTCGATCGAACAGTCGAGTATTGAGTGGCTAATCAAATTGAAATTCAAACTTCGAATATTTCACTGTTCGCTCATCTCTAATCAGGATCGCACAGGGGAAGGTGCAGTTACAGTACAGATATCACAACTTTATCTTATAACAAGTCCTGCTCCTGTAATATCACATCAGCATTACATGCTTTTATACCTTGGAAAGTAACAGGGCTCTTGAAAACTGTGAGAAATTGATGCAACCGTAGACTGGAAAATTGTATAACCTTTCTTTATACAGTAAATCAGCTTTATTTGCTAACACTGTACAGTAATAGCCCTATAAATCTTGGGTTAATAGCAGGAATCATAAATTTGGAAAATTTGTTGACCCACCACGAAATACAATAAAATGAAAAAAAAAAAAAAAAACGTAAAAGGGAGTCTATCATTGGAAAAAATTCTAGATGGTTAATCACAGAATATTGCAGAGGTGATTCTACGCGGGAAAAATCGTGGCGTTTTACAGTATAGGCAAAGTGGATGGGAGTCAAGCGAATACCATGTCCACTTTGTGGTAAAAACCGCCGCCATGCAGACACACCGCGATTTCCAAAACTGATGGGGTTTTGGAAATGGCAGCACGTCAATTATATCTATGGAAATGAGAGTCTTTTTTTCAGCACTGGTTCTGCACGAGTTATCGTGCGAGAATCAGTGCCAACTTCCTCCGTGTGAATGCTCCCTTAGCCTACGGCGCTTTGGAAGGGAAAAGATTATCTGGTTTGTAGTTTGTGCTTTTTTAAAAACATATATTTTTTTTCAACCTTCTTTAGCCCCCTCCATTTGTAAACCACTTAGGTACTCTGGGAATTATTGACAGGACTTAAATGGCCAGAATTAGAGGAATGTTAAAGCGGGAGCTATGCAGATATTAGACATCTAAGAACATGTTCCCTGGCGCAGGGCTTATTCTATAGCACAATAAAAACATGGCACTGGGAACAAATGCACCTTAATGGTCGGCGTAAAAAGGTCTATTAATGTCATTAAGGGATTAAAGCTCATAGGCTCAAATACGCAACGTATAACAGGGCTGATATATGCCATTTATAGCTCTGCTATTCTCATAAGTGGCAGGAAAGCAGTTGGACTCTCATGGCCATGGTAGTAGCGGTAATATCTGAAACCCCTTGGAGTTACCACTAAAGTAAATTAAGTAAGCCCCAATCTATAAGTCACGTCTGTATAATGCATATACTCTGTAAGAGAAAGTGAATTATTTTGGTGTTTTTTTGTTTGTTTGTTTTTTTCAAAAAAAAGTTCTTGATTTTATTAAATTAAGTTAATTTTTTTTGCTTAAAGGGAATGTGTCACCCAAAATTACACAAGTTTTTTTTATGTAAAACATTTTTTTTCAAAAAAAGTGATAATTGAAATTTCACCAATTAGGTTTTGATAATCAAATAAACATCTAAAACAGCAACAATAAAATCTGCAGTAAAAAAAAGTTACTTTCTGCAAAGTTGGGCTTTAGCTTTAAGTAGGCTAAGATTGAAAAAAAGGGTCTGTTTGTTTATTTACAACGGAAATATCACTACTCGTATCTATTCTTGTAGTTATACCCCATCCAAGTAAATAGGGGCTAAGCTACAATACCAAATACTACCTAAGGCTAAGGCCCCATGGGACGACCTTCAGAAAAAAAGAACTGCAGGAAGAGCTGTGGCAGCAACACATCGCTGTTCTTCCTGCAGTGCTTTAAACAGAAAGTTTGCAGAGTTTTCCTCTGTAGACTTTTTGTAGCAATTATACCGTCAGGATTTCCGTAGGAGCAATTGACATGCTGTGATTTCCAAAACGGAATTGGTTTTCACTGCAAAGTGGGCATGGGAAAAATTGTGGCGTTATACAGTACATGCAAAGTGGATGGGATTCATGTGAATCTCATGCCCACTTGACGTGAAAAACCACAGCGCGGACACGCTGCGATTTCCAAAACCGGCGCAGCTTTGGAAATCGCAGCATGTCAATAATATCTATGGAAATGCAGCTTTCCCGTACATATAATGGTAACATAAAGTCTGCGGAGGAAAACTCAGTGAACTTTCTGTTCAAAGCGCTGAAGGAAGAGCCACGATTCGTTCCCACCGTGGTTCTTCCCGCAGCACTTTAGCGTGGTGTTTCTGGCCCGTGGTGTCATAGCCTTAACTTTGCCTCAAAAAAACGCAGCGTTTCCGTCCCGTGGGGCCCCGGCCTAAGGATGAGAGTGGTGCAGTTTTTGCAGTATGTTTTTCTAATTTCAGACAAAGCCATTAATTAGTATCATAAAGTGACAGGTGCCCATTTTCAATTAATCATTTTATTTGAAATATTATAAAACTCTTCAAACCTGTCAAGATAATGCCACGTTCGGCTAAATTGCTGTAATTTGTTCAATTCTATTATACAAACTAAAATTTATGGGATGTTAAGATGTGTATCCTGATTATCACGGTTGTTTTATACTGTAGGATTTGATATTCATAGTTAATGTTAATTAGTAGAGATGAGCGAGTAGGTATTCGATCGAGTAGGTATTCGATCGAATACTACGGTATTCAAAATACTCGTACTCGATCGAGTACCACTCGCTGTTCGAATGGAAAAGTTTGATGCAGAACCAGCATTGATTGGCCGAATGCTATACAGTCGGCTAATCAATGCTGGTTCTTCTCCTACTTTTAGAAGTCTTCTCCGTGGAGCTTCCCCGCGGCGTCTTCCGGCTCTTCATTCACTCTGCCAGGCATCGGTGCTTGCAATGCGGACATGCGCAGTCGGCTCTGCCCAGGCCCGGTGCCTAGCAGAGTGAGCCGGAAGATGCCGCAGGGACGCTGCACAGAGAAGACTGCACGGAGGATCCAGCCCGACCCTCACTTGTGGACTTGGTAAGTATAATTTGATCGAACGTTGCCTCCCCCTGAAACGAGCATTTTCCCCCCATAGACTATAATAGGGTTCGATATTCGATTTGAGTAGTCGAATATTGAGGGACTACTCGAAACTAATATCGAACCTCGAACATTTTACTGTTCGCTCATCTCTATTAATTAGAAGATTTTTTGGATAATCCATTTCTGGGAGATTTAAACCCCTTAAATCCCCCAGAAATGGATTATCCAAAAAATCTTCTAATTAATAGAGATGAGCGAACAGTAAAATGTAGGTTGGATGGAAATAATAATACAGATACATTTGCTTAGATGCCGGCAGGACTCAGTCGTGGCCACGCATTCGTTCCGATTCCTTTAGTGATTGTGTAGAAGATAATTGATTATAAAGTGGCAATATTTCTGTGCCTTGATTAACAGTGGTGATCGCCATTGTGCGCTACACATGTGTGGCGGTGTAATTAGAAGAAAATCGGCGGTGCTTTCCCGCTCGATAATGAGGCTTTTCTAATCAAGTCTACATTGATGTTTTATAAAGATATCTGCTATAGGTGGTAGCTCGTTCACTCACCCAAGCTCAAGAGCTTGTCTCATCATAAAACAGAATGTGCTTTATTCTTTCGCACATTCGCTGGGTTTCAAGTGCAAAAATTTTGATGATCTGTTTTTTTTCAAGCAGCTAAAGGTAATACGGCATAGACTGCACATTGCCCTCACAAATTCTCCCTGTTCCACGGGTTCTAGTAGGTCAGCTAGACTTGCCGAGTTACTGTCAAGTAAGGGAAATGTGTCATCTTGACTCGGCAATAAGGTGTCAGCTGTCTCTTTTTAATCAACAGAGCTTCGTTGGATCTCAAAAATTTCTTGTATCAAAAAAAAAAAAATGAAATTCTACTTTACTTACAATAAAACTTCATTCAAGAAGGGAATAAAATATTATCAGATCTTTTACATGTAACTTTTTTAATTTATTCATTTGTACATCACCAATACAGTATGTCCATCAGATCTGGACATACTGTATTGGTGATGAAGGATTGACAGCCACACTGGTCAGCTGAATTCTAAGGGTCCACTCACATGGAGGAAAATGGTGAGGAATTTGGTGTGGAATTTCAGCGCTGAAGAAAAAGCCTCCCATTGACCTCAATGGGTTCCTTTTTCTGCTAGTCTATGGGGTTCATGTGATTTGACTGCACACCACTTGCAGTTGAATTCGGTATTCTGTTCAGGGGGTTCCCATGTGGACTCCCAAAATGGAATCCCAAACGCAGATGTTAGGAAGAACCTGTATGCTGCAAACAAGGCTGGAACGCAATAGCAGGCACATGCACTTGGAGGAAGGGGAACTAAATAGGAGTAGAGATACAAACCCCACCCTTCACAGATAGGAATGACTGGCCAGACAGTCTGACAGTCAAACAGGCACATAGGAAACAACTGAAACCCTAAATACAACTAAATATAGCCAGAGGAGTCTCTGGCACGCCTCCAGCACATGCACCGTATAGCAGTAAGGCCTCAGTGTCCCCGGATCTTGACAATAAGGTTTCTAAAAACCATTCACAAGAATTTAAAATTTCTCAGAAATATTCTCAGAAGATAATTTTCCAGGAAAGTAAGTAACGTGCTACACATTTCAGTGTAGTCTGCCAACAAACTTAGGGTATCTTTTCATTTGCAGTATTTGATCCGTTCTTCTGGTCCATTATATAACCAGATAAATGGATTAAACAATAAAGATGATCTGTCTAAAGATGGATAACAAGGAATCCCAATGGATTTGTTGTATTCTTTTTCTTTATATAAATGTAGATTGTGAGCCCCACAATGTGCATGTTTTCCCTATCAGTTTGTCTTTTTTTGTAATATGGGATGGAAATCCATGCAAAGACAGGGAGAACATACAAACTCCTTGCAGATGTTTTTTTTTTTTTTTTTTTGCCCTTGGCAGGATTTGAACACCAGGACTCCAGCGCTGCAATGCTAACCACTGGGCCACCGTGTGTATTCTTGACATTGCTGGAGCAAAAAAAAAAAAAATGTATCTGGTCCCTAAACTCAAAGGACAGCAAAGTATATGAGAATGTAGCCTTAAGGCGGTGCCCCCACAGGAAGGAAAAGGCATTTTACAATAAGGGCACAGTGGATGAATCCCATGCCCACTCTGCAGTAAAAACTGTGGTGTGGACATGCCGTGACTTCTAAAACCGGTGCGATTTCGGAAATCACAGCATATCAATTATACCTACAGAAACGCTGGCGGTTTCCCCATAGGTATAATTGCAGCAAAAAGTCCAGGGAGGACAACTCCTGAGTTCTTGGTGGTAACTCTTTCCAAACCCTTCCTCTCTTAGTTGATGCCTCTTGGATGTCAGACACCACAGGAGTTGTCAATGGAGTATAGAGGTAAAGAATTTGGTGGGGGTCACCACAAGGGTTGAGCCTATCTTGAAATTTCAGGATCGTTTTTAAAAATTGATTTCCGATCATTTTCCATTCGAACCTGATCCCAATTCCGATCCCAATGCAGGTCAATGGGATTTTTTTAAATAAACGAAGATCGGATTTTAAAAACAATCCTATTCACTACACAGCATGTAGTCCAATTTTTTTTTTTCAATTTTTGGATTCCACGATGTGTAGTAATTTAAAAAAAAAAATCCCCTGGCTACTTAGCCCCCCCTGTTGTCCACTTACCTGCAATATCCGCTGCCGCTGTCGCTCCAAGTTCTTCTCAGTCAGGTCCTCTCTCATTGACATTCCTTCAGAGCGCTGTGCGTGCCCCCACCTCTCTAGGGTAGTGTTAGAGATTATGGGAGTAGGCGGTGCTTGTTGTGGCTTAGGAGAGTGTTGGCGGGGAGATGCCAGTGCATCACTTACGTCTCCACTCCCAGTACCCTCCCACACTCTCCTAAGCCACAAGCCACACCTTCTCCCAGCATCTCTAACAGAAGAGGAGCGAGAGGAATGGGGAGCAGCAGCACTTCTGTGCAGATAAGTTGAGCGAAGTCCGCGAGTAGATAGATACTATCTACTCTTCTGTTTCGTCCCTGCTTTACTGTATACTCAGCTCTGCTTCATCTCAGATGTAGCAGAGTTGAGTATACAGCTCTGCTACATCTCAGATGTAGCAGAGTTGAGTATACGGTATAACAGGGACGGAGCAGAAGAGTGGCAGGCTGCGGTAAATGCATAGGAATGAATGGACGCAGCCGGCATGCAGGGGGTTAAGCGGCTGGCCGCTTCCATTTCGAATAGTACTCGCTCATCTGATACTATAGCTTTTCTCACAATGATTGGCCAGTAGCCAAGCATTGTGGGAAATAACCTCCGACCTCAATCCCGCTGTGAAAGATCGGGATTGGAATTCCGATCAGGATCGTGAAATTCACTCGATCGCCGATCGGAATCCGAACATTTCCGATCCCGATCGCTCAAACCTAGTCACCACCAATAACATAGGACACTTCACAGGTAAAGGAATACCCAGAGGACACTTGGTTTTTCAGTTGTATCGACCACGAGTGAATACAGGCACTAATTTTGAAGTGCTATGAGTTGGATGTAGTTCTGATGAAAACAGATGACAAGATTATTAGTAGGAGCCATAAGTTAGGAGGACATGGACTTGAGTTAAGAGTTTTATTAGATTTTTTGATATGGAGAAATTAACACTAAAATCTCTTGCATTCCATTATATTGGATAAGTAATAAACATAAAACTCAATTGTCAGACAGCTTACCGGCCTTACAAGTCATATTTTTGATAGAGAAATCAAGCACGAGTATATAAAACCGATACCGAGAGCCACATCTTCTACTCGCTATAAAACGTAAGATAGATTTTTGTTTCAAATGGATCATAACGGTTACAAATGAGGTTTTCATAGTAGTGACATAATATATTTTATGGCATAGATCCTAAGTTGGAAAGTAGGTCAATCAATAAGGATACATTCCAGTAATTCCCACAGAAAATAATACGTGTCTATAATAAATCTTAAATTGCTTAGTTTGGACTTTCGCGGCTTATTTTTACCTTTTTAATACTTTTTCGAAACATTTTATGGTGACACTGTACAATTGCTTTTGGCAAAGAAAGTAAACTTTATTAGTAAATACGGCCTGGTCTATAAACAGTACTGTGTAAAAGTTTTAGGCAGGTGATTTAACCAATACAAGTGGTAATTTTTTGTGTTTGTCAATGAACAAAAGCAAGTGAATTAGCAAAAGAGAAATCTAAATCCAATCAATATTTGGTGTGGCCAACCTTTGCCTTCCAATAATTCTTCTAAGTCACTTGTACACATGTTTGGAAAGAACTTGGTAAGGAAGAAGTTCCAAAGATTTTGGTGAACTAACCACATCTTTTCTATAGGCTAGTGTATAAGCAAAATGTAACCCAAGACATGGCATAGGATACAAACAGGATATAAAAGGATGTCCTTACTAGGATTCTATGGAATGTAACACTCACCACCTTTTAGGGGATTGGTTACTTAGAAGCTTTCATTAGGAATAATGTTGGTGAACATTCTGCCTCTTGTTTGAACATTACATCATGGCTTATACTGCATTGTCCACGAATGAACAGACTACCGAATGCATTGGCAAGAGGTGTACAGTGAAAGCACATGGACCCCATAGACTATAGTTGGGTCCGTGTGCTTCCTGCATGGTCTCCGCATGGTCTCCGCACAATCTACTTTCCTGTCTGCATGACTCGTGTGGAGACCGTGCGGAAAGAACATTGACCCCATTATAGTTTATAGGGTCTGTGTGCTTTCACTGCACACCGCTTGCCAATGCGTTTGGTAGTCCGTCCGGGGGGGTGCCCCATGTGGACTCCCCGAATGGATTACAGAGGCAGATGTGAACAAAGCCTTAGCAGCATGAATTTCTAATTATCTTTATAGACCTGACTGTCAATTTTCCCCTCTAGCTTCAAGGCCACAATTACGTTCCTTGGACTGTCAGTGATAGAAGACTGATCGTCCCATGAGGAATCCTGTTTATAAACTGCGTATATACCAGGATAGCAGAAGTAGCAGCTGCCACAGAGCCTGGGACATTAGAGGGCCCGGTAGGCCCTGATGCTTTTTTTTAAAATAGGCCATTACCTACTGGAGTAAATATAGCCGGTAACGGGCCCTATTTACTTACCGATCCTTGCTGCTCACGGTATCCTGGGAAGCAGAGGTGGCTGTGAACAGTAGCGGGGATCGGTAAGTGAGGCCATGGGCCCGTAAACACCAACAAAAAATGGTATGATTATACTCTGGGGTCTTTTCAGACCCTAGACTATAATGATCAGAGAGCCAGGAGAGGTGAGAGAACATAAAAAACTGTTACTTACCTCTCCTGTGCTCTGGCAGATTGGAAAAACTCCAATCTGTATAATAATAGTATAATTGTTCATGGGTGGTCCATTATGGGGCATAATACTGTGTGAAAGAGCCATTATGACATTATACTTCTGGAGGCCACTTTGGGACATTATAGTGTGTGTACATGGTGTGTTATACTGTATGAGGTCCTGGAAAGTGGGCGCTATGCCATGGAGATGGGGGGCCTAGTCTTTACTAGTTACATCACTGGTTTGAAGATTAAAGGGGTATTCCCATGACGCTTGCTCACTAACCTGCAGGCTGTTGTGCTCTCTTCGCTTCCTGCTTTTCTCAGCACATAGGTGGGTGGGGTTTCACTTGCACAGGGTTGGTTGTAAATGAATTACCACAGTGTGATGCTGATGTAGCAGAGCTGGATTTGAGTCAGTTTGCATTACATACAGAGGTAATGGACTCCCTATCTCAGCCCTTATCAGCCAAATTCAATTAAACTGACTGATAAGAACTCAGAAATCCCAGAGCTCTCTGAGAATCTCCGCTACTTATCAGACACAAACAGCTCAGAGCTGCTCCCAGCCCATCCCCCCCCTGAGAGGAGACAGCTACATATCACTTGACAAATGAGCAGATAATCCCAAGAGCCATAGAAATGGAGTGTAAACAATGAAGTGAATAAATTAAGATAGCAGCCAAACAAAGCAGATTTGATAAAGCAATGCATTTAGGAAAAGTCTTAAATCTACATAACTAGCAGTATAGATAGGATCCTTGTGATGTGATCTCTTTAATGTGGCTCTCTCAGAGATCCATACCGTGTTGTCCAAAACTGATGAGATATTAATAATATTAACCTTTAATATTGTATTTCACCCTCTATTGTTTACTTTATATGCGTTTCATGCCCCTGAGGACTCTTCATGAGCCTAATTTTTATTTTTCGACTTCTATTACAGGACTGTCTTACATGTCCAGGTAAAGCAGTCGGTAAGATAATGTATATAGTACAATTTGCAATATGTCAACCCCAAACCTCGAATTTTGAACATCTCGATACAGAGCATGGATATTCTATTGAGGCTGATGGCCGATGTTTACTCTACAGAATATTGTAAAAGTGTTCTTAAAATCTCGCTGCAAAGTAAAACATTATTCAACATTATGGTATATAATGCTTTTCACTGATATTTTCCCTCACAATTGCTATGATTTCCTCAGTCCAGCCTTTTTCAACGAGAACAAGAAAAGAGAGAGGAGAATGTTTACCATATATATGAAAATGGAGTACAAAATTACCATTGTGTGTGCAGTGGGGAAAGAGCAGAAAACAGCATATAAATATCTGTCTTGCTGTGCTATGAAATGTTTAATGGCTCGGACAACATTTTTGAATATTAAAGGAAAATTCTACCTTAAAACTAAAATAAGAAGGAGGTTGGTATAAAAAAAACCTACTGAATTGTGCCAGTGAAACATCTTCATATTTATATGAGCTGCTGTAAAAAAAAAAATTCTCATCATTACCGAGTGGACAAGACAATAATATACAGCTACTACTAACACAACAGAAATCACATGCCTTACCAGATACGCATGTCTTCACATGAGGGGCTTGCTATGTGATGATTGGGGGCTAGGGATAGATGCTCTCATATGAAGGACTTGCTATGTGATGATCAGGGGTTGGGATAGATGTCTTCACATGAGGAACCTGCTATGTGATGATCAGGGGCTGGGATAGATGCTCTCATATGAAGGACCGGCAATGTGATGATCAGGGGTTGGGATAGATGCTCTCATATGAAGGACCTGCTAGGAGATGATCAGGGGCTAGGGATATATGTCTTTGCATGAAGGACCGGCAATGTGATGATCAGGGGTTGGGATAGATGCTCTCATATGAAGGACCTGCTAGGAGATGATCAGGGGCTAGGGATATATGTCTTTGCATGAAGGACCTGCTATGTGATGATCAGGGGCTAGGGGTAGATGTCTTCACATGAGGAATCTGCTATGGGATGATCAGGGGCTGGGATAGATGCTCTCATATGAAGGACCTGCTGTGTGATGATCAGGGGCTAGGGATATATGTCTTTACATGAAGGACCTGCTATGTGATTATCAGGGGCTGGGGATAGATTCTCTCATATGAAGGACCTACTGTGTGATGATTGGACTAGGGATAGATGCTCTTATATGAAGGACCTGCTATGTGATTATCATGGGCTGGGGATAGATACTCTCATATGAAGGACCTACTGTGTGATGATCGGGCTAGGGATAGATGCTCTCATATAAAGGATCTACTGTGTGATGATCAGACTAGGTATAGATGTTCTCATATGAAGGACCTGCTATGTGATGGTCAGGGGCTAGGGATAGAAGTCTTCACATGAAGGACCTGCTATGTGATGGTAATGGGCTAGGGATAAAAATCTTCACCCGAAGGACCTGCTATTTGATCATCAGAATGTAGAGACAAATGATTTCATATGGAGGACCTGCTATGTGATAAGCAGGAGCCTTGGTTAGACTATCCAGGATCTGAGACCATAATGGGTCTCAAAGTTTTATCATATGGAAATACTATTAGGAGCTGATTTTGGGCCACCATAGGCAATATATTTTGGTAACCCATTAGTTTTTAAACTACTTCCTATATGGCATAACATCTTTAAAGTTTATGATGCATATATAACTGATGTGTATGTATTTTGTATAGATGGAGAGTGGACCCTCTCAAGCATTTACCTCCAGCTGGTCTTCCCTCCCAAACCAGGTGACATCACCATATAATATTGGGGCTTTCTAGTTGTAAGTGAAGGAGCTGTACTATTTGTCCTAAACATAGTAAAGAATGAACGTCACACTTGAGTTGTGCCAGTGAGTTTTCCTTTTTATTCACACTTGTGATAGTAGTAGAGTTGGAGTAAAATGTTTTTCGGTATTCGCAAATACCTTCTTCAGACTCTTAACGCGTAGTGTCAGTAGCACAATACAAATTTCCATACAGTAATGAGTCAGGTAAGTATCGGCGTAAATTATGCTCGTTCCCAAGCAGGGCCCGCTTGAATTTGTGAAAATGAGTGGATCAGTCAGTGGGGGCGCCACGCTGCACAGATAAATGGCATGCACTCCAGTCAACGAGGCCCCGCCAAAGGGTAAGGAGAAAAAAATCAGGACATGTCCTTGCCCGCAGAGCTATTCGGAGTTCTCAGAGTTCTCCAGACCGAGTTGTATAGGTAACGTACTTGTGCAGTTATATAGTTATAATGCACATATACAGTTCTATAGGTAATGCCCTACATACATGATATAAAGTAAAGTAATGCTGTAAAAAGTTCTCTAAAGAATTCTGTGGAAGTTTTTATAGCTATAGACTGGAATGAACGCCTTGTATGTTACCGTCACCTTTCATTTTAAATTATTTAGCACTGAAGATGTAGCTGTAGTAAATATACTAAATGGACTTCACATTGTTATAGGGTGGGCTGTTGTTGAGCCTATGATTCATGAAAGGACTGTCCTTGATTTGCAAACAAATACATTTACCTTCAACATAAGTGTTAGAGATTGCATTGCCCTTGGAAGCGATGAATTAATGCATTCTAAATTTATAACACTCCTCTCCACAAGCAGCAGATTCAATGCTAATGCTTTCACTTAACATGGGATGTATTGTAGGATCCAGCTTGAAGAGGCATATTCAGCTTCCTATTCATCTGCTGGGTATTTGTTCAGTAGAGAGGGTTTCTTTTTTCCTATATAATATAAATTGAGCCAGGGCATGTAGACCATAAAGTCAGTTCATGGAATAACAAGGAGTCCATGAGAATAGATCTTCTACTTATGTTAGCCATATTTTTGCTGCAGTATGTGCTATGTAAAACTGGAGACCTTTCTGTTTATAATCACAGCAAATAAAGCTAACCATATCTTCCCTCTGATCCCATACTGCAACCCCTAGCCCCAATTCCACCATACACATGCAAGCTTGCCTAAGGGTACATGTGCCTGGAAAGAGAAGTAAACCAATATTCTGCACCCTTCTTTCCTCCTGCGTCTGCTGCTGGGGAAAAGCCTGGGCCCAGGTCTGCCCATGGCTGCATCCTATTGCAGAAGGGGAAGCAGGGAACAGCCATAAGCAGACTCAGGGTGGTAGGTAAATAGGCCGCTACCTGCTGGGGATATTCCAGCAGGTAGCGGCCTATTAAGCAAAAACAAAAATGTATCCTCACTGACCTACCTTGTGATCCCTTGATAGAGCCCTGTGACGCTGCTATTGTCACCTCCTCTTCTACTTCTGTCTATATCTCAGCGTAGATGTCTAAATAAATAAAATGGTGAGATCACCGCCCCCTCCAAAAGTGCCACCTGAGGCGGCCGCCTCACCTTGCCTCATTAGAGGTGTGGCCCTGCCACTACCAAGAGCACTATTGGCCCTATGGTTAAAGAGGCCTTGCCTGCTATATACAATATCCTGAAAGAACTGGGGAACTTTAAAATTCCTATATTCAGACATGGGAAAAGTCTCCTTGTCCAGATATTAGGTCAAATCGATATTCTGGAACTCCCCAGAACCTTCCAGATGTTTTTGAATTCATGAGACTACTGACAAGCTCAAAAAAATAGTACAAGACATTGCCAGTTCTTAATAAATATACCCCTGATGACGTCCCCCCCTGCCCCCTCTATTGGAAAAGCCTCAGGCTCCTTTTCACACATATAGTGGGATTGCATAGTTATCAGTCCCTATTGGTCCTGGATCTAGGAAATTGGATCATATCTGTGGCTCCAAGGCACCTCTCTCATCTTCAGTCACCTTCTTAAACATATGGACCCCATTCCCTAGCGGTTTCCAGATTCAATTATGGCTTCAGTTCTTATCTGCAGCCAAAGCTCTCTTTCCAACAGAGTCCCCACTATGACACCCCAGATCTCATACTTACTGAAAAGGTCACTCAGATCATGCACATGGAAGAATTATGTTATCTTGAAATGTGCACCTACAGTATCATAACTATAGGTCCATATGGGAATTTGTTTTTTTTTTTGTTTTTTTTGTTTTTTTTTGGGGGGGACAGATTCTCCCTTAGGTAACAACTCTGTTGCTCCATCTTTTTCTTCCTCTTAAACCACAATTCTATTTTTATTCTACAACATCCCCAAAAACTGAGATCTTGACATTTTCAATAAGCAAAATAGATATTGAGACGCTCATTATGTCTTCTAACATTCCAAATATCAGTTGTGTTTCTATTACTGCCTTTATTTGTTTACCTTAGAAATTCCTGTATTAGACATCCCTATGTATTCGGATGTGACTTGACTGTTCCTCAATCTCTAAACTAAAATTGAATTAAAAGATTTTTGAAAAGATTTGAGATATCTTGCTCTGGTGTCTATACAGAACAGCAGTTGGCCAATGGGGGTGGGGGGTGAATAGAGTGTTGGTTTGGCATTCATAAATGAAGGAGAGAAGCCATATTTAACCAATATAGCTTCCATCCACGAATGACTATTTGACCTTTTCAAAGGTCTTCTCAGAACGGCAGGATTATGTAGGACTTGCCATGAAGAATAGCTAGCACGCTGTAAGACTATTAGTGCTAATGCTCCTTCAGTTGTAGGGCCAAAGCCAAATTGATCAGGACTAGAGATGAGCGAACAGTAAAATGTTCTAGGTTCGATATTCATTTCGAGTAGCCCCTCAATATTCGACTACTTGAATCGAATATCGAATCCTATTATAGTCTATGGGGGGAAAATGCTCATTTCAGGGGTAGGCAATGTTCGATCAAATTATACTTACCAAGTCCATGAGTGAGGGTCGGGCTGGATCCTCCGTGCAGTCTTCTACTTGTAGCTTCCCCGCGGCATCTTCCGGCTCTTCATTCACTCTGCCAGGCATCGGGCCTGGGCAGAGCCGACTGCACATGGCCGCACTACAAGCATACCTGCGCAGTTGGCTCTGCCCAGGCCCGATGCCTGGCAGAGTGAATGAAGAGCCGGAAGATGCCGCAGGGAAGCTGCACGGAGAAGACTTCTAAAGGTAGGAGAAGAACCAGCGTTGATTGGCCGACTGTATAGCATTCGGCCAATCAATGCTGGTTCTGCATCGAACTTTTACATTCGAACAGCGAGTGGTACTCAATCGCGTACGAGTATTTCGAATACCATAGTATTCGATCGAATACCTGCTCGATCGAGTACTACTCGCTCATCTCTACTAGCATGCTGTAAGACTATTAGTGCTAATGCTCCTTCAGTTGTAGGGTCAAAGCCAAATTGATCAGGACCTGTGAGGTTTCAGTGATGATTGTTCACACACTTCTACTGATTCCAGTACAGTTGGAATTTTTTGTCCATCCACTACCATTCCTGAGCAATCTGTGCTGTTAGTTTCGGTATCTAATAGGATAATTAGGCTCTGTACTGTCAGGTAGGCGATCTCTGACTGTTTACTATAACCCAGACCACCCATATGACAATAGAGAGTCTAATTAGCATATTAGGTTCTTAAACTAACTGCACTGAATGCTCAGGAATGGTGGGGGGAAAATTCCTACTGGGCTGGAAACAAGGGAACAGCTACTGATGGATGCAATGGGTTGCAGTCAATGAAGGTAATGAAAGATCCTCTCTATTTTATCTACTTTATAAGTTTTACAATTTACCATTCAAACCAAATCTCAGCCCAAACAATTAAGAAATAAATCAAGCAGATTTTTATTTTACATTTGGACTCTTTTATTTCAGCTCCCGTATCCCACTTTCGCACCACCCCACCCGCTCTTTGGAAATAGCACAAAGCCGTACTTAACTCACAAGTTTCCGCTTAATATCTGACACACGGCTTTGAATAGACTATTTTGTTTCTTTGGATTTTTTTTTTCCATGAACTGCATGTTTTACGTAGAAAATAAATCCCAAATAAAGCATAATAGAAATCATGCCACAAATATCTCAAAAATATAAGAATGAAGGATTTGCTTGGATGGTGAGATTGTTAAAGAGGTGTAATAGTTTGTGTTTTAGAACCGCTCACAAGTAGGATTTTGTACATTTCAATGATATAATGGAGAAATCTTAAGTCAAAATGAATACTGCCGTTGCTATGGTTGCAGTCAGCGTGTTGATACTCTGCATTTGCAATAAGAAAACTAATTATAGCTAAAGTCTATTTATTAACATTTCAGAATAAATTGGCATAGACAGCGAGCGACAAGCCGTGTTAATACTACTCCATTATTACCCCTCAAAGGTTGGTATAACTGTAGCTTCCGACATTTATCATATGAAAATGTCAACAACCATCCTCGTAGCCATTCACACCAATAAACAAGCTTCAATTCTGCCGATCGCGCCAATTTTTGACAAGATCACTTCAGTCCAGCTGACGTTTTGTCGGGATTTGGTGATATACGTAAAGTAACATAAAAATATACATTGTGCGGTATAAATATTTATTTCGAGTTCCTAATAATTTTTTGAAAAGCCAAACAATTGAAATTGGAAAAATTCCTGGTATAATATTACATGGTTGTTTCCCAATAGACCACCTGATTTGTCAGCTACATGGCACACCATCACTTTTTCAGTTCTGTATTGGGATATGTATGCTAGTATGTCTGGATATATAAGTGGTCAGTGTTTATGACTAGAGATGAGTGAACAGTAAAATGTTCGAGGTTCGATATTCGTTTCGAGTAGCCCCTCAATATTCAACTACTCGAATCGAATATCGAACCCTATTATAGTCTATGGGGGGGAAATGCTCGTTTCAGGGGTAGGCAACGTTCGATCAAATTATACTTACCAAGTCCACGAGTGAGGGTCGGGCTGGATCCTCCGAGAAGTCTTCTCTGTGCAGCGTCCCCGCGGCATCTTCCGGCTCTTCATTCACTCTGCCAGGCATCAGGCCTGGGCAGAGCCAACTGCGCATGCGCAGTCAGTTCTGCCCAGGCCCGATGCCTGGCAGAGTGAATTCAGAGCCGGAAGACGCCGCGGGGAAGCTGCACGGAGAAGACTTCTAAAGGTAGGAGAAGAATCAGCGTTGATTGGCCGACTGTATGGCATTCGGCCAATCAATGCTGGTTCTGCATCGAACTTTTCCATTCGAATAGCGAGTGCTACTCAATCGAGTACGAGTATTTCGAATACCGTAGTATTCGATCGAATACCTACTTGATCGAATACTACTCATCTCTATTTATGACCAATTGCCCAATTATCCTGGGTAACTGTCGTAATTCTAATTATTGATGCTGAGTGCCAGCAGTAAGGAAATGACACCAGACACACAACGTTGGTATTAGTTCATCTCTCAGTCGAGAAGGAAATACACTGACGCCCTTTATTAAGGCAACACAGGGTTAATACAACAGCCAGCACAGAAAAAAAGAAAAACAGCAACATTAGTCCTAATGTTCAATCCTGATTGGTGTAGTATTATCTTGATTATGTAAAAGAGAAGCATAAACAGTTCCATAGAAAGCCAACTATGCCCGGGCCTGCGTGGTGTCTTCTAGGGAGCTGTCTTCTAGCAGCAAGCCAAGCACATAACTTCTTACACCCATCCTGGATGCAGGCGCCATCTTATCATATAGCCTCACAGCATGTTTCTTAAGCAGCATATGTACATTTTATCAAAGATTATGTTTTTGCAATATGACAGCAAACAAAAGGAATACTTGTATTCTCTAACCTTACCAGGTATACCTAAAAGAGAACCAGTCAACAAGTTATACCCTTATAAATATTGTTCACTACGATATATACTCGGATAAGACGTTACTTAACTGCTTACTGCCCAGTAATGGAAGATTTATTTTAAAAAGAGGTTAGAAAAACTGCTAGGTCAGTTGCAAGTATTCACTGAGAATTACCAGACCATCCAAGTAGACGCATAGCGTGAAGCTCCAGGGCACCAATGCAAAATATATAAGTTATATAGTGCCTGGCCCATGCATTCTGTCTTTTTAATCATAGAGAGGTGTGTGGGCTCTCTGTGACTCCACAAAACTGTAGCAATTGCAATCTCTGCACTCTATATATATATGATCCTGCATCCAAAGGTTTTTTTGAGCTAATACCTTCGATTAACAGAGATGATGGTTCCCATTGTAAGCCACTCACACAGTTAGTGTTTTATTTATACCAAGGTGCAGACTTTGTCATAATTTAGGATCATCCTCTGGGGGCTGTGAGTCTAAACAGAAATCTACTTGAGCTCATGTCTGGCATATATTTCAGGCCTAAGTGATGATAACTTAATAAAAACTTTACAAAAATGTTGACTTTTATGGCTTAAATCCAAGTTTTGTGACACACAAAGACATAACAGATTGGTCCCAGGGAATTTTCCCCTGTGTGGGCATAAGATTCATTTCTGAAATATATTCTATGTCCTACAAGAAAAACATACTTTTATCTTCTGTACCACTTAACACAAGACTTATCAGCCAACTGTGCATTATGTAGGGAATGTCATCTATAAAACTTACTCAATCACATATGTAGATGATATGGCAGAAGCCCAGCCGACTCTAGAAATCCAATATGAATTTGGCAGAACAATATTACAGGTTATGGGTTCTAGATTTTGTTAAGGACACGTTGATCCAGGGTTTTTTTACTGACTGCCATATTGGAGTCAGGAAGGAATTTTTCCCCTGAAATGGGAAAAAAAAAGCCTCATGGAGTTATTTGCCTTCCTCTGGATCAACACTAGGGTTATAGGTTTGACTTGATTGACTGATGTCTTCATCCAACCTCATCTGTTAAGTAACTATTAGGGTTGAGCCGATCTTGAGATTTCAGGATCAATTTCAAAATCCGATTTCCGATCATTTTCCAGCCAATCCCGATCGCTATCGTGAAATTTGCTTGATCGCTCAACCCTAGTCAATGCTTCGCTATGGGAAAAATCCCTTTTAGGATTGAGCCGATCTTGAAATCTCAAAATCCGATTTCCGATCATTTTCCAGCCGATCCCAATTGCGAAATTTGCTTGATCGCCGATCGGGATCCGATCTTTCCCAATCCCGATCGCTCACCCTTAATAACTATACATAACATGGCTACAAATAGAGGGGCAAAGATCGGACATGTAAAATTCAGCATGCTCAATACTTCTTCACACCACCAACATCTGTCAGGGGAGATTTAGGACATGTCCATAAGCAGTAGACTGGTAGCCAGCCCCAAAATCTAGCCAATAGGTATATTAAGTCCCTGAACTAGTGGGGAGAATTGTAAAGTTAAGATTTTTATAATTGTAAAACTTTATAAGATCATTTATTTACTTTTCTTTATTTCAAACTTCGAGATACATTTCTTATGAAATATGTAAATTCGAGTGATTTACAAGAACAATAATTCTGTCCCCTACTGGGGTATACATGACTCCTCAGTGACCTTATTGTATTTTTTTATTTTTTAGCTTTCCAATTATTTTTAAATTAGATTAGAAGTTTCCAATTTGTATCACTGAATAAACCTAAGCAAAGTAAATTAGATTTTAAAGATCTCAGAGCATGTCTCATCCCACGGTCTGTTCTGAAGAAGAGCTCTCGCCGTAGATAAGTGCTAATCACATTACTTATATTACATGAAGAATAGACTTCATAAGGTGAAGGTCATCATCCTTTCCAATGTGAACATATCAGGGGGCTTGGAAACATACTTTTTGGCTTGTTACTATTTGTACTGCGGTGAGAAAAGACTACGTGATATGAGACGAGAGGTTTCTGAGCGTTCTCTTGGTGCTATTGTTACATTAGCCGTACTTTACCTTTCCCGAGGCTCCATCACAAGTTTGTGTGTGTGTGCTGTTGCGACCTGCTAAAATGAAATACATCAATCAACTCTGAAACACAAACTAGGTCTACAGTATAAAGAACTTTAGAAGGGCCACAAGAATTAATGCCTCCGAAGCTAGGAGCAATTCAACTGATTATGTTGGACAGCTGTCAGATGAGTACATAAACACCTCCAGGGGTTAGATGGGCATTCAATATATTAGTGCCTATCGGGCATTCCCTGGTGAGCAAATAGAGGGTTAATATAATATATGGTGACTGTTGATAAAGAGCAGTTGTCAAATAAATTCACCAATGTACAAATCTTTGTGTACTTTTAAGAAATATTCTCTCGCAGCCTCCGATAAAAAGATATTGTCTCTGAATTGTATAGGCAGAAGCTTCAGTGGAGTTTTGCCAATCCGCAAATTGATTTGCAATTCACCCACCGTACGGATACATTTGAATACATACAATTGAATAGACTTGATGTGTTTCTGATTTGCTTTTGGTGAGTCGAAACAAATAGATGAGTAAATCAATGAATCGGCATATCAATTTGTTCATCTCTACTGCTGATACTGAATATTTGCCAACCGACTTGACAAATGCTTAACCTTGACCGAGACTTTAGTTTGCTCATTTCATCATATTTTGTTTTTGCATTCTTAACTATTTTAAAAAAAAAAAAACAGGATTTCAGGGGTGCCCTAGATTGAAGTAGAGAGGACATTATGCCGCATATCCATTATGTTTCAATAGACAATGTTTATAGTCTCAGTCTACTCAAAGTCATACAATTTAATCATAAAGGTGATGATGTCCACTTAATAGGACGTCCCTCAGGATATACCCGACTAGGAAGGGAGGAATGGGAAGTAGGCGCGCACAACCGAACACTTCTCAAGGATTCTTCAACAGTTTCATTACGCACAATGCATTTTGGACAGAGCACTTTATCAAGGGCAACACAAACCAAGCGGTATGTCTGTACCGATATGTCATCAAGTGATCAAGTTGTTGTTATTACTAGAGATGAGCGAACAGTAAAATGTTCGAGGTTCGATATTCGATATTCGTTTCGAGTAGCCCCTCAATATTCGACTACTCAAATCGAATATCAAACCCTATTATAGTCAATGGGGGGAAAATGCTCGCTTCAGGGGTAGGCAACATTTGATCAAATTATACTTACCAAGTCCACGAGTGAGGGTCGGGCTGGATCCTCCGTGCAGTCTTCTCCTTGCAGCATCCCCGTGGTGTCTTCGGGCTCGTCATTCACTCTGCCAGGCATCGAGCCTGGGCAGAGCCGACTGCACATGCCCGCACTACAAGCGGACATGCGCAGTCGGCTCTGCCCAGCCCCGATGCCTGGCAGAGTGTATGAAGAGCCAGAAGACACCGCGGGGAAGCTGCACGGAGAAGACTTCTAAAGGTAGGAGAAGAACCAGCATTGATTGGCCGACTGTATAGCATTTGGCCAATAAACTCTGGTTCTGCATCAAATTTTTCCATTCGAATAGCGAGTAGTATTTGATCAAGTATGAGTATTTTGAATACCGTAGTATTCGATCGAATACCTACTCGATCGAATACTACTCTCTCATCTCTAATAGTGATGGTTACGGGTGCCAAGAAGTATAATCAACCTTAGTGTGGTTAGGGTAATCTGTGGGTCTCCTTGGCTTATGGACCAGATGGAAGTTGCAATCTCAATACTGATGGCAGTGCTTATGGGCCCCATAAGGCTCCAAGGCCCTGGTGTGACTGCACCCTCCGCACCCCCTCAAGTTACGCCCTTGCTACTTCCTTACACTTCAGTGCTGGTCTGGGTCCTCTAGGACTTAGTTGCTCCTGTAGCTCCCAGGTCTTAGTGGACTATGTAACCACAGAATTGGAAGGGGAGGTGTGCCATAGAAATTGGGAAGGCAAGGATGGTAAAAAATATATATCCCTGTCTTCTCTCTGAGATGTCTGGTTGTTTAAATAGTTGACTCCTTCTTCTGCAGCTGCACAATCTTGTGCTCATTGTATATTTTATGTATTATATGTAATCCACCAAATGTAGAGCACCATGGAATTAATGGTGCTATATAAATAAATAAATAATAATAATAATAATAATAATAATAATAATCTCCGTGAGGACGTATTGGTATGTCCCTTCAGGGATAGATGCCGATGCATATAGTCAATAGGCGGTCGGTATCTAGTTAAGTTACATACACAATTGTTTCTTATCTTTATTTTTGATTGTCAAAATCAACCAGTCCAGGGTTTTCCTAATATGGCACAATATTGTATTGAAGTTGTATCATGAGAAATTGGAGTCCTTCACAAAATCCAGGAAAAGTAAGGGTGGTCACACACACTTCTATTAAGATGTAAGGGTCAACATTGTCAACTGCATCCTGAGACAGATATATGGCTTATTGTATGCAAAGAGAGTTTTTCTATGAAGAATTACACTGAGTTTTCGAGGAGGTTAAGCTCACCACTAGCTTGTGTTCACTACTTTTCCTCAAAGGCCCAAGTGCTGAAAAGCAGTGGAAATTGGCGAGCCAGATACATTCTACATTCTTGATAGAATAATTGCTACATCCACAAAATTCTCTTGATAGAATAATTGCTACATCCACAAACTACCTGGAATAGATTTTAACCCAGTGATTTATCATCATCCTGTACAGAAGGGGAACAAATATATGATTAGAGATGAGCAAGCTGTTTGCAACAAGCCAGGTTCATTACGAATTTTCCAAAAAATCTTAGGTTCGCTTTGTGTTACAGTGTAATGACATTGGTGCTCCACATATGACCACTGAGGTCAAATCAGGGCCATTGATTGATGTCCCGCAGAGGCTGGAGGAGGCCAAAGATAGCATGGAAGAGATGGATGAGAAGAGACCCCGATTATAATAATAGGACTTCTGGTGAAACGAAAGTGGTGGATGGACCTTGAGGAAATTCATGCCATCTCTATATATAATGTAAAGTAAGTTTTCAATCATCTTTCATCATCTATCATGAAGTGATGGCTCCTTTACCTGATTCTGTTCCAAGAAAGTTACTGCCACATGTAGTACAATGTATTACAACGTAGTGCATTATAGTATCCGAGCTCTGTCAGGAAAAAAATGTAAGAAAAATGCAAGTTGCCTTGACCAAACAATAGGTTTTATAAGCAAACTTAATATTAGCATTCAATAAGCTAAGTAAATTCCTAATGAAACTCTTCATTTCATACAAAAAAATATACATTTAGGGCAACCTTGTCTTTCACAACTGAAAAGTCTATTATATTAATACTGTCTAGAGATGAGCGAGTAGTATTCGATCGAGTAGGTATTCGATAGAATACTACGGTATTCGAAATACTCGTACTCGATTGAATACTACTAGCTATTCGCAGTAAAGATTCAATTCAGAACCAGCGTTGCTTGGCCGAATGCTATACAGTGTATAGCATTCGGCAAATCAGCGTTGGTTCTGCAGCAGGCTCGTCCTTGCTAGTCAGGAGAGCTGGCAGCTTGCTGTTACGAGGGAGCTGACTTTTTCTCATAGGAATGAATTGACCAGCGTTGATTGGCCAGTGTACAGCATTTGGCCAATCAACGCTGATTCTGCCAGAGGCTCGTCTGTGAGGAGGCGGAATCTAAGATCGGACAACAGCAGTCTCCATTGTGGGCCGATCTTAGACTCCACTTCCTCACAAACCAGTGTTGATTAGCCGAATTCTGTACACTGGCCAATCAATGCTGGTCAATTCATTCCTATGAGAAAAAGTCCGCTCCCTCGTAACAGCAAGCTGCCAGCACTCTGCTGACTAGCAAGGACGAGCCTGCTGCAGAACCAGCGTTGATTTGCCGCAGGCTCGTCTTTGCTAGTAGGGAGAGCTGGCAGCTTGCAGTTACGAGGGAGCTTACTTTTTATCAGAGCAACTGCAAGCGCTGTGCAGTTAAAGCACAGGGACCCCATAGACTATAATGGGGTCCGTGCGCTTTAACTGCAAAGCGCTCCTCCTAAACACTCTCCTCCTGCTATTCGTGGACTTGGTGACTCTCCTTTAGTCGAATAGTGGTTTCCTCTGAAACGAGCATTTTTTCCCATAGACTATAATTAGATTCAATATTCAATTGAGTAGTCGAATATTGAGGCTCTACTCGATACAAATATCGAATCTCGAATATTTCACTGTTCGCTCATCTCTAATACTGTCACCTCTTCTGATATGTTGTATTTCAGTAAATACATCTAAGTTACATGGAATAAGAATCCTGAAACATATTTTCTAATAACTCTGAATTGCACATTTCCCCTTTTATTTTTCCCATATATACATAAATGAATTGACATCTGGGAGTTACCAGTTAGGGTTGTCCCCACATACTCGGACAGTATCCAATCAGAGCTGCCAGTATGAGACTATTTAACAAAAGGAATTGTTACATTAATTTATTAATTGATTCATAGATTGCTGGAAGGAACAACAAAGGAATAGAATAACACAGAGTCAGAATTGTTATTATGGGGAATGCAATTATTTGTTAAAATTAGGAGTCTCCTTAAGATAGGTTAGCACTAGAATGTCAAAATCTGTGTTGATTTCTCCATTTTTCTAAATATAGATTTAATAGAAATATGAATTACTTAAGTTATTACAGATGTAGAAAAATTTTAAATCACATTTAATGGATTTACAACATTGTTTCTGTCAGGATTCTCAATCCAACTGCTTTACCTTTAAGGTTACCGTGTCAATTTGAAAGTTCAGAAGTTTTCTGGGTTCTATATAAGACCCAGCCCTCCTGCCACAGGGGCCAACTAATTGTTCTAGTTCCAAGTTTGGCTCTGCATCTTGTCTGAGATACGTTTGCATCATTGCTTTTTGGATATTCTATTGCCTGCTGATTTTACATACCCATATGGATTTGACCCTTAGCTTGCCACTTCTTGCTGTTGACCCATGCCTGTACGACTAATCTCCTGTTACAGTTTTATCCAGTAATTCAAATGTCGGGTTCTGGTTTTGGCTTCAGTTTGCAGTGCGTTTATTATTTTGTGCTGTTACTGTGTAGTGACAATTCAGATTTCCAGATAGGGCAAAGTCCAACTTACCTTGCAGTCAGCATTGGTGAAGAGGTCTGGGCTCTGTCTTAGCTCTGTATTTTTTAATGTGGTCATGTGATCCACTAAGACCTGGGAGCTACGTGAGATTCTGAGTCCTAGAGGACCCAGACCAGCACTGCACTGTAAAACTTCACTACATGACGGCTGGCATTGTCATCCTGGAAGCAACATTGGTCCAACCCATAGAACCACCATAATGTAGGAAGCACCCTGTTATCTAAAATAGTGCAATAGGTGTCAGTGTTGCGTTTAACATGCACTGGGGCCAAGGGTCTCAGTCCATACCAGGATACCCCAGACCATAACTCCACCTCCGCCGAACTTTACTGGGTGTCCAAATACTTATTGGTAGACAGTGTGTGTACCAGCCATAACAGTGGCCCAGAATTAAAATGCAATTTTTTCCTTTGACTTTCCTTTGACTTTTTTTGATATCACACTGCAAAAAGTCAAGTTAACTCTGCTGCATTTATATGTGTTATTTAACCATTTGAACCTAACAAACTCGCTACATTGTTCATAACAGAAGCCGTTATACAATTCCGCATCCATAGTACAAAAAGATTTCAGTGGTGTCCCATGGAGGTGTCCCATGGACCCTATTGAATTACAATGGGTTCCGTTGCAGTGGTGATTCACCAAATCCACTTCCATGTTGACAGATACTTGTTAGTTTAGAGGCCAACAGGAGACTGGGGAATCTTCAGAAGAGGAACGGAAGAGAAACCCTGGGAAACCCTTTTAAGTTTGGAGGTTATGTAGAGCCTCCAGGGGCATATCTTAAAAACATATGTTGGGATCCCACAACGATGAGCTGATTCCTTTTTATCAGAGGGCAGTTACAGTCCCAGTTGCAGTAACAGTCTCAGAAATCCAGATACATGCTATACACATAAAGCTATCCAAAGGCTGGATTTTCAGTTTCTGCTTGAAGATAGACTTTAATTACTAAGCCCAGAAATTGATGGCGTGTATACAAGCAACGTTGCGGCATCACTGGACTATGTCTTTAAATCTGACACATTTTAACCATTATCTTTAGACGCCTAACTAAGAAACTGCAGTGTGTGTAAGACTGAATAACATTAACATATTTGGTGTCTCAAGTGGCAGTGGCAAAGGGTCAGACAACCATGACTTGTTATTCGAAACTAATAGGATGTTTTCTCCAAAACAAATTCCTTTTTAACATTTTGTTTCCCTTCTTCTGTAGTGAACATGAAACACTTGCAAAACATGGCTGTGCGCAAAGAGTTTAAAAGCAATGCGCAAAGGCTTTCTTCTTCTCTGCCTCTGGTATAGACATAAGCATCAAGATATTGATTTTTTATCCTTTTGTTTTTACTCTGAGCTCACTCATTAGGCCATCTGTTTCGCATCTAAGTTATCTAACAAGTCATTGTCCTTCCCATCCTCCAACCATAGGCAAATATCATTAGGTTTATGCCGATAACTAGATGCTTTCCATGCACTTCACTTTTATTCCACCGTAGCCTAAATCCATATTACTAAGAAATATAGTTTGTAATACATAATTAAGAATATCCATGTTGAATAATAATTTTAGATAATTATTATCTGTATGTGACAAGTATAATATTAGAAAGATTAAATTATTATTTTAGTGCTTTTCATTATTTGACTATAACATTTTTCTTCCAACCCATCCTAACACTTATATGGAACATGTTCCTATTCACTTTTAATTGTATTATGATGATTATTATCATTGTACCCTCTGGACACATTGTCTATATGGTCTTATCAATCCATAAGATGAAGATCTTAATGGTAAATGATAGGGCAAGCGAATTGGATCAAATTTCACAAAACTTTTGTCCAAACCAAAAATGTGGGGGGTTTGCCATTCCCAAACCATTATTATACAATGTGATGTCTTCAGACCCCAGAGTATAACAAGCTGAGGCCCAGTGGAAGCGAGGAAACATAACAAAGAATGTTACTCACTTCTCCAAGGCTTTGTCATTTCTTCAAATGGTCCCTCAGCTTCCTTTTTGGGCCTCTTCTGGCCTCCTGAATGACACCAGTAGCTGGTCACTGAGGCCTGTGATTGGATCTCAGCAGTCACATGGGGCACGTCAGTATCATCATGCTTAGACACATGACACGGACACTTCCCAAGTGATCTCCAAGGGCTAGTCACAGGTCTCAACAGTCACCTGTGCCCACTGACATCATTCAGGACATAGAAAGGGACCCAAGGAAGATGCTGAGGGACTGATGGATGCCACAACAGAGAGGTTATGTTTACGGATTTCACCTCCACCTCTGCTTATTATATTCTGAAGACTTAATAACTTCAAATCAGTATGAAAAGGGGATTTTCTGTTTTAATTTTGGGCCTTATTATTGTGTCAGAGTCTAGACCCGCCAGACAATTCTCTGATGACTTGATAGGCTAGACCAATTTTGCTATTACACCCTGTTGTCAGTCATTTCCAACCTGCACATGTTGACTGTCATGTATTGTATTCGGATAACCAAAACTATAAAATGTCACAACTTGCTGATACACCCTTCAGGGGCATTAGCATTCTTCTCCTGGCCACCAGTCTCCTCCTGTTGCACAATGCTTTGCTTGTTGGGTCGTGCGCATGAACCAGCTAATGGATTTTTAATGGATCATTGTTGGTAATCTCCCTGATTCCAACCAATTACAATTTCCCCAAGCTTTATAAGAATCTTGCCTACTGAGTTTAAGTAATAAGATCTGGTTCTTTATGGGACCTTGTTATCTCCTCTGCTGTCAGGCCTTACCTATGTTTATGACAGAACTCCACTTTCTTTGACCCTTGTTCTATCTGATCATAAGGTTTTCCTAACCCTCTCCTATGCTGAGTTTTCAGAAATTGAGATTGCATGAGAGTTAGCCATCATTGAGGAGGACTACTCTATAGGTTTCTAGGAGCACCAGGGAATTTCATGGGAGAGTCCATATATCTTTTCTGGTATGAAAGTTGATGAAGCACAATCCTTCAGATTTCAGCAGTAGAAACACTGAGAATTGAGCAGGAATCAAATAGCGCTGTTCTATGTGCAGTGGTTAAATCAGGTACTACAAATCAGCTCACATTTACTTGAATGGGTCCTAAGCTGCAGTGACTCAGTTCAGCCACTCTATAGACAGTGCTGTCTGCTTCCTGTTCTGTTCTCTGTGTTTCAGCTTCTGAGAACAGCTGGAGAATCAGTATTTTTAGACCCAAAAACCCATTTAATCATAATTTGGGACTTAAAAGCAACATGTGGATAATAAACTTTCATATAGTTACATTTTGCATTAGTTATGTCAAATCATTCCTGGGGTCAATTATTCTATTTATATCTCATTTGGATACATTGTATATATTATGGTGATTGCGGGTTTCATGAAGTCACGAGCTATCATTTTCTAAATATGAATCTTGCTACAATGAACTGTTAAAGCTCTTTACATTGTTGTTTTTTCCCCTTCATTGTTTTTGCTATTCTTGTGTCCTCTGAGATATATCTGTGGACATTGCTTTGACCTTTCAAAGAAAAGTAATATTGTTTCAGTCTATTGTGAGCTTCTTTTAGCTCCTGGTCATCAATGAGCCTCCTGATCCGAGAATGATATTTCTAGTTCTTACTTCTAATACTATTGCTCACCTATGCATGATATGCCCTTTGCAATCATCTGTTCCTAAGATTTAGGATCCTGTCAGGCGCGTTCAGTATCCTTATTAATGTGATAAATTGTTTAATGAGTGTAGCATAAAAACATTTTGGGAGACCATTGTAAAAACTGTAGATGGTATTTCCTGAAAGGTTTTATTATATTATGTGCCAGATTTACAGTGCAATTGTAGTTATGACTTCACTGTGGCGTAAAATGTGCCAAAATGTGGAGTATTTTGGTGCAACTCCATGGAATTTGCATCTCGATACAATGTCACACATCTCATTTGAAATACAATTTATAAAATTCACTCAAATAATAGGCTTGGTTTAAGTGAGACAAAATTGAGAGAGTGAGACATATTGACATATGTTATACACTCTATTTACTAAAGGTACATAGATGAATTGTTGTCAGTGGATTATGGATTTATATAGGCAAAATACGAGTTTATCACGAATTGTGTATTGACTATGTATATGAATTGGGTGACTACAGATATATTATGATATCACAAGCCCTTATTAATTGTCACGAGTGTTGAGAACAGGAAAGAATGGACACATGGATATATACTGTCTCTACCAATAAGTATTTGGACACCCATGCAAATGAAGATATCTGCGGTTGTGATGTACATCACGCCTTGGTCCCAGTGCATGGTAAACTCAATGTTGATGCCTATTGTACTATTTTAGATAACAGTATGCTTCCTACATTATAGCGGTTCTATGGGTCGGACCAATGTTACTTCCAGGATGACAACACCAGCTGTTATGTAGTGAGGTCTACCATGGCTTGGTACAGTGACAATCAGGTTAAACGACTGGACTGGCCTGCCCAGAGCCCAGACCTGAACCCTATCGAGCACCTCTGGGACAAGTTGGATCGCTGAACTAAGGGGTGCAACAGTCGACTGAAATCGGTGAAAGAACTTACCTGTCTTCTCCAAGCCAAATGGAATAAAATACCACTAGCCATCATACAAGGACTTGTGGAAAGCCCCGGAGGGTTGAGGCTGTACCAACTGTTTGTGGACTCTCTACCAACTACTGAGTATGAATAAATGGTGTTTTTCTATTCGACCACAGGTGTCCAAATATTTATTTGTAGAAAGTGACTCCAATGACTCCAAACTTTTTCTGACACTAAATACAAACCTTTACTACCTCCAATAGTAAACTACATGAAATAAGATGAAAACGTTCTGACCACCAATGAAGCTAATAAGTCGGCCATACAGCGAGACTGGTTAGTCATATACTGATCCTGGCAGAGATATCATAGTCTTCTACCAGATCTTACCTCTGATCAGTGGCAGGCAAGGAAGTAAAGTGTGTTAGCAATTAACATGGTTATTTCCGGTGGAAGAAAAAAAGCTGAATATAAACTTACTTTTTACAAATAACAGGTATCATGGTCGTATATTAAGACATTATGGCTAATTATAGGACATTAGCTGTCACTTTATGGCAGGCTCTGGGGGTCAGATCGCCTAATGATGCACCATTACTAATAATTTTTATAAAACAACTTGGTTTTCTGTGTCATTGAAATGCTGGCCCATTGACTAGCTTTCTTATGGGATTGATAGGGAAATGAATACATTCATGTATATTTCCTATATGTGTATACATTCTTTCAATAATACTTAAGCTTGTAGCATGCATCTCTCCGGGTCAGCCTGACCCATCTTCCATATTAATCAGAGAATACTGCACCCCATAATAAACCAGATCATAATAAAGTCATAAACTTCTATTAATACAGTACAGATAAAATTAATAGTAGATAGTCATTGGGACTTTGCCTTGTCATGTAACAAAATGATGTCAGCTAACATTACTTCATAGGGTGTGATGGGAATTTACCTTTTTGGGAAATTGTCATTGCATATTAAAATTGCTTATTCTTATATTACACGCCCATATACACCTACTGAGAATTGGTATAAGAAGACATGATGTATGCAATAACGGTATGCTTCTACCCAAGTTCAATTGGTCTCTGTGTTGAATGCATCATTGACTCAAGTCTCTATCTTTAAATTTGACTATCATCCAATATACTTAAGTGGTCCCATTGAGACCACCCCTGACAGGATCAATGTTATTGTCTCTCTTATATCGTATCGTGTCTGGCTGGCTGGTGGGGGAATCACACTGAAGGGCTAAACATTAGACTAACACCTATAGAAGTATAAAGAAAAAGAAACGGGATAAAATCTAAACCCCTGACCATGATATCCCAATGACAAGCTGACAACATTGAAGGTGATTAAAATATTTTTTTTTACTCCTGGTTGTAAGTCGCCCATTATGGGTTACAAGACGTCACCCTTGACAGTTCAAGAAATTTTACTGTAGGGCAAAGTGCATTGAAATCCTCAGGACCAAGTATTACATGTCTTGTAGATTTAGATAAATGAAGGGCAATAAAAAGGGTGGAATTATTTCATTTCCTAGAAATCGTTCCTGCTTTTCAACTTTATTTCTTATTGTTCCAAGAAAACATTCACCGGCCAAGTCATTCAGATACCGTCCAATCTACATGTAGAATTTTTTGAAAAAAAAAAATGGTTTGTTTACAAGAAAGTAAATATATGGGAATCCTTTCAGTCCTCATATCCGTACTCGCTTTACTACTCATACGCTTCACTGTGTTTGGGAATAGCGCCTTAGGCATCCACAAATAATAATCTGCTTTATTCTCCCTTGCTCATTGAAGTGTAAAGTGAGGTGAACAGATGAGGTTGAAATCTGTACATGTGCTGGCAGGTTTCTTTTTTCGTAGGGGCTAATTTAATTTTCAGCGAATGAAATGGCTTATTGAGTAACACATTTTCCAAATAAGCATTCATGATGTAGAAGGCTACTGTGCCGAACACGAGAATCATTGGTCAGCTGAGTGTTGCTTCCTTTTTTTCCAGGAATAATAGCGCTGATAAGGATCTCTTAACCATGCTTAGTCATGCAGTACCGTCTTGTCGAAAGCAATCCAGGAAAAGTGCGTAGAAACAGAGCAAGGAGGGGAAGACAATGATTCATAGTCTGGAAAGGCACTTTTCTTAAGATGGCCATAGAGGTACCTGTGCAGATTAACTTCCCGTGTGTTCAATGCCTCAATAGTTTTTCATATATCATATTATATAACATATCATTCATATATGTTTGTCAGTCAACAGTATACAATGTTTCCAAATGTATGTATCAATGGCATTGATTATAGAAGGAAATTAAGCCTTGCAGCCTCTACAGTTCCTCGTGACTGTTTTTGTGGCCACATATGGTGCAGAACCATAATACGTTTTCTATAGTTCTGTACATCATTTACACAAGTTGTAATAACCATTAGGTATTGCTGTTAAAATCATTAAAACTGAATTTTTTTCTCCCTAACACATAGGAATAGTCTTAAGAAAGGTTATTCTTCCCCTACCTTTAGATGTCTTCTCCGCGCCGCCTTCCATAGATATCCCGATTTTCATCGGTATCGGTTCTTCCGATGGCTTCTTCTGGCTTTAGATGGCACGCATGTGCAGTCGGCTCTGCCATCGACTGCGCATGCCTGCGGCCATTTTCTTGTGACCGCTTACACAGTACACTCATGTAGGCGGCCACAAGAAAACGGCCACAGGCATGAACAGCTGACTGCGCATGTGTGCCATCTAAAGCCAAAAGCCATCGGAAGAACACATAGCAGAGAGGGCTTCTAGAGGAAGAAGAGGTTGGAGAGTTTTCTTGCAGCACTGGGGACCACCCATTTGTTAATATGCAAATTAGCTCTTTGGAGCAGAGACAGGAATGCTCTCAGTGCTCCAAAGACGTAATTTGAATATTGATAAGTGATATTTAAGTAATGGAGGCGCAAAATCAAGAGAAAAAAAAAAACATATGATGAAGGTGACTCTAACCTATCCAGCTTCGGGTTGGATTGATATGCTGGGTTCTGACAGACTCCCTTTAACCACTTCCGGACCCTCCATAGGTGTTTCACTCTTCAAACGGAAAAGGCATATACAGTCCTATGAAAAAGTTTGGGCACCCCTATTAATCTTAATCATTTTTAGTTCTAAATATTTTGGTGTTTGCAACAGCCATTTCAGTTTGATATATCTAATAACTGATGGACACAGTAATATTTCAGGATTGAAATGAGGTTTATTGTACTAACAGAAAATGCGCAATATGCATTAAACCAAAATTTGACCGGTGCAAAAGTATGGGCACCTCAACAGAAAAGTGACATTAATATTTAGTACATCCTCCTTTTGCAAAGATAACAGCCTCTAGTCGCTTCCTGTAGCTTTTAATCAGTTCCTGGATCCTGGATAAAGGTATTTTGGACAAACAATTCAAGTTCAGTTAAGTTAGATGGTCGCCGAGCATGGACAGCCCGCTTCAAATCATCCCACAGATGTTCAATGATATTCAGGTCTGGGGACTGGGATGGCCATTCCAGAACATTGTAATTGTTCCTCTGCATGAATGCCTGAGGATTTGGAGCAGTGTTTGGGATCATTGTCTTGCTGAAATATCCATCCCCGGCGTAACTTCAACTTCGTCACTGATTCTTGAACATTATTCTCAAGAATCTGCTGATACTGAGTGGAATCCATGCGACCCTCAACTTTAACAAGATTCCCGATGCCGGCATTGGCCACACAGCCCCAAAGCATGATGGAACCTCCACCAAATTTTACAGTGGGTAGCATGTGTTTTTCTTGGAATGCTGTTTCTTTTTGGACGCCATGCATAACGCCTTTTTTTATAACCAAACAACTCAATTTTTGTTTCCAAAATGAAGCTGCCTTGTCCAAATGTGCTTTTTCATACCTCAGGCAACTCTATTTATGGCGTACGTGCAGAAACGGCTTCTTTCTCATCACTCTCCCATACAGCTTCTATTTGTGCAAAGTGCGCTGTATAGTTGACCGATGCACAGTGACACCATCTGCAGCAAGATGATGCTGCAGCTCTTTGGAGGTGGTCTGTGGATTGTCCTTGACTGTTCTCACCATTCTTCTTCTCTGCCTTTCTGATATTTTTCTTGGCCTGCCACTTCTGGGCTTAACAAGAACTGTCCCTGTGGTCTTCCATTTCCTTACTATGTTCCTCACAGTGGAAACTGACAGGTTAAATCTCTGAGACAACGTTTTGTATCCTTCCCCTGAACAACTATGTTGAACAATCTTTGTTTTCAGATCATTTGAGAGCGGGCTGTCCATGTTCGGCGACCATCAAACTTAACTGAACTTGAATTGTTTTGTAGAAAGAAATGGTCCAAAATACCTTCATCCAGGATCCAGGAACTGATTAAAAGCTACAGGAAGCGACTAGAGGCTGTTATCTTTGCAAAAGGAGGATGTACTAAATATTAATGTCACTTTTCTGTTGAGGTGCCCATACTTTTGCACCGGTCAAATTTTGGTTTAATGCATATTGCGCATTTTCTGTTAGTACAATAAACCTCATTTCAATCCTGAAATATTACTGTGTCCATCAGTTATTAGATATATCAAACTGAAATGGCTGTTGCAAACACCAAAATATTTAGAACTAAAAATGATTAAGATTAATAGGGGTGCCCAAACTTTTTCATAGGACTGTAAATAGCCAAAGGAGAAAGAAACCAGTAGTTACCATAGATTGAATGTGAATGGGTGAATGGGTTTGAAAACTGACCGCTGGGTTTCCGTCCCCTGTCCAGTTTCTCGAGCAGAAGACAGAAACCCGGATTGGTTTAAGTGGAGACTGTGCGCAGATGTGAACCCGCCCTTAGTCTGCACGACACACTGAAAACCAGTACGGACTCGGGTGTCACTTACATGACTTTATATAGGGGTTCTCAGTTCAAGTGACATAATAGGGAAAGGCATTTTCCGTACTTGCAATGCAAATTTACACCGAGCTTTTAGCTTGAGAACATTCTTACGAGACGCAATGGGCTCCATACAGATCGGCCTGTCCCTATGAATATACTACCTGCACAGGGGAATACGCTACATCCTTCTAGAATATTTAGCTTCATCTTTCTATTGCAGCGAGGATTCTGCATTGATCTATACTGCGGTATACATTCTAAACTTTTCTATACGTCTGATTTTTATGTTAATAATGTTTTCCATAATCCCAGTAACCAGACAGATATGAATTATAGAAAAATGGAAAAAGAAGCAAATAGATGTCATCAGTGACATCTTTTCCTTTCTCATATACGCTCTACGTCTCCACATCTATCAAGGTTTACTCCAATTTCCATATGTATATATCTAAAGTTTGTTCCAAGTACATAATGCTATATTCAGATGGCTATGGTAATTATACACTCAAGGTGATGAATGTTCCCCCTGGTCTTTATTTAATGTGGTTACAATAAAGCAAACAAGGAAATTAGACAAAGAGAACAAAATTGCCTTGAACAACGCTCGAGGCGATCAGATGATGCATGTATTATTCATGGATTACAGATCATTCGACTTGGATTTTACTGCAAATGTACAGCTTTAAATTAAACCACCACTTGGCCACTGGGCAGGTTGTTGGGCTAGAAGGTTATGGAGGTTTATTTGATAACTGATGAAAATTGCATATATGTAGAGAATGGATATAGGATTAGATCAATCAAGATTTATTAGGAAATTCAGAATATGGAGGATACTGTTGGTCTTACTCGTGGCATGGTAGTTTGACATGCTATAAACGTCACATTAGTGTCAGAGCCATTCCCTCTTCAACTCCATCTCTACAGGGTACAAGACATGCTTTCCATGTAGGACTAAGGCCCAATTCTAGGTTTAGCTATTAAGCTCCAAGATTAGTTATGTCTCTGCCTAAAAGGGCCCATTTACCTTTAATGTTGGATGAACTCAACTGGGGCTGCCCTTACGTGTCAACAACTAGGAATTACTAGGAATTAAAAAAAAGTGTCTCCCCTGTGCTAGATGAACGAACAGTACATATATCTAAGTATTGATATTATTGGTCTATCTACATGGGCATAGCTATAGGGAGTGCAGAGGATTAATTGTGAGCAGGCCCGGGAGTTTGAAGGGTCCCTCTCTAGAATATAAGAAGACACCGCTATTATAGACAACATAAGGTAAGTGGATGGTACCATTGCCTGAGCATGCTTCAAGTTATACCTCTATCTATCTATCTATCTATCTATCTATCTATCTATCTTCTATCTATCTATCTATCTATCTATCCATCCATCTATCTCCTATCTATCTATCTATCTATCTATCTATCTTCTATCTATCTATCTATCTATCTATCCATCCATCTATCTCCTATCGATCTATCTATCTAACTATTTATCCATGTAAATAAAAAACAATTTGGCAGCACCAATGGGATAATATACTTCCCACAAAATGCAAAAATGCAAAATGCTTTCAGTCTCGATTAAAGGTATTAATAAAAATTTCAAAAATGTCTCCACTACCATCTTGAAAGTAGATGGAAGATCTTTATTATGAGTGAAAGACACATGTATCGACCCTCCCAGAGGTCTTTATCAAATGTATTTAATTAAAATTCTTGTGAGGGTCAACATGTGGTATGTCCTTGGCTCCTAATAAAGGCTTTCCATATTCAGTACTCAAGATTCTGCTTGAGATATTGTTTTTGTAATCTATCTATCTATCTATCTATCTATCTATCTATCTTCCTTCCTTCCTGCCCTCCCTCCCTCCCTTCCTCCCTCCCTCTCTCACTTTCTTCCCTCCTTCTCTTCCTTCCCTCCTTCTCTCCCTGTCTTCCTTCCCTCCTTCCTTCCTCCCTCCCTTCCCTCCTTCTTTCTTTCTTTCCTTCCTTCCTTCCTTCCTTCCTTCCTTCCTTCCTTCCTTCCTCCCTCTCTGCCTCCCTCCCTTCCTTCCTCCCTCCCTCCCTCCCTCCCTTCCTTCCTTCCTTCCTTCCTTCCTTCCTTCCTTTTATCCTTCTTTCATTCCTCTCTCTCCCTTCCTTCCCTCTCACTCTCATTCTCTTGCCCTCCCTAAATATACATGCCTGCATTAACATCCATCAGTACGTTGTTGCGGACAAACACCACCAAATATGCAAATATATTCACTTACCCTTTACGATTTTTGTATAATAGTGATTTTTCGCAATGTTCTGCATGCTACTGAATGTATGTTATATTATTATCTACAAGTGCTACAAGCCCAAATGTCATGGCATAACGGCTGGAAAAGCTGATATTTGTTTGCATTAGGTGCCTAACAGAGATAGCAAGTGGAAATCAAAATATATATTTCAGTAGTTAACAGCAGAAGGCGGCAGCACCCTGTTGCTTTTCTGGAGCCAAAGTTGTTGTTTGAGCACTTCAAAGGGTAGCAAAGAAGAGGAAATGTTTAACAATATCCAGGTGTTCCTCCATTATTTCTGCTGGTGTAAGTGGGCGAATGCGGGCCCTACTTAACCCATTTTATCCTGGGGTATAACATATGTCATTATTAGTAATTGCACATTTTGCTCTAACCTTTTATAACAACCTGATAAGTCAGGAATATTTTAACTAAACGGGCTCTAAGCTGTTTATGTTTTTTGTTTTTATTGGTTTATTTTCATCAAAACATTGATATTTTACCCAACGAATCCACATTTTCCAGTATTTGTGAATAGAGATGAGCGAACACTAAAATGTCCGGGGTTCCAAATCCGATTCGAACAGCTGCACACTGTTCGACTGTTCGAACGGATTTCGAACCCCATTATAGTCTATGGGGGGAAATGCTCGTTCCAGGGGTACGCAAAATTTGATAAAATTATACTTACCAAGTCCACGAGTGACAGTCGGGCTGGATTCTCCTTGAAGTCTTCTCCCAGCGCAGTGCCCCCATGGCATCTTTCGGCTGGAATTCACTCTGCTTAGGCATCGGGGCCTAGACAGAGCCGACTGCGCATGCGCGGTCGGCTCTGCCCGGCCCGACGCCTGAGCAGAGCCGACTGCGAATGCGAGGGCATGCCCGCACATGCGCAGTCGGCTCTGCCTAGGCCGGATGCCTAGGCAGAGTGAATTCCAGCCGGAAGACGCCGCGGGGACGCTGCATGGATAAGACTTCTAAAGGTAAGAGAAGAAACAGCGTTGATTGGCAGAATGTATAGCATTCTGCCAATCAATGCTGGTTCTGCATCAAACCTTAAACCTCAAACAGCTAGTAGTGTTCGATCGAGTACGAGTATTTCGAATACCGTAGTATTCGATCGAACACCTACTCAATCGAACACTACTCGCTCATCTCTACTGTTTTTGTTTTTTGGGTTTTTTTGGTTTTGTTTTTTTCATCAAAAGATTGATATTTTACCCAACAAATCCAATTTTCCAGTATTTGTGAACAAAGTATCAAAAATGGTATCCTTCACCGTTTCCTGTTCAGTGTTTCTACTTGGAACTATTTGTAAATAATCCATATTAGTGTCTATTACTGTAAATTCACATATTGTTTTTTATTTTTTCCAAGCGTTTAGAAAAAAAAATAAAAAAAATCAAACGTCGCCACGAGCAAACTTTTTCTGCAACACAGCTCTTCCTAGCAGCTGTCTCATGAAAGAAAACGCTGGGATTCATAAAGGAGACCTCCAGCTGGCTGAAACAACCACACGGATTGAGAGAGCAATGTAAAATGATCAAGAAACATCTCATTCATCCCTCGTGTCTCCTGCCTTGCCATTTATACAACACCAAGAACATTTTTTGTGCTATATAAAATGCAAGGGAAGATGGTGAATTTTTGATAAGAACTACGGGGAATGGAGTTCATGTCCCACAAAGGAGAGAGAATATCATGAAAATTGAATCCATACATATTAAATTGATTACTGAATTATATTATATTCCACTGGTTAGATCGCAAACTAAGGACCACATGTGGGAACGGGCTTTCTGAAGTCTATGCAAAAATATAATTTCCCACGGCTTCTGCTCGTATTTTTTCGACACAATTACGAGCCAAAGTCCAATTAAAAAGAAGGATTTATTTTATCGAGATTTTTTAACTTATTTTTTTTTTAATCAATTTATTTATTTTTGGGCAAAGACGTATGTTAATATCGGCCCTTCCTGTCAATCATGCGCATCTTGTTAACTCCAAGCCAATGTATCCGGTTAACTAGGGAACGGAACGTTAGATGTTACAGGTGAGTTATTTTCTTCCTTAAGACTATACTTTAAGGTGTGAGACAAACCCAATGAATAATTCAGACCCAATCTCTGCGTAATTGCGTCTCAATGGGTTGGAAAAGCTATTAAAAAAAAAAAGTGGTTATCAAAATTGAATAAATTGAAGGGGACGCATGGTTTTACCAACATGCTTATACATTAATGCAATTACTCGACAAGCTCATGTTTCAAACCTTGGTTAAATGACTTATTAAAGATCCATATACAGCGATCTGTCTTTATCTGGCTTTCTGTGTGAGAGTTAATGGCTTTCATTGTTTTTAAAATTACATTTCAACAGGATATTACTGTTACATGAGATCTTTCAAACAAATACGACTTCCCTCACTTGTAAAATACATTATATTGCACAAAGCATTGAGCCAAGTCATTACTGGAGGAACACGAGATAACCTTTGCCTGTAGTGATAAAAAGGGAACCATCAGTTTTTATTAAAAAATAGAGAGAGAGAAGAAAAACATGCTACAATCTACTTGTCATGAGTCGGTTTTATTAAGATGTCTAGGCACATGTTGGTTGGCTATTATTCTATCAATCAACTTGATATGGAACTACCATTTAACAAAGAATATATTCCGGTATGACCCATTCACCTGTCAGACAGTGGTGCGCTCTTCTGCTTGTGGAGCATTGTCTCATGGGTGGTATGGCTTTTATAACGGTGTGGAGCTAATAATTCGCATTAGTCCATTAGATATCAAATATATCCTATATAAATATATAGTTTAAAGGTAGTGGATAGAGATGAGCGAGTAGTATTCAATCGAGTAGGTATTCGATTGAATACTACAGTATTCAAAATACTCATACTCGATCGAGTACCACTCGCTATTCGAATGGAAAAGTTCGATGCAGAACCAGCATTGATTGGCCAAATGCTATACAGTCGGCCAATCAATGCTGGTTCTTCTCCTACCTTTAGAAGTCTTCTCCGTGCTCTGTGCTCCATGTTCCGGCTCTGAATTCACTCTGCCAGGCATCGGCATCTGCTTGTAGTTCGGACATGCGTAGTCGGCTCTGCCCAGGCCCGATGCCTGGCAGAGTGAATTCAGAGCCGGAAGATGCCGCGGGGACACTGCATGGAGAAGACTTCTCAGAGGATCCAGCCCGACCCTCACTCGTGGACTTGGTAAGTATAATTTGATCGAATGTTGCCTACCCCTGAAACGAGCATTTTCCCCCCATAGACTATAATAGGGTTCGATATTAGTCGAATATTGAGGGGCTACTCGAAACGAATATCGAATCTCGAACATTTTGACTGATCAGTGGTAACTTTGAAACTACCTACCTAATATTGTGTAGACCACTGCACAGCACAGACTGGTCTAGGGTGAACCTTGCCTGATTCATCTCACGAATATTCACCAGGCAGGTTGACCATGTCCAAACTAAAATTGCTATTATTACAATATGGGGCCTTTTCAAAGAAGTGGAGGCCTGGGGAGGTGGGTAAATATAACAAACAGTCTTACTCGTGGGTTTATTCTGATTTCCAGTGTGGGTCTCCATCCTTTTAGAGATTCTTCTGGCCACCTGAATAATGCTAAAGCTATGGACTCCATAAGATTTCTAAATGAGTCCTGTGTTATCTGACATTATGTCTTAAGCATTAACTCTTCTTGTAAGTTTAAAGGTTGGGTCTCTATGGATTGGACTTGCTTTTACACTACATCCCATGGATGCTTCATTAGATTAAGATCTGGGGCTTATGGAGGCCTTGTTAACACCTTCAACTACAGGTATTTGTCAAAGATCCTCAAACCAATCTTTAAGTGTAGCAGGGCACATTATCCGGCTGAAAGACGCCTCTGCCATTAAGAAGTGTAGTTAGCCTGCAGCAATGCTTAAGTAAATAGTATAAAGTAAGTTTCGCTTGAAAGTCTGGACCCCTGATTTCCAAACAGAATTTTGACCAGAGCATAACAATGACTGCTGTTTTTCTCGTAGTGCATATTGATGTAATTTCTTCCCCAGTTAAGTGGCTTACATGCTCCTAGCTATCTATATTACATAAAAGTCCACAAAATGGTCCAGTTCTAACGCTTATGTGTCCACTGTAAGCACATTCAACAGTGAACAAGGAAAGTATAAACAGTAGCCATTCTGTTCACTAACCTTCGGGCCCAACAGGTGGGAGTACCTGCCCTTGCTGCCAGTGGTTCTTCCTTGCATCACATTTGGAAGGTACTGACCCCTACACATCACTACCACCCTAGAAAACCTGACCCTTTAGAGATATTCTGACCTAGTTGTCTACCATTCCTAATTTGACACCCCGCTGTGAATGCAGGACCAGTCCAGTAATTCCTATGAATAGTCAGTTGGATCTGCCTCCTCCTCCCTCAACACTGTCACATATTCAGTTTTAATAGATTACTCCTGGACAGACTGAAGGTTGGTCACTGACCTACTAGTAAGCCTTGTCACATGGATGATGCAGGGACTCCTACATCATTTTAGGAGTCCCTGCATTAGGTTTATTTTAGGACACACAGGACCTTCCAGATGTGCAAGAAATACATAAAAATATCTACTTATGTTTATGGCACATCTCCAGGGCTGTAGGTCTGTAGTTTTTATTGTATGTATTGTACTTTGTTGCTCTATAAAACATAGAATAGAAACGCTATGTATTTTGTATATTTGGGAGGGGGGTGTCTTTGCTGGTTTTCAGGATCATTTAGAATAAATTGGATTCTTTACACTCTGCCAATGACCCTTTTGTTTTTTTGATTTTTTTTAAAATAAAATAGCCCAAGAGTGTTGTCAGAGAAGTTTTTATTTTTTATATGAGTGTTTTTTGGGTTTTTTAATAGATTATTATTGTCTTTGCAATGAACAGCTGGTTATACCATCTGACTGTATATGTTTAGAGCATTTTATCTAGGGAAACATCTACATGTACTGCTTACCAGTTTTACACCAGAATTGCCTCCATATTTTTTTAGAACATAATACAGATCTACCGTTACAGTATGGGGCTATTCACATGAGAGTATAAACTGTGAAAGTATTTTATAACTGCAGTACCCACTACTTTCATCTGTTTTATATAAACTATGGAAAAGTACAAAATACAGATGCATCCATATGTTATCCATATGTCATCTCTGTTTCAGAAGAGTTGTAATTCAATTTCCTCCCTAGAAGATATCTCTTCACTATTATGGATTTGAAATACAGATACAATACTGATGACAAACTGATGCGATACAGCACTGATGCAATATGATTTATAATAGTGGTGTATTGTGGGCCCATAATACACAGATTTTCAAATACACTCAAAATGGTCTGCTGCTGGTTTTACACAGATATATCTTAGTGTTTATAGTGTAAGTACAAAACCTGGAAGAATCTTAAAGGGATCTTATCATTGGATACCCTTTTTTTTTTCTAACTAACACGTAAGATCCTTAAGAAAGGCTATTCTGCTCCTACCTTTAGATGTCTTCTCCGTGCCGCCATTCGGTAGAAATCTGGGTTTTCTTCGGTATGCAAATGAGTTCTCTCACAGCACTGGGGGCGTCCCCAATGCTGCGAGAAAATTCTCCAGTGACACCTCTATCTTCTTCTGGAACGCCCTCTCCCTGTGTCTTCTTCCATCCTGGATTTCTATCTTCTAGGCCTCGGGCCTCAGGCGACAGTAAGCTGGTGTAAGTGGCCATTTTCTGGTGGCCACTTACAAAGTAAGCTGGTGTAAGCGGCCATTTTCTTGTGGCCTGGGCATCTGCAGTCAGCTCTGACCGAGGCCTAGAAGATTGAAACCCATGATGGAGGAAGACGCAGGGAGAGCATGTTCCAGAAGAAGATATAGGCGTCACTGGATAGTTCTATTGCAGCATTGGGGATGCCCCCAGTGCTGTTTGAGCACTGGGGACCGCCCCCAGTGCTGCGAGAGAACTCATTTGCATACCGAAGAAAACCCGGATTTCTACCAAATGGCAGCATTGAGAAGACATCTAAAGGTAGGAGAAGAATAGCCTTTCTTAAGGCTATTCCTACGTTAGTCGCAAAAAAAGGGTATCCAATGATAGGATCCCTTTAAGGTGGTGCACCTTTAAAAACAGCTTTTTGCCCCAACTTACCCATACACTAAGTTTGGCAAACAGTGAAGTTGATTTATCTACAAAGGATCAGGAAGGTTAAAATTGAAAAAGCCATTCCATATTTAGCCCATGTGTCGCCAAAACACATAATACACACATTAGATAATTGGCCGTACAGTGGGTGACATTTTGTAATAGCTATGGGCACCATTAGGCTCCTATGATGATATAAGTCTAGTTCAGTACAACCAATAGAGACAGAAGCTAAAATATGTATATATTGCCGTTATCTGAAAACTAGGCTTACAAATATATTAGAGTTTGGCGCTCGATGGAGAAAATACCTCTCTCTGGAGGGCACATTTATTCAATAACATATCTATGGTGCGCGTGATCACTCAGGTTGAGAATAACAGAACATTATATGAAGAGGTTGGTAGTAAGATATTCAACAAAACACAAATAATGAAAGGAGCAGAGGTGGGGGAAATACAGAGAAGAGTTACGAGGGAAGGCTATTTCTTTAAAGCTTCATGCACATAGAGACGTAATCCCGGAGGGGACATATATTATGAGAACAGACCAGCAGCCAGACAGGTACTCCATATGTCTGACTTCTTTGATGTGGATATAAAGGTCAGAGAGTGAAGAAGGTGAAGAATCTGCAGCGGTATGTCACATATTGATTGGTGTAGATCATGAGGCAGGGACATTGTATGGTTCTCTTTCCAATATTTTTCATTCGTTCTCTTGGAACATGACATACATAGAGGATTTAGCCATTAGAGACCTTGTATACTAGGACATAGACGTCCCAACCTAGATAGAACATCCTGATCTTCATGAGGAGGGTTTGGTGGTCGGTCCATCTTTACAAATGCTTTTGGAAGTAGGTAAGGCTAAAGAAGGTAATGTTATTTCAGAGATATTTGACATTGGATCTGGCGGTAGTTATAAGGGTTGGAGTTGGGTAACCAAGGTGTTGTCCAACCACTATTTTTTAAGGCTTGGAATGCATTAAAGAATAAAGTAGTAATACCTCTTACGAAGTAATACCTTGCTCTTTCCCCGCTGCTCCCATTTCAATGTCTCCTTGGTCTGCCACCAATGTATGTAATGTCTCATCCTTTACAACACAGAAATGTAATAACTTAGCCAATTGACCAACTACAGCCGGTGATTTGGTGAGCAGTTCATTTTTGTAGGGACCTAAAAATACTCAGAAAGTATAAGCATAAGAGAAATTACTATGTGAACCCTGGTGGCCTTATCAGAGGCCACCCCGATCATATGACATCACAGGAGAGTGCCAGTTGCCACAAGGCAGCCCAAAGGAGGTGGTATAAATATATTTTTTTTGTCACCTCCTTTGGGCCTCCACCTATTATAATATAGCAGGCATTTTAGTTAGCCCAAGATGAATCTCCATTTGTTTGGTTTCATACAAAATGAGCAATTTGGAATATTCAGGTCAAATCAACTTCGTGAGTCATTTCACCCATCTTGGATGACCCAACTGGGATCAAGCAGAAGCCTCCTGGTCAGAATGTGACTGGCACTGGCAGTCATCACCCTAAAAGCTGCAGCAAACTGGGTATCCTGATAATATAACAATATCAATGTCAACTCAAGGAGTCACACATCCACCACCATTTCCCAATTCCAGTTCTTCATCCTCTTCCAGTTTCTTTTGCACATATGATTGTTCATGATGATCACCACAGACCTAGAATGGTGACCATAGATAAGATGCCATCCTTCATTCTACAAGTGTGTTAAAGGGAAATATATATTAAAGAGATAACTCTGCAGTTGTCCCTACTGACAAATCTTGTGGCCAACTCCTCAAAAGGCGACACACGTCTCTTCCATGGTGGATTTCAAAATAACTCATTGTCCTGTGGTCTAGTGCATATAGTAATCATCATTTGCCACTTTCTGCTACTCAGATATTTCAGCATGTTCAAGGTGGAATGTGGGAGATGTGGGATTGAACAAGGAACTTTGGATCACATAGTCTTATACTGTCCCGGCCTTGCATCTTAATGGAGGAATGTGGAGGCAATAATTAACAAGGTTTGCAGCTCTGCAATCTTCATTTTCCCTGAATTTATGATGCTATGGCTCCTTAGAAGCTCCTAGAAACCAACCAAAGGTGATCTGGCCACTAAACTAGTCCAAAGTATTTGACTCAACCAGTCCCCTCCCATGATGGAAAGTTAGTTAGATAAGTTTTATCAGATCTGGAGACTGGAGGAATTAGCCAGCTGGGAACGTAGACCAAGACCCCCACAGATCATAGGATTTGGTGCAGCGTGACTATGTTAACTTGCATTTTAATGTCTTGAAATAGCTGATCTGCAGGAGTCCTGGCTTTTAAGCTGCCATAGATGTAATATTGATGGCCTAGCCTAAGGATAGGCCATCAATATTATAAAGGTAGATATTTAATATTGCACCCAATGTCCCAAACAGTTTAATGCCCCCCACAAGATATTGATTCCCATCATTGTCCCCATCCACTATAATGGCCCTCATCCTTGTCTCCGTAGATACTTTCTCCATTCCTGGTCACTGCTGTGATGAGTCATGTACGCTTGGAGCAGAAAGGACTTGGAGGGGTAAGTACCAAACTCACCCTTACCTCTTGCACCCTGGGGCATGTAGGACGGAGGTCTAAGACGACTAAGGCTTACAAGTCTGAAAGTGGCAAATGCTTTCCTGTTCTACCAGCACCAGAACCTAGTCGGGGATGCTCTTATGCTATCCATCAGTATTTGTAACATCTAGGCGGGCAGAATTTGGGAGAACCAGCTGCGTCCTACCCATGAACAATGGAAGACATAACCAAAAGGTGACTATTATCTCTAGGACATGCAATGTATTAATAAAATAGGTGATTTCAGAGGTAAACCATTCATATGATAATTGACCCGGTGTTGTTAGATTTAACAGACTGATATGTTTTCGGTTTCTTTGACAATCTGACATCATTGAGCAATCTGTCAAGGGAAAAAAATATTCAGTTTATATAAAAATATTGAACTTTATCCATCAAAAACAGTAAATAAAGATGGGCCAGTGTTTAATATCACCCAAGCATTGATGAGGTCCGGGCTTCCTCTGCTAGTAAATAAGCTATTTGTGAATCATAACCATGTAAAGAATGGAAGGTTGGTTTGAAAATCAAGAGAAATTGAAAAGGACAATATTTTTACACTGAGTGATTTATAGTCATTCGCCTCCGATTTAACCCTTTCCACCCGTTCAAAAAAAAATTGAAAGTAATAGCAAGAGCCTATAAGATTGTGCACATGCTTAATCATAACAATGGAAAGAATATAATATATGGCAGCAGGAGTAACAAAGCTTTGGAAGAGGTACAATGTTACGGGAAAAAAAATATGCAGGAATTACTATTCAGCATAAAATCTAGTAACCTAATTTTCAATGAATGGTTTCTAAATTTTGTCATAAAATGCAAAGTAGAATACTCTCTCCAGGGTGGCAATATCAGTAATTATATCAAAGCAAAAGCAATTTTCATTGTTTGGTGAGCTATGAAATTTCCAGGCTTCAGAAATCACTTTTCTGCAGACCCATTCTTTCCTTTCAGCTTTATTTAAACCTATTCATATCTGCCCTGGAAAGACAAGGAATGTTAGTCTAATGGATACATTTATACCAGGGCTTGTATGGAAAATGAATAAAAAGGCAATATTAAACCATAAGAAAAAGCATGCAATAAAAATAATTTCAAGCACGTATAATGCAGTCCTTTTTCTTCTTCTATTTTTTTGGAACATATTGCAAGCCAAATTCTTTCGCTGTCGCAGTTTGATGTTTAACTCCTAGATATGCATTGCCAACACCTGTCAGGAATCTTGTTCCAGTTACCTTTAATATAGGTTATAAATACAATATATAAAGCCGATACTGACGATGAAAATAAATATCTTACAGAAGCTTCTAACTTTATAAAATTAGACATCTGATGTAGTAGAGAGAATTAACGCCCATTAAACTTGGTATCAACCTTACTTTGAGCTTAAGAGTAGAGATGAGCGAGTAGTATTCGATCGAGTAGGTATTCGAAATACTCGTATTCAATCGAGTACCACTCGCTATTCGAATGGAAAAATTTGATGCAGAACCAGCGTTGATTGGCCGAATGCTATACAGTCGGCCAATCAACATTGGTTCTTCCCCTACCTTTAGAAGTCTTCTCCGCGCAGCGTCCCTGCGGTGTCTTCCTGCTCTGAATTCACTCTGCCAGGCATCAGGCCTGGGCAGAGCCGACTGTGCATGCCCGCGCTACAAGAAAATGGCCACTTTGACTGTAAGCGGCCATTTTCTTGTAGTGTGGGCATGCGCAGTCGGCTCTGCCCAGGCCCGATGCCTGACAGAGGCAATTCAGAGCTGGTAGATGCCACGGGGACGCTGCGCGGAGAAGACTTCTCGGAGAACCCAACCCGACCCTCACTCGTGGACTTGGTAAGTTCAATTTGATCGAATGTTACCTACCCCTGAAACGAGCATTTTTCCCCCATAGAGTATAATAGGATTCGATATTCGATTCGAGTAGTCAAATATTGAGGGGCTACTCGAAACGAATATTGAATATTGAGTATTTAACTGCTCGCTCATCTCTACTTAAGAGGTCTACGATTGGTTATTGAAAATTTTGAACAAGACCTTTCCCCACCTCCACTAATTACAGCTCTTTGCATCCTTCAACAGGTGCTGCTCCAATAATTCGGACAAATTTGGAATTTTTTCTCTAGCCTTCTATCATTATTAGTTTCAGCACCCAATATGCTTATTGGACTCTTAACTGTTACGTGGGTGGTCCTAGACCAGAATAGGAGCACAACTGTTTAAGGATGCAAAGAGTTGGTGGAGGTGGTGAAAAGTCCTCTTTGGGCAAATCATACCCTTTAAATAGCTATTTCCTCCTACACATGCATACTATTCCATACACACTTGCACGGTCTACAGGAAAATGGGGAGTAAGCGACTAGAGGACACTTTTTATTTTGACTTGCAGCATTCTGCTAATGCTCCCCAGAAATGGCAATACTATATAACAGTGCATTTCAGGGGCGTAACTTGAAGGGGTGCAGAGGGTGCAGTCATACTGGAGCCCAGGAGCCTTAGGGGGCCCATAAGCACTGGCATCAGTATTGAGTTTGTGGCTTCCATCTGGCCCATAAGGACACCCACAGATCCACTAAAGTGGATTAAACTCCTTAGCACCATCACTATCAAGAATTCGCTGTAGGGATGAGGTAGGGGGCCCCGGATAAAAGATTGCACCCACAAGTCTGTAGTTAATGAATTCAAGTAATAATATCACCGTATTGTGGTGTGCTACATTAGTGTTGCTATACCCGTACCTTAGATGAAAACAAAAGAATGGATGTTGGTAGAAAGTTGGGACACCACCAAACACCACCATACACATTAGATGATCAGTTGATCAATCTGAAAACAGAGGCTTTGGCTGGCATTTATCTGATACATCATTTATCACCTATAGGATATGTTCACGTAGAGTAAAAGGCCACAGAAACCTTTCCCACCATTTAAACATTCTGCGCTGCTTGCTGTGACAGAATGCAGCATTGGCATCAGGCTCCTGTATAGGCCCGAATGACTGGGCCTATACTGGAGCCTGTCTCGAGTCACAGATGCCGTGGCTAATTCAGCTCCAGATAGGGCATGTAGCTAGTAGCAGAAAAAAGAAGCGAGCAGCTCCCATTGAAGTCAATGAGAGCTGTTTTTGGCAGCCCATTTTGAGACGGATGCTGCGTCTAAATCCACTGCCAAAAAACTCTGTGTGAACTAAGCCTTAGCAGTCCCTTAAAACCAATCTATCTGGGAAATTCATCTATGCAGTTCAGAGATATCCTTGCTATTCACATGCATGCATCACGTATATATTTAAAGCGTACCTCCAGAATAAATGAAATCTGTTTCCTTCAGTGTCTCCACCCTCCGTAGACTTCTATGTACAAAGCAACAACCAGAAAAGTAGAGTATTATTTCTTTAATAAAATGTATTACAAAGTTTCTTATATTCACCAATACTATTCATTTCTACAAAGTTGTTTATAATGGGGGTACACTTTAAAGTCAATGACGGAATTGGACATTGCACTATTAGATCAAGTTATTTCCATCGCATGTTTCGGGAATGGGTTTCTTGATTCAATGGAAACCGATCTTCGTGCCTCTAAACCTACAGATCTGAAATGTGTATCTGAAATTTGTAGAGTAGAAGTTCTTTTAGTGCAGTTTTTAGATTATTTTTCAAAACAAAATTGCCGAATAGTCGGAATATGGCTCCATTGTATAAATGACTACAGGTTCTTAGTCTAATATCAAGATTCCCCTCACTTTAGAGTCGCTTTCTATTTATAAAACCTAATGTCAGCAGGAGTTGTGGCTTTTAAAAACCACTTGTGCTTTTACCTGAATCAAACTATGTTTGTTCCTTTATTATCAACCGTTCTTACTTCTGCGAGTCTCTTATTTGTAAGTAACTTTGTATTATAGCTCACCTTTTTAACGTATGAATGCACAAGCACAACGGTCTTTTGGGGTTTTTTGTTATACATTGTATTTGGCTATTTGGCATCCAGCACAGAAACAAAATTATATCACCTTTTCCATTTGAATAAAAAGGCCATTTTGAAGCTAAGAACACAATATACTATATTCAGTCTGCAAGACACTTGCATTGATCCTTAAAGTAAATCTATAAGGAGAAATAACACAAGCCTCTACCCCTATAATCCAGTTCTAAGATGTAGATGTCTCTGGGGCTTGACTATTTTTCTTTTCGCAGACTATGAAAACTAAGGCACATGTACAGAGTGGTTTATGATATGCTCAACCCTCTGTATAAATCAAGAAGTAGTTCTTTATAGAGAGTGAAAGGATATCAAGGACTCTTTCAAGGTCTGAGGGTGTCACGAGTCAGTTAAGGTGGCCGGTGGAGGAACAGAGATCTCTATTACTAAACAGCTTTAAGAGTCTTGGAGCCATCTGGGTATCCGGCGTGATGTCCTTAAGAAACTAGAAATAAATAAAACAAATTAATTTAAATAAATAAATTCAAATAATATTTTTGTAGAAAGGAAGGAAGGGAAGAGGGAAGGAAGGTTTAAGAGTGTTGCTGTTTTTGGCCGAAAACAAAAAATAACTTTACTCACCTCTCCATTATCTTTCATTTCCAGTTGTGGCAGATGTAGTATTCTGTTTGCAGCTCATCCCGTGACGTACAATTTGTGCCAGGTGACCATTGTAGTTACTAACATGCTATGGCTTCTTCACTAGCAGTTGTTATTTCCATGGTCACCCTATATCGAAGGGTAACATAGTGTGGGACGGACATTAAAGAGGATGTCCAGGGAGTTGGAATTGACTGAATACTGATGATGAACCTGGGGTGCTGGCACATCACGACCTCTAGGTCAAGTGACTGTAAGCAGAAATTTCCCCTGAGGCGGCTCCACCCTGGGTCATTCTGCCCCTCCTAACCCTATCTCACAAGTAATCAACTTCCTGTACTATAGTTAAGCCCGCCGCAACAGCACCAGTAATTATTTACCTGTGAGGTCAGCAAAGGAGAAAGGTGGTACAACAACTGGGGGGGGAGGAAGGGCATATTTTCCAATCATGATGTGACTAGAACCCTCAGGTTTATGATCAGCACCCCCGGACTCGATAAGATAATCCTTTAAGATAATCCTTTAATAGTCCCACATTGGGGAAATTTCAGCGTGTTACAGCAGCATAGTAATACAGATACAGGATAATACAGAGTAATATATTACAGACGTAGACACAGATAAGCTGAGAAGAGAAGATATACTAGGAGTCCATGGCAGCTAAGGAAAAACAGAAGAGAAAGAGGAAGACCTCATGGTCATCGTCATAATCATTAGTTCTCTGTGCGGAGAGCTCTTCGTTTGGTCTGATGTAGATTATACAGCCTGGTCGCGGTTGGAAGGAAGGACCTGCGATAGCGCTCCTTCTCACACTTGGGGTGAAGCAGACGGTCGCTTACAGTGCTGCCAAGTCCCATCAGGGTCCCATACATGGGGTGGGATTTGTTCTCCCGCATGGAGGTCACCACAGACAGTATCCTTCTGTCACCCACCACCTGTACTGGGTCCAAGGGGCTCCCCAGGACAGAGCTGGCCCTCCTGATCAGCCTGTCAAGTCTATTTCTGTCCCTGGTTGATATACTGCTTCCCCAGCAGGCCACACCGAAAAAGATGGCTGAGGCAACCACAGAGTTGAAGAAGGCCCTAAGAAGTGTCCCCCGGACTCCGAAGGCCCTCAGCCTCCTGAGCAGGTAGAGTCTGCTGTGGCCCTTTCTGTGCAGCGCCTCCAGGTGATCAGCCCAGTCTAGTTTATTATTGAGGAGCACGCCCAGGTACTTATAGGTCCTGACTATCTCAATACATGTTCCTTGGATCTCCACCGGGGTCGGAGCACCTCTCCGTTTACTAAAGTCCACCACCATCTCCTTGGTCTTCCCAGCATTAATCCTGAGCTGGTTCTGCTGGCACCATTCAACAAAATCCCGGTTTAAATCTCTGTATTCCCTATCGTCGCCATCAGTGATAAGGCCGACTATAGCAGAGTCATCGGAGTACTTCTGTAAGTAACAACTGGATGAGTTGTGCCTGAAGTCAGCAGTGTACAGTGTGAAGAGGAATGGGGCAAGAACTGTACCTTGTGGTGCCCCCGTACTACAGATCACAGTGTCAGACACACAGTCCTGGGCTCTCACATACTGAGGGAGCGGTTTGTCAGGTAGTCTAGGATCCAGTTGGACAGGTGATGGTCCACACCACCAAGGTCCAGCTTCTCCCTCAGTAGCTCTGGCTGAATGGTGTTGAACGCACTGGAGAAATCAAAGAACATTATTCTCACAGTGTTCCCGGGTTTCTCCAGGTGAGAGAGAGCTCTATGAAGAAGGTGGATGATGCATCATCTACCCCAATGCCTGGCCGGTAGGCAAACTGGAGGGGGTCCAGAGCGGAGCTCACTAGGGGGCGTAGGTGTGTCAGGACCAGTCTCTCTAGGACCTTCATCAGGTGTGATGTCAGTGCTACAGGTCGGTAGTCATTGTAGCCCATCGGGTTGGGTTTCTTTGGGACTGGTACCACGCAAGATGTTTTCCACAGTTGAGGTACTACTCCCAGCTTCAGGCTCATATTGTACATGTGCGTTATAATACCACACAGCTGGTCACTGCACATTTTAAGAACTCTTGCGCTTATACCATCAGGTCCCCCTGCTTTGTTCGCTCTAATATTCTTCATTTCCTTACACACCTGAGACTCCTGCAGGATCAGATAGTCAGATTGCAGTTGACCGCAGTTCGGTGGGGGTTGGGTCTTGGTGTGTGAGGGGAGGGCGGTTGGCTGACATGCTGGTGGAGGGAGCATTTGCTTGGAGTCGAATCTATTGAAAAATAGATAAGTCAATTCTAATTCCCTGGACACCCACTTTAAGAAACTGTTGTTGAATCAGTGTGTCAAGAATATTGCAAAGCTTATTTGCAAGAAAATTGCCAGAGCAGCAATTCCCCAGTAGCTGCTGGTGAACCCTTGGGGGAGGGGCACAATAGACAGTGAGCCCTAACCTGAAACCCCCCGCTGTTCCTTCCTGCTTACTGTTCCTATCCTAAGCAATAGGAGACAACTGGTCGACAAGTCCTCCTATATATGTGACAACACAGAACACAGACAAGACAAACAACAACAAAGGAAGGTCAACTAGCCAAGGGTCCGGTAACAGTCAAACAATGCAGTACCAGATTGCAATCCAAGGGAATAGTCAAAAGTAAAGCCAAAGATCAATAATAAGAGTTCAGGTAACAGATAAGCAACAGTAACTCCAGCACACACAGGGCAATTGGAAGGAAGAACCCGCTCTGGACTTGATAGGAACATAAGCTATCAATCACACAGGTAAGGGTAAAATTAACTATTTGAGGAGCAGAGAGAAATCAAGGTAAAGTAGATAGGTTTGGTGGAGAATCAATTACCAAGGTGAGGGAATAGGACAGAGTTAAAACAATACAAGAAGAACCCAAAAAAAGAAATCACAGCTGCAATTGTCTCCTGTGCCACAGCATGAGGCCGGAGGATGATGCCAAAGCATGGACGGGCAAAGTTGTTACATTATTATTTGTCAATTTTCAGCCCAAATTCATAGATATTTTGTAAATTCCCTTTGATATTTATCAGCGGCTATTACCTTTTGGATTTTGAAACTTTTCCGAAAAATTGATAAAAATACTGTAAATAAAATTAATAATTTATTGACATTGTGCTTCTAAGTAGACTTTTTGTGTTCGGTGCTCTAGAGTTTGACCTTTCATATTCTTTGCAGTATTACGCATTTAAGGCACTGCCCTTGAAATGTCCCTTTAAGACACGAGACAGATCAATCAGTTGACTATTGGGTCTAGTTATTTTCCTGCCTTGAAATTCAAAGAAAGCTTAAATAAAACATACAGTAAAAAATAAAGTATTAATGTGTTGCAATTCCTATGTGACTCTTGTAAAGAAACATCTTCTCCTCTTTATGTAACAAACCAATTTGTAATTTGACAAGTCCTTTTAATGAAGAAGCATTGAGTCCGAATTGAGAAAACATCCCTTTAAGGGCACAATCTCTAACATTGCAAATGAAATGAAAAGCCATGGAGTCATTCCATTCTGTCAGCTTGTCAAAATTCTTTTCAACATTTCATAGTTATTCCTATTTTGGGGAGAGCTGTAAAACAACCAATGTCACTGCCATTACAACCACTTTAGTATAATTCCCCAAACAATTTAACAGAGACCTAAATTGCAAATTTCCCTAAAAATTCAACATGTCCCCTGGAACCCATTATGAGTTGCTCCAAACTGTATTGGACATGATATTGCACATTGCTTGGTTAGGACTTGGGAATGAGTTTTAGGTTCACTAGTCAAGTTTTCTCTAGAAACTATAAGGTGCAGGCCTTAGAGGAATAGGACATGGCCTATCGGGAAGGGGGCATAGATTAAAATGCTCCATATGGTCTAAATTAAAGGGCTATTACAATTACATAACTTTACCCTCTCTAAAGGGTAGGGGATATGTTGCTCATTGCTGGGACCACCACTGATCATGAGAAATGGGGACCAATTTTGAACTGAATGTCAGGTCAGGTATCACACGCCATTACATTCATTTCTATGGGACGATTAGATTAGCCACAACACAGCACTTGGCTATCTCTAGTAGTTGCATTGTAATAATTGGAGTGGCATACACTACCAATTTCCCATTCCATTAAAAATTGGGGTGCAAGGCACTACAGTAATCATGCTCATTGGGGATGCCAGTGACCAATAAGCAAGTAGCCCATATGCATTAGATAAGGGGTGGGGTTGAGCCGATCTTGAGATTTCGGGATCGTTTTTAAAATCCGATTCCAATCATTTTCCATCTGAACCCGATCCCGATCATAATGCAGGTCAATGGGATTTTTTTTAATGATAGAAGATTGGATTTTAAAAATGATCCTATTCACTACACAGGCTTCAATTTTTGGACTCCACGCTGTGTAGTGATTAAAAATATCCCCTGGCAACTTAGTCCCCCCTGCTGTCTGCTTACCTGCACAAATCCGCTGCCGCTCCCTGCTGCGTTTTGGGAGGGTAGATGTGAGTGATGCACTCACATCTCGCACCCCTGTACCCGCCAACACTCTCCTAAGCCACAACAAGCCCCGCCTACTTCCAGCATCTCTAACACTAGCCACGCTCTAAAAGCGTGTGAATGTGAGAGAAGAGGAGTGAGAAGAATGGGGAGCAGCAGCGGATCTATGCAGGTAAGTTGAGCGATCGGGATCGGAATTCCGTTCCCGATCTTTTTTAGGTGGGATCAGAACCCGATCGCAATTGTGAAATTTACACGATCGCCGACCGGGATCCAATCTTTTCTGATCCCGATCGTTCACCCCTAATAGGGAATAACCTCATTTCACTACAGAAGCAGCTAAAGTCATCATAATGATAGAATCCCTTTAAAAGAGAACTAATCAAACAAGTAAGTCTCTGCAAATGAGTCAGAGAAACCCTGTCAGTGATCACGTGACGGCTCATTTGTCAGGCAGTATCCCCACAACCTACTTGGAGAGACAATGGGCTACTTGAAATCTTACCGACTTGAAATTTTTCGAAACAAACTTTTTAAGAAATCTAAGCCATTGCTGCTACATATGTATAAGAGTTTATCTATGTCACTTCATTCAGTCCAAAACAACCAAACCATATGTATGGATGGAAAAGGTCCTTGGCCAAATAATACTAATTTAAAGATATATCCATCTCTATTAGGGATAAAAAGACTAGACAGAGCTTGAAATAATGGATCATTGAAAGGTCATTCGGGAGAGAGAATATGTGATTTAGCAAATCAAATATAGCAGTGATTTTGTTTCTATGACTTCTTAAGCAAGGTTATTCCGATTACCAGGACCAGATCAGCAATGGAGGAGACATAACACTATACAGATCTGCTTCCTGTAACTTCATAATAGCAATCTTTTTTTTTTTTTTCCCCGAGTCATAAGCCTGGTTTCTTTCCTCCTCGTAGAAGATTACAATTGCAATGAAATTGTCTTGCTCATCACTGCCTTGTAGATTTGCTTGAGTGCATTTCTTTAACAATCAGACTGTTTCACGTATAGGAACTCGGTGGTAATTGTTCCTGACATTACAGAAACCGCAAGGCCTCCAATTTCTGTTTTTATGTTTTTTTTTTTTCCGGTGATCGAAATCAATGCCGCGAAGGGAAAATCATTTGTCATATATATATATATACTAAATAACAGCAAAATTGACACATTTTAAACTGAACTATTGAAAAGGTTTGTATTGATTTTGGGACAAATAAGTCTCTTTTCAATGCCGTGTTATGGAAACAAGGAGCTGCTTGCCAAGTAAGCACTTATCTCTCTGCGTTTGTGTGCGGTCTGATAAAGCCCGAAACAGCTGTTTTTGCTGTTTTCTTAAACAGAATAAAAGATGTACATAAAGAGCAGGGTGAAAAATCCTACTAAATATTACTTTACGACTTGAAATTCTAGAGTCAATGCCCTGGCATCCGGTTTGGGATTTGCCACATACAAAAATTATAATGAAAGCTTTTGAGGATAGAGTCTGCCCATGAATTGGAAAGAAACCTCCATGTTCGAGACTCGGAGGAATCATTTCCATAACCCCTTGTTGTAATTCCTTAAGATACAGAACATCGTGTAGTCATCTATCACAATGTATCGGTACTGAAGCCACGTCTCTTACACATTATTTTGTTTCGGGGGCAATGTTAAAGGAAAAAGTGTACAGATGGAATTTAATGCGGTGATGTGAAATGAATGCGAAAAGGATTTCTCTAGAAGTGTAACATATCGTATATATGATAAAATGTGCCAGTATTGAATAAAGAACTAGGGTGCATTTAAAGGGATCCTATCATTCAGATGGCATTTTTTGTCCCTAATGCGTCGGAATAGCCTTAAGAAAGGCTACCTTAGATGTCTTCTCCCGGCCGCTGTTCGGTAGAAATCCCGGTTTTCTCCTGTATGTAAATGAGTTATCTCGCAGCACTGGGGGCGGGCCCAGCACTCAAACAGCCTTGGAGGTGTCCCCAATGCTGCAAGAGAACTCTCCAGCGCCGCCTCCATCTTCTTAAGGAACGTCCTCTTCACGCGTTTTTTTCTGGGGGTTGGCTTGAGACTTGTAGGCCTCGGGCTTCGGGCAGAGCCGACTGCGCATGCCCTCAGGACACAAGAAAAAGACAGCTTACTTACTGTGCAAGTGGTCATTTTTTTTTTAGCCGCGGGCATGTGCAGTCGGCTTTGCCCTACAAGTATCACCACCTACGCCGGAAGAAGACACATGAAGAGGACGTTCCTGAAGAAGATGGAGGCAGCACTGGAGAGTTCTCTCGCAGCATTGGGGACACCCCCAGTGCTGTTTTAGCGCTGGGGCCCACCCCCAGTGCTGCAAGAGAACTCATTTGCATACAGAAGAAAAACAGGATTTCTACGGAACGGGGGCCAGGAGAAGACATCTAAAGGTAGGAGAAGAATAGCCTTTCTTAAGGCTATTAAGACGTCTTAGGGACAAAAAATGCCATCTGAATGATAGGATCCCTTTAAAGGCAACCAGTCAGCATTCCTGTAAATACTTGTATTGTAATTATTCTGCGATATTTTTTATTATAACTTTGCATTGTACGGTTCCTCCGTTATTCCTCCTGGAAATTTTATTAATAAATTATCAATTGACAATTGACATTTTTCATATTATATCCTTATAATATTCACTTGTATAGTTAGTAATTTAAAATAAGCCACATTTATTTCTGTTATATAGATAATGATATTAACTATATCCAGTGTTCATGGTATTTTTGCAATAGTGACAACATGAAGTGCAGCCATAGTTACTGTCCTTATTGAATTACCTTTTCAGAAACTGATGGAAGAACTGTTACTTAGTAACTCACTGAACATACTGTCAGAATCAGAATTACATACGAGATGGTAATGTGATGGTGATCCAGTATGGCTGCATTTCATGTTTTGGTCACTATGAGAAAACAGACTGTTCTAACGTCTGTTTCCCCAATATGTGGACAGTTTTACATTTACAGTAAAAGTTCTTTTTATAAGAAACCATATGTTTAAATGAGATTCAGTCAAAATTCGGAGAAAATTTTACAGGACCTCTCAAGATGTGCCAAAAGTATAAAGAGGTGGGAGCATCTGAATAAATCTGCAACATCTTATCCCAGTTCAGAATGGGAAGAATATGCAAATCTGTCTTCTATCATGTAATTAGGAAGTCAGGTGCCTCAGTGTTGCAAACCAATAGAGGGCGCTCACTGGAATGTGCAAGCCTGCACCTGACTTCCTAATTACATCATGGAAGACAGCTTTGCATATTCTTCCCATGGTCCCTTGCAAAGTGGAGTGCTAAAGGCTTAATAAGTCTCCACACACCTATATGGTGGTCTCTCCCCAAAGAGTGACGATATCCTCCTAACCCAGTTCAGAATGGTATTAGACTGGCACACAAAGCCCATCTATTGATATATTGCCCTCTTTGCATTTTGGTCTTTTTTCCTAATTTTTCGTTTCAAAAGCTTAAAGTAGCAATGCACAAAAAATATTACTATCTGGCCTGTTATAAAGGCACATAATGAAAAATATAGAAAAGGTCGGTTTCTTGATGGTGCCTGTATTTTGGGGGTTACCCACTCTTCTTTGGTCCTCAATAGTGTTGGGTGTACCGAGCCGGGTTCAACTTGAATATTCCAAGTTGTTCCATTTCTATTCTGAAGAGACGCCAAAGTAAAATAATATAACTTTCACATTGATATAACTCCGACAATACTGTGTAAGCGGCCATTTTTCTTGTGGCCGCGGGCATGCGCAGTTGGCTTTGCCCTAGGCCCAAGACCTAGAAGTTTGAAGCCACCGCTGGAAGAAGACGCAGTGAAGACCCCATTCCAGAAGAAGATGGAGGCGGCGCTGGAGAGTTCTCTCGCAGCATTGGCGATTCCCCCAGTGCTGTTTGAGTGCCTAGACCCGCCTCCAGTGCTGCGAGAGAACTCATTTGCATACCAACAGAAAAGGGGATTTTAAATGAACGGTGGGGTGGAGAAGACATCTAAAGGTAGGAAACGAATAGCCTTTCTTAACACTATTCCAACGTGTTAGGGAGAAAAAAAAAAGTTTTTTATGGTAGAATCCCTAAGCAACCCAAACCCAAATCAACTCGTGAGTGGTTTCCCCTTCTCTAGTCCTCAACTATATCATGTGTCAAGAAATTAGACTCTCCATTGGAGACAGGAAGTCTGTATTGTTTATTCTATGAAGACATTGAGGATGTCAAAGCAACAAATGGAGAAACAGTCTTCATGTCCACACAAGAGACTGTGTCAGGAGAGAATGATTCCGGGTCACATGACACAGCTGAGGACCAGGAAAGAGTTAATAACCCACAAATAGAGCCACCATTAAGGACCTTTCTAAAGGGTCCAAGTGATGGACTGATGTCTTCATCCAACCTCATCTACTATGTAACTATGAGTGTAAACATTTTGTAGGAATTCTACTTTAGAACAATGGTGGCTTTGTTACCTCTTCCACCGGTTATTCCACTATTTATGATTGGACCATGTTAATTCCACCATCGGAGCACGGCACAGCAGCCAATGATCTATTTGGTGTGAACCTATTTCAATCATTTGTAAAATATGTACGACGACATCAAACACATTGTGTTTTTTTTTCCATTTCATTGCATTTTAAATAATCCCCTCAGTCTTTTATCACAATTTAAGCAAACCGATACATTCACTTTTGAGCAAGTGATAAATATTCCCTAATTAATTCCATTTTAATTTCCTACCAAGTGACTTAGATGTCTCTAATGAAGAGGGTAACATTTATGCAATCAAAACAGAACATAAGGGGATTTCTTGAAAGTCTTTGATTGCATAATGTTGAATTTACATTATTAGTAACAATATGTTTTTGAGCAGAGATACACATTGAATAATTGTTATTTATAATTAACATTAAAAGAACTTTTGCAAGATTGTATACACAAGAGCAATGTTCAAATGTTTGTTGACTGTAATTGTTCAAAGAAATCCTGTATTGTATAATCAATCTGAGCTTAAAATATGTAAATATGTTAATCAGTTCATCTGCTCAATTGTTTTTTTATGCGACATCATATTTGATTTACAGCATCAAATAAATTAACTAATTAGATGTCAGATGTCTTGGCGAAGAAACAAACCAAGATCTTGCATTATTCTCCCTATCATACGCATTACTTGACTGATTAAGGTCAGTTGTCCACAAGGCAAGTTCCTCCAAGTCCTTTGTCCTTATATGAGCCGGTTACACAGGTACAATTCTGGAGCTTCTCCCCAAACTCCTGCCGGCTTCAGTAGGCTCCTGTAAATGCACCTGCCTCCAAAAGGTGGAAGTAAATGTGCTCATCCAGCCAGTTCATTGATCAGTGAAGGGGGTAGGAGTTGGTAGGAGTTCGGAGACGTGTGCCCAGAAATGCGTCTTTGCAAGATTTTTTTGGTGCAGTTAGGGGAAAAGGACACTGGCATCAGATTTGGAGAAACTTGACAATCATGACCTGTGGGTGGAATTTGATTCTGATGTACTGCCCTGGCTTGATGAAGTGCCCACCCCCTGTGACGACTTAAAGGGAACCTATCATAGTTACATAGTAGATGAGGTTGCATGAAGACATCAGTCCATCGCGTCCAACTTATAACCCTACAATCCCTACAGTGTTGATCCAGGGGAAGGCAAAAAACCCCATGAGGCTCATGCCAATTGCCCCATTTCAGGGGAAAAAATTCCTTCCTGACTACAATCTGGCAGTCAGTATAAAAACCCAGGATCAACGTGTCCTTAAAATCTAGAATTGATAATCCATAATATTGTTCTTTTCAAGAAAGGCATCCAATCCCTCTTTGAACTTGTTTAATGAATCCACCATCACCACGTCCTGGGTCATTGATCTCCAAAGCCTCGCTGTTCTTACTGTAAAGAATCCCTGCTTTAAAGACCTGGGATTAGTGTCCCAAATCTGTTCTAAAACCATCTGTGCTTGCAATTGGGTCTTATTGGACTCATCACTGGTGCACCCAGCGCCTGTGCAGTTCTTCGGTGAAGCTTAGGACATACACTCCGGCTTCATTGTGAAAGTACCATAGGTACGGGGCATGCTCACTAAAGCATGGTGTACTCTGCCTTCAGTGAAGATCTGCTCTGGCCTAAGAAGTACAAGGTGAGTATAAAGCTTTTTTATTTTTTATTGTAGGCACAAATGGTTTTATTACATGGAGGTTTGGGGCACTAAACCCCCACCACCACCCCTGGTCTAAGGTATATGTGCAGATTCTGAACAATTTTTTAAAGCCTTATGCCATATTTGTCAGTCACCATGATGGGAGAGGGGAATAACTGATACTGCAGCTGTAGGAATCATTTAGGGTCAAAAAATGGCCAACCAAGAGAACAGGTAAGGATGGGTGCATTATCTAAGTGTATGTGAGTAGCATCTAAAGTGTCTAAGAATTTCCAAGATGCCTTAAGTGGAGATGGGACCATACTGTGCATCTTGGCATTGGAGTTAATAAACATGGCAGATGGGTGCATCTTACCAGCAAAATGACTGGATCTTAATCTCACTTCGGGGCCTCAATTTGGATTTTAAAGAAAGGTTTTGGCTTCAAATAACTGCATCTGAAAACTTAGATGTATAAGACTCCCTACAACTGGGCAGTGAGGAATATCTCACCTAATCCTGATAGTACTCATCCATAGACAAGCACTGGGGGGGGGGGGCATTCCTAACCGGTCAGCGTAATTGCTAGGTGGTAAGGAATGTCCCCTCTCACAGTATAGTGCAATAGGCGCTACTGTGAGGGAGAGCGTTCCTGACTGACTGTCCGAAATGCCCTTCTGACAGTGAAGAGCTACAGTACCGGCACTGATATCTCTTCACTGTGGGCACAGAACGTGAAAGCCGATAGCGAGCTGAATTCAGCACACTGTCGGCTTTCTAGCTGTGTATTATACCGCATGTGCCAGAGGACGTGAAAGGTCCTCTTTAAAGAAAAACTTTCACCCTAATCTCCTTGACTTCCACCAAAAATGGTGAATATAGAAGTCAGAAAGTAGACCACTATCGTAGAACCCAGCTCTCCACTCTTTTGCATGGAAAAACCACACGGATGACCCAGTCAAATATCCAGTGAAATATCCAACATTATATGGGAATCCAGTTAAAAACACATTTATTCAGATCTTGTGACAAAAACCATGTAGAATCTGGCGGCAAGACTTACTTGCACACTTTAGATTATCAATCCTTCGTCTTAGCCCCAGCTGACAAGTGAGCACATTGTCTTAAAGCACACGCATCAGTCACATGACTTTAAAAAAATAACACTATTACATTGTAAAAGAAAAGAATTGGAATAGTAAATATTGCATTATAACCAGTGTAACAAAGTCATGGAGATTCCCAGGAAATAATGATGTATTAGGTTCTGCAATTGTTGTCTATTTGTCTAATGTTAAGGTTAGAGCTACATGGCTACTTTGGCTATGGCTCTGGTTGTGCAATCCATGATCTCTACATCACTCTGTGACTCCTTCCCCAATGTGTAAAGTTGCATTACAACCCAAAGGTGCTTTATAAGGTCATAAAATTCAGTCTTTGATGTAAAAGTCACAATACCCTCAGGGTCACAATGTAACTCCATTCAATAACATTGAGAGAAGGAGTCACTGGGCAACATAGCAATCTTTGGTCAAGTGACAGGAGTCATAGCCAAAGTTTCCATATAACTCCAGTCCCTGACTATCTCGATTGGGCCCCTGACTAATGCATTTGCATTTGCAAAATATGGACAAATAGTCAGGGTTCAGGGCCCACCGGAGGATTCACCAGTTCCCTGGTGGGCCAGTCCAACTCTGACTGCAGCTGCAGGGACCATTTGGGGTCTGTGGGCAACATAGCAATCTTTGGTCAAGCGACAAGAGTCATAGCCAAAGTTTCCATACAGCTTCAGCCCCTGACCATCCCGATCAGGCCCCTGACTAATGCATTTGCATTTGCAAAATGAGGACAAATAGTTGGGGCTCGGGGCCCACTGGAGGATTCCCTGGTGGGCCAGTCCGACTCTGACTGTGGGGCTTAAGGCGGGGATGTGTTGGGTGCAGGTGTTGTTTAGTAGGGTAAGACTGAGACAATTGACAAATTTTGTATGTTTTCATGCATTTATGTTACACCCCTGCCATAATAACGAATAGCTGTGGTTAATTGATCAGTGCCGGAAATGTTCCATAATGTTCCCATTACTGAAGATTATGTGTAAATGAAAGCAACTGGAAATGTTAGTCATTTTACAGTTATAAGATTTTATAGACTGGAATTGCATGTAGTTTATGAGATTGTGGTCTTAACAGTGAATAATGAGTCACACGTTGGAGATCATACAGCTGGAATATTACTGACATCTTATGTTTGCGGTATTACTGGGAGAAATGAAGGGAGTAACATGTATATGGAACATATTTCAGTGTTTAAAGGGAATGTGTCACCAAAAAAATGGGATACTGTTTAAACCAAGTATTTACGTTACATATATTTCTAAAGAACTGTTATCCTATCTATCTCCTATCTATCTATCTATCTATCTATCTATCTATCTATCTATCTATCTATCTGTTATCTATCTATCTATCTATCTATCTATCTGTTATCTATCTATCTATCTATCTTCTACTCTGTCTATCATCTATCTATCTATCTATCTATCTATCCAATGGCGTAACTAGGAATGGCAGGGCCCCGTGGCAAACTTTTGACATGGCCCCCCCCCCCCGAAGAACTTGACCGACCGACCCTCCCTGTCGCATTCCTGCATGCTCTATTATGCCCCATAGTGGCCCCTGCACACAGTATTATGCCCCATAGTGGCCCCTGCACACAGTATTATACCCTATAGTGGCCCCTGCACACAGTATTATACCCTATAGTGGCCCCTGCACACAGTATTATGTCCCATAATGAACACCCATGAACAATTATTATACTCTGGGCACTTTTCAGATGCCAGAGTATAATAATCGGAGACCCAGAGGAGGATACAAATATAAAAAAACACTGTTACTTACCTATCTCCGGCTGCCCTGCACTCCACGGTGGTGTCGACCATCTTTAATGACGTATGGACGTCACATGACCCGGAACATAGGTCCCGGTCAAGTGACATCAGGGTCGTCAGACAACTAGGCCTGATGCCTGTACAGAGCATGGAGAGGTAAGTAACAGTGTTTGTTATGTTCGTTTGTTATGTTCTCTCCCGGGCCTCCGATCATTATACCTGGGGGTCTGAAAAGACCCCCGAGTATAATAATAGTGTTTTTGTGTGGCCCAAGTGTCTCCTTAAGGTTACCGCTTTTTAATGCGTATAGGTTTCTGTTTAGGGGGTCCCAAGCAAACTCCATGAATGGAAACCTGAACGCAGATGTGAACGGTCCTAAGCATCACATTATAAAATACAATTCTAGTATGTATAATGGTAGATATGTATAGAAGCAAATACAGATAGACAGACAGATAGATAGATAGATAGATAGATAGATAGATAGACATTGATATGCTGTATATACCTACACATATACACTTCTATTCACACACCTACTCATATACAACTTATACACACACCTATCTACACACATACAAGACTCACACAGTATATAAAACACATAATGTTAGCACATCTACACATCTATACATATTTTACTCAAAAATATACTTACATTTGGCAGAATGGCTGGGTGCCCAGGACAGGGAGGAAACTTCTGTGCAGCTCTGTCTGGCAGTGAAGAGAGCAGCTACATCGACTTCTCCTCTCACACTCCGATGCTGAGGAGGGGGGAGGGGCAGCACAGGAAGCTGCTCAGTACAGGGAACTTTTACAAGAAGCGATCGGCAGCCCCTGCATCTGCCAGTGATTTCTCTGCTGCCGATCTTGTCCTTATGCTATGGAAAGTATGGGGCCCCTGGGCAATTGCCCAGTTTGAGTAGCCGCTCAATATTCGACTACTCAAATCGAATATCGAATCCGATTATACTCTATGGCGGAAAAATGCTCGTTTCAGGGGTAGGCAACATTCGATCAAATTGAACTTACCAAGTCCACGAGTGAGGGTCGGGCTGGATTCTCCGAGAAGTTTTCTCCGCGCAGTGTCCCTGCGGCGTCTTCCGGCTCTGAATTCACTCTGCCAGGCATTGGGCCTTGGCAGAGCCGACTGTGCATGCCCACACTACAAGAAAATGGCCGCTCACAGTCAAAGCGGCCATTTTCTTGTGGCATGGGCATGCGCAGTCGGCTCTGCCCAGGCCCGATGCCTAGCAGAGTGAATTCAGAGCCGGAAGATGCCACAGGGATGTTGCGCGGAGAAGACTTCTAAAGGTAGGAGATGAACCAACGATGATTGTCCGACTGTATAGCATTTGGCCAATCAACGCTGGTTCTGCATCGAATTTTTCCGTTTGAATAGCGAGTGGTACTCGATCGAGTATGAGTATTTCGAATACCATAGCATTCGATTGATTCGATTCGAATACCTACTCAATTGAATACTACTCGCTCATCTCTAATTACTGCCTACCAAAAGTTTTTTCAGTCTCATCGAAACATTCACATTATGAAACAAGGGAGGGGTTAGGAACCAAATACAGTATAGAATGGACCATTAGTCCTGGGCAATCAGACTTCCCTGCATACTGAGGCAAAACAGCACTTAGCATCCAATGCCCTCCAAACGAGAGAAACTAGGCCCCAGAGGTCTTTGCCAGAGCTCCTGATGGGGAAGATAGACTGGTAAATGCTGAGACCCAGAACCACAGCCATTCACAGAGTATCACACGCACACCCCAAGTCAAAGTAGGACCCAGAAAGCCGAAAAACACTCACCTAGGTGGGTGAAGAAACAGATTATGTTGGTCAGTGGAATTGAGTGCAGTAATGGGAGTTCACCAGGAGATGGCAGAAGAACTGCAGAGTAGTCGTACAAGCTGGGTTGGTAGTCAGGAGGTCACACAGAATCCAGGGATCAGGGGCCACACAGTGGTTCAGTGGTTAGCACTGCAGCCTTGCAGCCCTGGAGTCCTGGTGTTCAAATCCCCACCAAGGGCAAAACAAAACATCTGCAAGGAGTTTGTATGTTCTCCCCGTGTTTGCATGGATTTCCATCCCATATTCCAAAGACATATTGATAGGGGAAAAATGTACATTTTGAGCTCTATGTGGGGCTCACAATCTACATTTAAAAAAGAAAAAAAAAATCAGGGATTAGACAGGACGTAGTCAAACAAGCCGGGTCATACACTGGAGATCATGTAGTACAGAAGGATGAAGCCAATGGGTAGTCAGACAAGCTGGGTCATACACCGAAGATCACAAGGTACACAATCGCAGGTGAAGGAGAAGTGGTCTTCAGACAAGCCGGGTCATACACAGGAGGTCAAGTGGTAAGGAGTCGCAGGTCAAGGAGAGTCAAGCAGAGTCATACACAGGAGGCAAATAGCAGGGAACCAGGTCAGGGGCAAACAGGAATGCAGGGTGAGTTGATATCAGGGAATCTGAATAACTAGCGTCAAGCCAGGCCTAAATAGCCGCCTGAACACGTGACTCCAGATGTCTAGGTTTCGGTCACAGGAGGAGCCCGGCAACCCCTGCAGAAATGCAGAGCTAACATTCCTCACCCTGAAGGACCCAGAAATAGTGTAGTGGGCCGGCAACTTCTGTGCATCGCAGTTCCGGTCCGGCTCCTGATCGGAGGATTATTAAATAAAGAACATGAGCATTTCTAATTTCCCTATAAAGGATAAGCATGGAGTAATAGGCATCCGTGAACATAAGAGCCCTGGTCACTGAATACACGCCTAGCAAGTAAACACAAATTAATGTCTTGTACCCTATAGGATGATTTTTGGATGGTAACTCAACATTTAGATGAGGTCTGACATTATATGACCTTGAAGCACCCTGAACTTTTTGTATTTTCCTAAATCAATAGGAAATCTTAATGTTGATTGCATTAATTATTCACATAATTTGGAATGATAATTGCGGATAGGCATATGTTACAATTACAATTAATTTTGTCTATGACATTAATTGACTTATCTCAGATTTAGAATAATTAAATCTTACCATTTCTAATTATTACATGTAGCTTTGCATAAAGGTGTCATTGTGGATTACAGTATTTAGGAACCAAAAGGTTGCAAGCCATGTATGTAGGAGAAGCTTAAAGCCAAATTTTAACTTATTTTAAGATGCTTTTTTATTTTTTATTTTTTTTAAGTGAGCTGTTGATGGGGTGGGGGTGGAGCTTTGCTGCCTCACAAGGTCACCATTATATGATGTAGAAAACTGGAGTAAGTCATGTCTGAAATCTACCCACTGGATAGAGGAGAAGTGTCAGATTTCAGCCGTCCATAGATGCGAATGGAGCACTGGACACCCAAGTGCCCTGGCACTTCATTCGCAGGGAACATTCATTCCCCTTTCTCCTGATTTCTGTGGATTCTAGTGGTCAAAGCCTAAACAATCTTAAGATAATTCCATATCCTGTGGATATAGGATAAGTGTCTATAGTGACGCAACCCCTTCAAGGCTGGCATTGTGCTAACCCAAAACTCTTCTTAACAAATCAGCTCCATTGGCTTGGTAAAGAATTTATGTTCCAACTAGAGATGAGTGAATAGTAAAATGTTCGAGGTTCGATATTCGTTTCGAGTAGCCCCTCAATATTCGACTACTCGAATCGAATATCGAACCCTATTATAGTCTATGGGGGGAAAATGCTTGTTTCAGGGGTAGGCAACGTTCGATCAAATTATACTTACCCAGTCCACGAGTGAGGGTCGGGCTGGATCCTCTGAGCAGTCTTCTCCTTGCAGCGTCCCCTCGGCGTCTTCCAGCTCTTCATTAACTCTGCCAGGCATCGGGCCTGGGCAGAGCCGACTGCGCATGCCCGCACTACAAGCGGACATGCCTGGCAGAGTGAATTCAGAGCTGGAAGACACCACGGGGATGCTGCACGGAGAAGACTTCTAAAGGTAGGAGAAGAACCAGCGTTGATTGGCCGACTGTATAGCATTCAGCCAATCAATGCTGGTTCTGCATCGAACTTTTACATTCAAATAGCGAGTGGTACACGATCGAGTATGAGTATTTCGATATTTGATTGAATACCTATTGAGTACTACTCACTCATCTCTAGTTCCAACCCATTTCTAGACTGCCCTGTCCTATAGTAACTCACTTGTCTCATTGAAATCTTATCCATGTGAAATATACAAATGTAGCATTTATATGATCACAATAATTTGAAACATAACATTGTATAAAAATGGTACAGTGGCTTCTAGAACTTTTTTTTATAGGCAATGCTGAGGTTACTGCCTGCACATCCATTATATGGCTTATACATAATGTTTAGAGAACTTTTGTGTGGATTCACCTTCGAGTTGACTGTCATATATTATCATTTTTCTATCTGTATACTTATATTAGCATCAGAGTCCACTTGGATGCAGACAGTTTGATAACTTCCATTAGCACTTATAGACACAATAGACACAATAGACCTATAGATGTCTCTGGAGGAACAGTTGTAGCTAATGGGAGAGTTTATACCTGACTGCAATGAACGGTCAGACAGAAAATATTCATATGTACATATTATATAGGGAGTGAAAAGGATGATATCTGGTGAAAGATAAGAAAAAAGAAGTGGGTGGGTTTTCCCATCTCAGGATCTCTATGGCTCTCCTGTCTCCTCTTCCATTGTCCTAGTCCTTCTCAGGGCTCAGCAACTGAAAGAACTTAGCAGAGGGAAACAGAGAAGACAAAGATAGATATCAGAGATAGCCTAAAATCTAAGCAAAGATCTGTAAACAATGAGGACACATATTCAGCCGTATTTGAGAAATGGGGTAAGATAGATACAACAATATATTGGGTAAAATGGTTAGCTTCAGTTACATCTTTAAGTAGGATCCTGAAGATGGGAACATCCTTTTCATGTATTTAGTAAGTGCAAACAAACATTTTAGCAGGACTAACTAGTGTGTGTGTATGGGGGCTATCCAATCCACCCCAATAGATAATGTCACTTACTCTCCCCTCTGCATTGAAAACACATGCATGCTTGACCAAGCTGAGTGTCCATATGTATGGGGGAATCAGGGGTATAGCTATCAGTTATTTAAGGTGTATGGGCACCTTAAGAAGTCAAACAAATACAGCAAATAGATTGCAGCATGGCCTTACAGTATGTCAAGGCCGTACCAGTTGTTCAATTAACATCCCACATTTTGATTATTGTAAATATCTGCTTCCAGCCTAATCATTTGAAGAAAAAAAGAACTTTCTACCTCCTCTGTTTTATCCAAATGAAGCATGGCAGGAAGTAATTACCGAGTCTTAATCAATTCTCATTCTTTTAAGTGACTGTGATAATTTAATTAGGCAATTAGAGAAATGCCTTGACTACGCAGTCATAGCTGCATTTGTGGCTTCCATAGTCCTAAAACTGTTTAGGACATGACTAGGCAAACATTTTTCATATGAAGATTTAGAATTATAGAGATGAATTTTCCCCATTTGTTGCTGCATTGAAAATCCAGTGATGAGTCAGTGATCGCACATGGAGAATTAGACTTTTAAATCAGATGAAGAAATGCTTTGCCTTGTAGGCATTTTTTGTAACAAAAGCCAGCTTTCTCACATCAAACTTGCAACTGCATCTATCTCAATCAGCTTTACACCTGTTCTCGTATTACTATCAAAAAGGCTTTGGCAATGTTTGGCTCTCCAGATACTTTATACTACAGTCTGTATATAGTAAGTTAGCTTTTGGCATGTTAAAGAGGTTGTGCCATGAATAAATATTACATTTCTCAGTTGGATTGCTATAGAATTTTTTTTAAAAAAGTTATTATTTGAAAGAAATGCTCCTGTGTCTTGATATTACAGTCCCAAACTTTTCATGGTACCCCTGATGATTTTCTGAAACTTTCTCAAAGTGTCAACATAATAGGTGAGGACTATACAAATAAGATCTTGGGGGAAAAGAGGAACGTGCTCTAGCACCAACTTTTAGAAGGGAGCTTTCTATAGATTAATGAATACTATTTACATAATCCGGGAATGGAAACCAAGGAAGATTAACTCCTCCGAAAGGAAGGGAAATGCATCCACAGACAGTGGTTTCAAGGTTATGGCCTCTCATCGGTGCAGAGCAGGATACTGGCTGGATGTGTGAGAGGTCTTGATGTGGATCAGAATGAGAAAGGTGTCTCATTAAGGAGATGCCACCGTGAGGCAATACAGTGGTTGGGTGTAATAAGTCCCTTACTGCTTCATAGTGGCATCTCCCTAATGAGACATAGTACCTCTTCTGACCCACATAATGCGTGGGAATGTCCTAAGTCATCTACGACAGTTTTCCAGCTTGAATGGGTATAAATCAGGGGCACTCTTTTTCAAATAGCCATTTTTTGCCTTAAAGATGCACCATATTGTTGGCTCTATGCCTTGTTAGCCATTTTTTTTTCTAAACTGGGCAGCGCAGGGGGAGATCAAGGCAGGGAAGGGCAGGGATGCCACAGCAGGACAAATTTGTTAATACCGACACCAGTAAACTGGCATCAGTAATACCCAAAATCTATGCCAGTTTCTATGTTTCAATTCTGATGTATATATGTTGAAACTCTTAATAATTCAGGCTCAATTAGCAACAGCAGGGTAAATGGATTAAGACCAGAGTAAGGAACAATATGTCATTCTTAAAAAAACCAACCCAATGTTTCCAGTGGCAATGGATGGACATATCCAATAGCTTAGTCACATCAACAAGATCCTCTTGATGTTGAGTGGAACGATCAATGCTATTGTGCCGGACAGTCTTTATTAGAACTGGATTTTTCTCACCTGCACTGAATGCATAAGATGGATATTACAAGTTAAAGCAGAAGTAGAGGAAACCTTAAAGGGCTTGTTCCACAATGGACATTTTAGCTAATAAATGTGTATTCCCTGGAGCTCCAATAATGTGACCACCACTGATCATAGAACCTGGGGGTGTCTCTGCAGTGGGGAGAAAAGGAATAGGATTTGAGCAAATGCCCAGTCACTTCAACAAATTGAGTGGTTGTGCAGTTAGGTAGAATGGAGAACTTAGGACCTTCACATTAGTAACTGTGAGGGTCCAAGTGGTAGAACCTCCAACCATCAAAGCTTTATTACCTATCCAGTGCAAAAGTGAATAATGTCCATCGTGACACAATATCTTTGTTGTACTCACCTAAAGTATTGCAAGACATTGTTCAATTAAATAGATTAAAACAAACCTATACTTGGATGTACTTAAGGGAATATATTAGAAAATAAAGTATACTGCACTTATTGTAAAATAAATGCATTTGAAAGCACTTTGTGTGCCATTGAAGGGTTCCGATTCCTCCATTATTCTCCCGTAATTGTGGGTTCTATATATGACACACTATTACTTACCAAATGCATCCTGCCATGGAGCAAAGAAGGATTATTTTTGGCTCATCATATGCAAGTGACATCGGTGAGTTCTTTTGTTGCCTGGGTTAAAGAATTTTTACAGTAGAAAACTTAAAGGCATAGTGCAGGAAAAAAAACAAAACAGGAAAAGCATAAGAAAAAAATGAAATATTCAGAAAAAGAGAAAAATAAGCCTTTTCTGAAATACATACCATGCTCTCTGGTAACACAAGTGAAGTTCATGGCAGATCGGAACTGTATGGTTATTAAAATAGGCATTGTGTAGGGTTGAGCCGATCTTGAGATTTCAGGATCGATTTTAAAATCCGATTTCCGAACATTTTCCAGACGATCCTGATCATGAAATTTGCTTGAACGCCGATCGGGATCTGATCTTTGCCGATGGCTCAACCCTTGTCAATTCTTCTCTATGGGAAAGGTCACTTTTAGGGTTGAGCCGATCTTGAGATTTGAAAATCTGATTTCCGATTATTTTCCAGCCGATCCCGATCATGAAATTTGCTCGATCGACGATCGGGATCCGATCTTTTCCAATCCCGATCACTCAACCCTATCATTGTGGTAAAGTACTGAATGATCCTATACCACAAATAGTAGATATTAGTTCTACACAGGTGCATTGCCAATTGTATAAGTGATTACAATATAGTTAGATTAGGATGACATCATCTCTGGTTGTCAACATTCTTTTCGTTTTTTCTCTATATCAAGTCCAGATGTCATGATTGCCTTTATTATATATCTCTAATAGACTATCTCCAGGCATTAAACTCCATCTGTGATGTATGCCCATCTCCCAGCCAGCTACCATGATATAGACACAGAGACCTAAGAAATTTTCCCTAACCTCTCCACCCAGAAGGTTTATCAACTAGTAACACCCTTTATCAGACTGACTGCTGTTTTAGGCATTAGAGTTGAGCGAGTACTGTTCGGATCAGCCGATCCGAACAGCACGCACGCATTGAAATCAATGCACGCAGCCGGAACGCGGGGGGTTAAGCGGCCGGCTGCCGTCAAACCGGAAGCACCAGGTGCTTCCATTCATTTCAATGCGTGCGTGCTGTTCGGATCGGCTGATCCGAACAGTACTCGCTCAACTCTATTAGGCATCTGTTGCATTCCGTATCTGTGCATGTCGGTGTTCTTTTTCTTTTTATAGACACAGTCACTCACTTACTTCTTCTACACTCTATGCTCTTTCTTCTTCTACTGTTGCAACTAGGCCTGTCCATGGTTCTTGACCACCAAGGACCAGTCTAAATAGACTATCATATTACAGAACTAAAAATGTTTATTAAAGAGGTTGTCCAGAATAAACTAAGAACTTAAACTAAACCCCCTTCGCCCGCCTAACTTCTAATTTACTTCAATCTAAAATCTATAATGACCCAGATCCCTGGAGTGAACACTTTCTGATAATCCAGTAACCTTCCGCTTCACTGCTTCCAAAATAGAACGTCGCCATTACTCTCCCCCCTACCCCATCTCCATCAATACTTACCAAACCTTCATGTGTCCGGGAACAGCTCCTCCCCTCTTCCTGTCTGCTAGTAGTGGGCGGAATAGGTTAGCTAGAGAGATGGGGGAGAGGGTGTGGGAGGGTGGGAGGAGCTAGTAATGGCTGGGGTCGCTAGACTAGGGAAACAGTGGAGGGTGGGGGGCTAGTAATGGGTGGGATCGTTAGGCTAGTGAGACAGGGTGAGGCAGTGTAATGGAGTGAGAAAAGAGGGGGACTGAGTGAGAGAACTAGTGTCAAAGCTACACAGGAAGCTGCATAGCAGGAAACTAACACCTGTAAACAAAGGCAGAGGATGCTAACAGCTGCCAGAGACACCCAGAAATCACTAACATAATGGCTAAAGGTATATGGGTATACTTATTACCCATTAATAGCACTAACAGCCCTTTCTAGAAAAAAAGTGATTTTCTGCCTCGAGAACCGCTTTAACTTTCCAAAGAAAAGGCTACCAATATAAGATCGGTGGAGCTCACATTTTGCAAGAGCTTAGTGCCATTCAAGTGAATGAGACTGAGATCCGATACCAGTTATAGCTACAATGCAAAGTACAGAGTGGTGTCCGGGAAACAATGAAGGGGACGCAGAGCTTACATCAGTTAGCAGAGGTGCCAGTAGTTGACATCTCCCCAATCTGATATTGATGGCCTAGTCTAAGAAAAAGTCATGAATACTGCAATCAAAAGTGCTTTTAGCATAAGTTTAGGTGTGAGAGAACATTACTGGCCTTCAATGGTAGCGTCTAGAAGCAGGGTTTGGTCACTATGTTGCTCCGGCCTCTTGGTCAGATTGGTTCCATGTATTTTATGGAGATCTGAAATATACAGTATAGAAATAGAGAACTAGAACTTTAGGTGTAAGCGATAGACATGTGAAAGGAAACTGGCAGCATACTATAAAAGGTTTTCATCACCTTCACCTCTCGCCTTCAAGCTATCTTCACCGCTACAGATATATTGCCTATGGCCATTATGTAACCATGTCACACAATATTAACGTTACGTAAAATCCACGAAAAGAGTTCAGTTCAATAAAATTTGTCATTTTTCTCTAGCCTTATTTCCTTATATATATTTTTGCACACAGCAGCATTACACCCATGTGTACCATCCACGTATGGGCATGAAATATGTCTGATCTCTTAAGGGTGACATGTTTTTTTTTAAATTCTCGTCACGTGTTTTCTTATTGATGGTAAAGCATCCATCAGCGATTACATTCAGCTTGTCAGGTTGGACAGGCGAGAGCAAAAAAACCTTCTATGAGATTTCTGTCTGTAGATACGGATCTCAGGGGCAGCCACGGGTCATGTTCGTGTTACTGTTACTTGTAACTTACAGAACTAGGATAAGATCAAAGCAAATTGCACTTGCAGATAAGATTAAGAAAAACCTTTGACACTGGCTTGATGTAAAAACCGATCAATTATAATAATTAATCTCAAGCTAGTTTGTGGTCTAAACAAGAATGTAAAGCGAAGAGTGTTAAGTATGTAAATATATATAATAATACAGGAGTAGAGACATGACATGAATAAGAAGCCGTAGGAGAGCGCCTTGGCAACAAGCTTAAAGGGAATGTGTCACCACAAAATCACCTAGTTATAAACCAAGATATTGTTGAATATGGGTTTAATAATTTTAATAGAAAACAGAATAAAATAATGTACAATCAAAAATAAAAAAAAAAAGGTTAAGAAAAGTAATATCTGGTAAATAAATCCATTTAATCCTATCTACGCATCAACATTGTGTTTACCGTACGGAGCGCGAAATTGGTTCTTCAGTCTGGGATTAAGTCCCAGTCTTCCTATATAATATCTGGTTGTAGTAAACAAAAAATGAGTTACATATATACATTTCCATTGAAGTCTTTAACCCCACAGACGTATATTGTTTTTTGCATATCAGTTTGTTCCCCCCTGCCTTCCAAAAGCCCAAACTTTTTTTTATTTTTCCATTCACAGAGCTTTATGAGGGCTTATTTTTTGCAGGATAAAGTGCACTTTATAGTGATGCAATTTAATATTCGTACAATGGAAAAAAAAAAGTTAAGGGGCCACATGGTGGCTCAGTGGTTAGCACTGCAGCCTTGCAGCGCTGAAGTCCTGGTGTTCAAATCCCACACAAGGGCAAAAAACCATCTACAATGAGTTTGTATGTTCTCCCTGTGTTTGCATGGATTTCCATCCCATATTCCAAAGACATACTGATAGGGAACAATGTACATTTTTTTGTAGATTGTGAGCCCCACATAGGGATCACAATGTACATTTTTCCCTATCAGTATGTCTTTTTTTGGAATATGGGATAGGAATCCACGCAAACACCATACAAACTCCTTGCAGTTGTTTTTTGCCCTTGGCAGGATTTGAACGCCAAGACTCCAGCACTGCAAGGCTGCAGTGCTAACCACTGAGCCACCATGTGCTCCCCTGGAGGAAATGTACATTGTGAGCTCCCCTGGGCTCACAATCTACATTTAAAAAAAAATAAATTAATTAATTTAAAAAAAAACAAAAAAACAAAAAACCTTAATTGCTCAATTTTCTTACGTCTTCACTGTGCAATAAAAATGACGCAGTACCTTTATTCCACGGGCTGCTATTATCATGGCAATACCAAATGTATATAGTTCATGTGTTTTAATTTCCTTACAAAGTTACAAAAATTTTTAGTTACCATAATGTAGCACATGTCACTTTATTAGATTTCCGTATATGGAGCTGAAAGGCGTATTTCTCCATAGGGTAAGTTGGAGTTTTTATTTATATGGGGACCCCTCATTATTTATATCACACAGTATGTGTTTCATAGCAGACAAGTGATGTTATTACAGGCTGTAATAATATTGCACGGTCACTATAAAACACATCCTGTGCAATGTAAATAGTGAACATTAATTGTTCAAAATTATGTCAAATGCAAACTTCTACCATTCAGTACAAAGTTGTTTGTATTATTGAAAGATTTGTAAAGCCCCATTCACACCGCCAAATTGTGTGGGACCAAATTTATTAAGGTTAAATTGCTATGTTGGCACTTTCTGGTAAATTAGTGGGTTTTGGGTTGCAGATATGGTACTTGGTCTCTAAAAGGTTCGCCATCACTGGCCTAGGGGGTTTGAGCTTTAGAGACTCTAATTGTCCTTTACAATGTAAGACAATACTTAATAATCATCACCTATTGGTGCTGGATTGTATAGAAATAATAATAGTACATTATATTTATATAGCGCCAACATATTCCGCAGCGCTGTACAATTTGTAGGGTTCAAATACAGACAAAAAAATACATTACAAAGAAATAGTCACGTCACACAATGGGACTGAGGGCCCTGCTCGCAAGAGCTTACAATCTATGAGGTAGAGGGGTGACACAACAGGTAGCAGGGGCGGCATTGCTTATACAGTGTTCAGACACTTTTGTAATAGAGGTGACTGTCATTACATAAACATAAAACTGTATGAGCCATCACCAGTCGTGTCCTTTAACATGCAGGTGGTGCCTGGACATATAAAGTTAACTGAAACGACATCATATCATGTGGGGTAATGTGAGAGCGGGGGCAGAGGAGGGTTTGTTTTAGGGAATCCGATTACGGTACGGAAGGGTTTATGTTAGAAATTGTGATAGGCCTGTCTGAAAAGATGCGTCTTTAGTTCGTGCTTGAAGTTATAGAAATTGGGAGTTAATCTGATTGTCCGGGGTAGAGCATTCCAGAGAAGTGGTGCAGCTCGGGAGAAGTCTTGTATACGAGCGTGGGAGGTTCTGATAATAGAGGACGTAAGTCTTAGGGCATTGAGTGAACGGAGAACACGGGTTGGGCGGTAGACAGAGATGAGCGAAAAAATCTATGGAGGTGCGGCATTATGGAGAGCCTTGTGGATGAGGGGGATAACTTTATATTTTATTCTATAATGAATAGGCAGCCAGTGTAGTGACTGGCACAGACCGGAGGCATCGCTGTAGCGTCTAGCCTGGTAGATGAGCCTGGCCGCTGCATTCAGAATAGATTGTAGAGGGGAGAGTTTAGTAAGGGGAAGACCGATTAGTAAGGAGTTACAGTAGTCAAGGCGAGAGTGAATGACAGCAACAAGAAATGTAGAAATATTCTTTTATTAAATCCTGCCTGTGATAATAAATTATTTACAAATATGTTTAACACAAAACGTGAGACATACATTGGGTCATTCTCCACCATAACAATCCTGAATGTCTCTGGAGTGCATATACCCTAATGTGGAATCAAATTACCTTCCAAAGAAAACCCTCTGAACAAACTCCTCACGCCAGTTAACGGAATTATTCCCAAATATGAATATTTTTCCTAGAATTTTCATCTACTATACACAATTTCTTCCCAAAGTTTAATGGCCACTTTTTATTACTCTGTTCTATTTAAAAACAAGAATTGGTGGTGACCAGGCCTACAAGTGGTAAGCGTAAAATAACTCCAGACTTCCAGTTCTAGAACTTTGCACTGAATTCCATACATTTTACATATCTTTCCAGCTAAGTCAGCAATCTACTTGACTGCGCCGCCTCCTCCTTCATTTGCTAGGACAAGACTTTCTTCTCTGTCTGAAAGGTGATCAGCTAAGGGTTACACTGTATCCTCAACATTTTTGCTTAGCTTTTACTTTCTGCTCAATGACATGCTTCAGAGACATACATTTTGTCATCGCAGATATTATCTATGATTGTGGCTCAAACTTTACTTCTGAATCCAGGGAACAGTGTTTTCAGCAAAAACAAGGACCTGCGCTTTGATGTCATGTGACTGGTGGCCCCCTTCATTGCATTAGCTATGGATCAAAGCAAAGCAAAGCCAAATGCCCAAATGGCCTTTCAATTGCTTGACTCCAAATATATGACACTATTAACAGATTGGACCTCTCTTTTACCAAGTATTTTGCATTTTTCTACAAAGTTCATTGTATTTTCAATACCCCTATTGTGGGGTACAATTTATTATAATTTTTTTTTTCTTATTTTTTCATTTTTCTCTGCAGTTGTTTTAGAAATTGTTTTTCCCTTATGTTTCTTTGGAACTCAAATTATAAGGATTCTCTCTTGCATGTTGATAGAACAAAACCCAATATCGGGTGCCCCAAATCCCATCCCTCTTTATGCTCTTTCTGTCCTACCTCTGGGCAGAATAGCTAAGATATTACTTTGCATGGTCAGGTCTTTACTAGACTCTAGATCGCATGAATTACACAAGGTTCACCTGCCATAATCTTCACTATTGCTGCATACATATTTGTAGATTACTTTGACTGACTGTGCTTTGACACTAATGCAGGAGGATAGAATTTCAGTGAAATATATTAAAAACCACCACTAGTTTTCTAAGCATATGGTGTGAAAAGACACTATGCCACATATATAGAACAATATAGATCTATGGCAACAACTGCCAAAGATAAATGAGTATCCTGCTACAAATGTCTGAGACATGATATGGTCCTGAGCTGGGCATCAAGAGTACCAAAAAGTTATCTTTGTTCTAACCCTATGTGAGGATGGGTTCACACCTGCACCCGGTCTCCGTTTTAGCCAATCCAGCAGGTTTCCGTCTTCTGCTCCAAGAAACTGGACAGGAGATGGAAACCCGGCAGTCAGTTTTCAAACCCATTTACTTGAATGGGTTTACAAAGTGACCACCCGTGTGTGTCTTCTGCCTCTCTGCAGCGAAACCAGTTTTTTAAGACAGACACAAAGTCGGACATGCAGGACTTTGTATCTGGTTAAAAAAAAATGGTTTTGCTGCGGAGAGGCAGAAGATGCACACGGGTGGTCACTTTGCAAACCCATTCAAGTGAATGGGTTTCAAAATTGACCAACAGGTTTCCATCCCATTTCCAGTTTCTCGGGCAGAAGACGGAAAGTCAGAACCTTAGGAAAGCTGAATGTCCACAAAGCTAAAGCAATGTTGTAAAGAAGAGGGGACCAAATTTACCCCCAAAGATATAAGCGACTGTTAAAGTCGTACAGAAGACCATTACATAAAGTTATTGATGCTAAAGATGGCCCTACAAGCCATTGACTCATTGGATATTCTTTATTTTTCACACTTTTTTTTCCATTTCGGGAACATTTTTCTTAAATAAAAAATAAAACTGTCAACTCTATTGTGTGTTGTTCATCTGAGGTTGTGTCTACCTAATTTTAGGATACTTCAAGGACCAATTGTTTGGGGGGATTTTTTTATGTAGACTGTGAACCCCATAGAGTGCTCACAAGCTACATTTTGCCCAATCCACCCAAACACAGGGAGAACATACAAACTCCATACAGATGTTGTCCTTGGTGGGATTCAAACCCAGGACTCCTGTGTTGCAAAACTGAAGTATTATCCACTGTGCCACCGTGTTGGCCCTGAATTTTGATCATACATAAAGTCATACAATTGCTATAGTGCTATGTTCTTTTCTTTTTGGAAAAAATCAAATCGAAATTGAAGAAATATCCCATAAGCACACGAGTCCCGCACTTCTATCACTATTTTGGGTCACATATTGCCTAGAATTACACGATGCCTCGATTGCAATTCTGTTTGATGTCCACATCAATCTAGGTAAAGTATCATTATAGTTACTGTATACAATCCATGAAATAATATTGCTCAGCATTTCAGTTGTAGCCAAGGCTATAAAACACTCAGGGTAAATTATTAACAGAGTCCTAGTCCTATTCCAATGGCTCTCCAAAAAAAAATTGAAAACCTAAATCAATAAACGGACAAAGATCAGACAAGCGATGACATAACAATCGGTCTATTTTTTATAGATGTCATCCAAGACACGCATAAAACATGCCTATGTCCTAAACATTATCTGCATGTGTTATTAAGATTATCTTTAAGGCTTTTAAATCTTGGCAAGGTTGCAAAACAACACAGATTGGATGTTTAATTTTTTTTTTGAGATTATTTGGATAAGTCTCAATAACAATCCAAATGGGATGTCGTCCTCATCTCTTAAAACCTAAGTGCTATCCGATCCAAATGTAATGTAATGCATTATTTAATAGTTGCCATATTTTTCCATCCCTAACAGCCCTGCGGTGAGGCATGTAAGTCAATGGGCAGGCTAATTGCAATAAGCGGGAGTGGTGTTTAATGCACTGGACACTTGGAATGGAAAAGTAGTTCTAATTAGTATTTGTAACTGATGTGGCAGCAGTTTACGGAAGACCAACAGATTTTCTCATTTATCAAGCAGGCCTAAAGCTCATGGCAGCTTTCTGATCATCTCTCTTGCTGCAGGTCCTGAAAGCACCTTCAAAAAGCTATCTCTCATTGATCTTTACTCAGATGCTGACTCAATAGCAGACAGCTTTGCCAGAAATAAGACAGATAGATGCTTCACCGGCATGAAAAATGTCAACCATTTAATGAAAAAAAGCTACCTGTTCATAACCTGTACACGGCCAAAGACGGTTCCCAGGAATTAGAGGAAATTACACATTTTTGGTTTTATGCTTAAGCATTGCTCTATTCCCATACGCAGGTAAATGCTCTTTCTTGTTGCTCTCAGCTTTAATTTATTTTTTTACGAAATATCGATTGTGTGATTGTAGCCGGGGACCATGAACTCCGAGTGAGTAAGCGAGAATGTCAACCCAGCACAAACACTCGGCTTCGGAACGAAAGGGCTAGCAAACGTTATTGGCCCGTGGTTAATATGACCTAATGTTTTCCAGTCCTCTTCATTGGTCTTAGGAAGAATAATAAATTATTCAGCTAAGCCAGACAAGTGGCTTCACAGATTATCTGATTAGTAATATAGTAAGGGCTCATTCACATCTGCGTTGGTAATCCGTTCGGGGGAGTGCCAAACGCATTGGCAAGCGGTGTGCAGTGACAACACACGGACCCCATAGACTATAAGGGGGTTCGTGTGCTCTCTGTACGCTGCCCGCGGACATGAGAGTCATTTGTGATCTACACAGGGATCTTGCAGACAGTAAAGTAGTTCACAATCTACTTTCCTGTCCGCATGATTTGTGTGGGCAGCGCACGGCAAGCACACGGACCATATTATAGTCTATGGGGTCCATGTGCTTTCACTGGCACACTGCTTGCAATTGCATTTGGTATTCCATTCGGGGGGTTCTCATGCAGACTCCCGGAATACCAACGCAGATGTGAACCAAGCATAAGATATGAATGATGGCTGTAACAAGCACAAGGTACACAGCAATCTAGAGTTACAACTCATTTACAGCAGCAGGTGCCACATGGTTGACACTTTACACACACAGACAGGAATGGGTATTACTTTTTACTCCCTCCTCAAATCCTCTGACCATTGATGGACCCTGGAACCTAGTCCTCTCTTTTGAACCACTCTTGGGGAATTGTAGGGAATGTTTTGGCTGGTGATATCAGAGTTTCCGCCCATAACATAGTTATGCCGCTATACAAATCACTAGTATGGCCACACTTACACTATTGTGCACAATTTTGGTCCCCAAAATACAAGACAGCCATAATCGAACTAGAAAAAGTACAAAGAACAGCAACCAAAATTATTAGGGGAATGGGTAGACTGGAGGACAACGTTAGATTAACAAATTTGGGGTTATTCAGTTTAGAGAAAAGACGTCTACGGGGAGATCTAATAACAATGTACAAATACATGAAGGGACAATACAAAGAACTTTCTAAGGATATTTTTACTCCTAGGCCAGTGACAGGGACAAGAGGACATCCACTACGTCTGGAGGAGAGAAAGTGTCACCAGAAACAAAGAAGGGGATTCTTCACAGTAAGAACAGCGAGGCTCTGGAAGTCTCTGCCCCAGGAAGTGGTGATGGTGGATTCATTACACAAGTTCAAAGAGGGCCTGGATACCTTTCTCCAAGAGAACAATATTATGGGTTATGGGTTCTAGATTTTAAGGACACGTTGATCCAGGGTTTTTATACTGATTGCCAGATTGGAGTCGGGAAGCAATTTTTTCCCCCTGAAATGGGGCAATTGGCATGAGCCTCATGGGTTTTTTTGTCTTCCTCTGGATCAACACTGTAGGGATTGTAGGGTTATAGGTTGGACTTGATGGACTGATGTCTTCATCCAACCTCATCTACTAAGTAACTGTGTAATATGGCTATAAAATGTGAAAAACAGCTATATTTCCCTTATTTTTATTTACCAAAATCACCAAAACAAATGCAAAAATTATTTGATTAACCTGAATATTTTTTTTTTCAAACCACATAAACAAAAAAAAAAACTCAAAATGTGTCTGTTGGGAAATGGCCAATACATGAAGTGGTTAACACAGACCGTACCATTGTGTATGGCTATATGTTTTGAGCGTACACTGTATTGATTTGATATTACGGTATATTTGTTGTGTGTTAACTCTATATGAATTAATCTTTTTTTCTGCTCTTTCTTGTTACTTTTTCTTATCATATATAAGAACATCCTCTAACTCATACAAATTATTGCTTCCTCTCATCCCAACAAACCTAAAAATAATGAATTTGAGCTCATTTAAAACTTCAAAGGCCGTTGATTTCATAGAGGAGTTTGGTTTATTATGTGGATTTTTTCAGGAAACTTATCAACATCCATTGAGTGACTTCAACAAGGCTGACTTATTGTACTTGTCATTAGCCTTTGTCAGTTACTAAAGTATCATTCTCATTAATGTACGAAGCAAAGCCATTAAATGAGAAACTTTCACCTAACAACACAACATCCTTCTCCTTAATGAACTAGAAAATCAAAAGCTTTTGGACAGGCTGTGGCCACCAGTGATATACAATAAAAGCTATTAACTTCTTCAGCTGACAAATAAAGCAACACTTTTATATATGTTCTATATTGGTTGGCAGTGACTGGTCGATGTAATCCGGAGATATCGGCGTGATGATGACCTCACATGATCTACGAGCCCAGTGATTGGCTGCAGCAGTCACATGCCATTGGTCTGACGTCACCAGCCCGCTAAAAAAAAATACATGACATTGTCTATTAGAGATGCGCGAGTAGTATTCGATCGAGTAGGTATTCGATCGAATACTACGGTATTCAAAATACTCGTACTCGATCGAGTACCACTCGCTGTTCGAATGTAAAAGTTCGATGCAGAACCAGCATTGATTGGCCGAATGCTATACAGTCGGCCAATCAACGCTGGTTCTTCTCCTACCTTTAGAGGTCTTCTCCGTGCAGCGTCCCCGCGGCGTCTTCCGGCTCTGAATTCACTCTGCCAGGCATCGGGCCTGGGCAGAGCCAACTGCGCATGTCCGCTTGTAGTGCGGGCATGTGCAGTCGGCTCTGCCCAGGCCCGATGCCTGGCAGAGTGAATTAAGAGCCGGAAGACGCCGTGGGGACGCTGCATGGAGAAGACTTCTTGGTATATCCAGCCCGACCCTCACTCGTGGACTTGGTAAGTATAATTTGATCGAACGTTGCCTACCCCTGAAATGAGCATTTTCCCCCATACAGTATAATAGGGTTCGATATTCGATTCGAGTAGTCGAATATTGAGGGGCTACTCGAAACGAATATCGAACCTCGAACATTTTACTGTTCACTCATCTCTATTGTCTATCAATAAGTATTTGGACACCCATGCCAATGAAGATATCTGCGGTCGCACCTTCCACCGTTAAATAGGAAACAGCATTGGTATTAGTGCATACAAGATGCCACGAAGTGAAGAGTTGTCCGATTTCAAGAACGGGGTAATTGGGGGGTACCACAGAAACGGTTGATCCTTAAGAGACATAGCAAGCGGACTGAATTACCCAAAATCAGCAGTGACCTATGTGATCACAAAGAGGAAGGTGAGCGGTGATTGTCGGAATATGCCCCGAGTCGGCCGACCCCTGAAACTGGGAGATAGAGACTAACAAGTGCTGGCCAGAGAAACCGCAACCAACCGATGGCTCACATACACCAGGAGTGTCACCAGGCATCCGGGAGTATTGTGTCCATCAATACCATCCGTAAGGAAGCGTCTGCTGGGGTCTACCAACTATTGTGTGTGAATAAATGTTGTTTTTCTATTCTACCACACGTGTCCAAATACTTATTGGTAGACAGTGTATATCCCATGACCATGAACTGATTTTTATCCAATGGAAGTAAGCAGAATGAATGACAGCAAGCAGAGATCTAGAAATCCATGAGGAAATGGTATTGGAAATTGCATAACTTTTCATTATACAGGCAATAACCTTTGTTTCTCAATATTGGCCTGAAATTGGACAACCCCTTTAAGACAGTTCTTATGGAAAATCTTGGAAACCCCGACTGCCATCAAGATATGTTGTGCCAATTGACAAACATGGGCAGCCTCAGCCCTGCTACACCGTGTATCTATATATCATGTATCCTTTGTGTTCCTCTTAAATACTGTACATGCTCCTTTTTGTTCCACAGCTGCTTCAGATAATTGTCATCTTTCCTTTCTAATTCTCCGCGAGCCTGCATAATTATTACTTCTTTATTACAGAAATTGCACTTTCAGCTTTTGATCCACTAATTGACTTTTACCCCCTGATTCTCTTTTTTTTTGCCTCCTCCACATGGTTCTGTATTCTTTCATCATTTAACACCCCAACCTCTCACACTGATCCTTATAACAATGCCTCTATGCATTCCATTATAGATGTACAGTAGACTATTAATCAATTTCATGCTGGGTAATTATTTATGAATAATAGAAGCCTTTCATTATTTTTTTCTCTCGTCCACACATCTGAATGCCATTGTAGCTACTGTACATATTTGAAGGAAGGACAAAGCATCGCCGGCCTTATTTGCTTAAGATTAATCAAGGGTATTCAGCTTGATGTATTGATCAGCCGAGCATAAAAAAATTCCTTCAAAATATGAAAGCATGTGTCAGGAAAATGAGCGGACGCTAGACGGTGACGTATAGGAAGATGTGTTTACTAGGGTATAGATTTTCTGTCGTCCTCATCGAGAGTTCTAAAAACTGGCAAAACAAAAACATTGGTGTTATAAACAAATTGAGCTAAAAAGGAAGGAGGGGGGAGATGATACAGATGTGTGCCACAAGATGGGGGGGGAGGGATAATAAAGATATGTGGCACGAGATAGGGGGTGATAATACAGATATGTAGCACAAGATGGTGATAATACAGATATGTGCCACAAGATGGGGGGAGGGATAATAAAGATATGTGGCACGAGATAGGGGGTGATAATACAGATATGTGGCACAAGATGGGGGGTGATAATACAGATATGTGTCATAAGATGGGGGGGTGATAATACAGATATGTAGCACAAGATGGGGGGAGGGATAATACAGATATGTGCCACAAGATAGAGGGTGATAATACAGATATGTGTCACAAGATGGAGAGTGATAATACAGATATGTGTCACAAGATGGAGAGTGATAATACAGATATGTGGCACAAGATGGGGGGTGATAATACAGGTATGTGCCACAAGATGGGGGGGTGATAATACAGATATGTGGCACAAGATGGGGGGGGGTGATAATACAGATATGTGCCACAAGATGGGGGGTGATAATACAGATATGTGTCATAAGATGGGGGGGTGATAATACAGATATGTAGCACAAGATGGGGGGAGGGATAATACAGATATGTGTCATAGGATGGGGGTGATAATACAGATATGTGCCACAAGATGGTGGTGATAATACAGATATGTGTCATAGGATGGGGGTGATAATACAGATATGTGCCACGAGATAGGGGGTGATAATACAGATATGTGTCACAAGATGGAGAGTGATAATACAGATATGTGTCACAAGATGGAGAGTGATAATACAGATATGTGCCACAAGATGGGGGGGTGATAATACAGGTATGTGTCACAAGATGGAGAGTGATAATACAGATATGTGCCACAAGATAGGGGGGTGATAATACAGGTATGTGCCACAAGATGGGGGGTGATAATACAGATATGTGCCACAAGATGGGGGGTGATAATACAGGTATGTGCCACAAGATGGGGGGGTGATAATACAGGTATGTGCCACAAGATGGGGGGTGATAATACAGGTATGTGTCACAAGATGGAGAGTGATAATACAGATATGTGCCACAAGATGGGGGGTGATAATACAGGTATGTGCCACAAGATGGGGGGGTGATAATACAGGTATGTGCCACAAGATGGGGGGGTGATAATACAGATATGTACCATAAGATGGGGGTGATAATACAGATATGTGCCACAAGAGGGGGGTGATAATACACATATGTGCCACAAGATGGGGGTGGGGTGATAATACAGCTAGGTGCCACAAGATGGGGGTGATAATACAGATATGTGCCACAAGATGGGGGGTGATAATACAGATATGTGCCACAAGATGGAGAGTGATAATACTGATACCAGTGGTCTCAATGTGAACTGCAACCTGTGAAGAGTTTTGCTTGCAGGTCATATTAATGTTTTGATTTTATACTGTGAGAGATTGGAGTCCTTAATGAAATTTGCAAAATGGTTCCATTCCTTGGATGAATTTAATAGATATACGTCATTATTCAGCCATGCTAACTATGTAATTATATTAGGTTGAACATATCTGTAGGATTCTATAATACTTCAGAACAATGCACTCACACAAACCATATGGATTATCTATATCTTTTACAAAACAGCACACTGTGGCTACAACGTTATCCTCCACTTTGCCATGTGCATGAGGTCTTACCTTGTTAGCACAGCTCACTTACCTATTAGAAAGATTTTGTGCATTTTAGTTTATTTGTGAAATTAATCTTTACTTTGTTTCCTCTCTTTAGAGTAATCACTGTCAAGAGAAGGAAATCAGGAACTTTCGGAAAGTTGTGTTGTTATATTCGTCTTCTATTACTACAAATTTACATATCTCGAAACTCTATTAAAACTATTGTAGATGTCACACAGTGAAGTTTACCGAGCAACAATAACTCTTTATTACTATAATTAGAGAGATATATCCAAGTTATTTCTAAAGACAATCCACCGGTTCATATTTGATAGATGGCAGAGCAGAATTTAGAAATGTTCATTGCTGCATTTTATATATTGTACATGCAGGGTATCCTATAAATGTAATAATAAGCAATGTACCTTCCCGCTTCCCGATTTATCTTTGTATATCCGTGACATATTTTTCAGATTTGGAAACCAACTGTGATAGACGGTGAGACAAAGACACAACGTATAAAAAAAGTAATTGCCCCGTCGTTGCACATCCATCCAGATCTGCGTTATATTTGGACTGAAATAGACGCAACTTGTCATTAGTGCCGAACCTGTTCCATCTAAACAACACCCATGTCTGGGCAAAAAGTCAAATAGCAGAAGCAGAACGTCTACCGTAGGGTCGATAGTGACGGCTATGAGGTCCACAGACCCAAGTATACAAAGTTCTGGTGACACCTGAATGCAGATGGAAGAATTGAGCTCAGCACCCAACTGTACAGGATCCTTATGTGGGACTAACCTTATAGCTGATCATTTACTGTATGGTCTCCACCTTTGTTGTCCAGAAATGGCACTGTAACCAGGATGTGTCTGCATAATGTATTAATGCACATGTATATATTGTGAGACGGTGACAGGCAGTGTGCTGGAGTCACAGTATATTTTCCCCAGATTACTAACCTATATGTGTTCCAGGGTGGATCTCAAATAGTTTTCAGCTCCAGGTATAGGTCCTATGCTCATTACTGGGTCATAAAAGACTGCAGAGCCTGCACTTAAGGCCAGATCCTGGCAGTAAGTGGAGGTGCCCGGGCCTGTCCTGGAGAGCTGAGTATTGGTGAGACCAAACTGGGACTTTTTGTTTTGTTTTGTTTGATCATGTGGCTGGAAGTAAGCAACATGTATTGTTAGCCTTAGTCTGTATTAGTTAGAGCTCAGACGAGCAGGAGTTTTGTTTTGCCCTTTGCCTGAAGTTAAGGCTGTATTTTATTTTGCTTATTTTTGTACTGTGAAGGCTTATTTATTTTGCTGTTTTGTTCTTTTTTTAAAAAAAAAACACAATAAAAAACCTGCTTGCACCAAATTTTGTGCCCCTGTCTGTGGCTGGTTGTGTCCACTCCATTGCTGCTACTGAGCTACCTTCCCTACAAAATAAATATATATATATATATATATATATATATATGTGTGTATATATATACTTGTCAAAACATGTATGTGTATATGGAATATGGATATATTTGTATTGTGTGTAGAGGTGGGCAGACCGATCTGTACCAAACTGGGTACAAGGAAGCCCAGAGGAGGTAACAAAGGGTGAGTATAATTTTATTTTTATTTTTTTCATTTTTGTCATCATTCAAATATTATAATCTGGAGTGCTTATCTAGTAACACACAAATCTGGAAGACACGTAAAGGAGGACAAATCACTATAGACAGAATGTGCGTACGTCTGTAATGTATATATGCATAAGAAGGACAAGTATTTAAAAGTTTTCTATGGGGTCCTTGACTTTCTAGTTACCCCCCCTACTCATTAGGCAGAATGCTAAATAGAATTTTAAAAAAGTTATTGAAATACATCAGCGCAGACATTGATACAAAACCATTTGCAATGCTCCGAGGCAGTGATTCACAGGGTGAGCCATTATCTCCAGAAAACTTAAGTGGAGTAAACATAAGTAGCTGAAATGGGTCCAAGACTGCATCAACAGCTTATTCAGGAAGTCACAAAAGAACCAAGATGAATAGCTAAAGAACCGTTCACCTTGGCTAAGGTCAATATCCATCATTACCCCCCATTAGAAAGAGACTTGGAAAAAATCCTCTCCAAGAGATTGTTACGAGGCTAAAACATCCACCGAGAAGAACTGGGAAGATCTCATCTCATGTTTGAAAAAAAGCAACGATATCCAAGTGTCTTGGATAATATTCTCATAAGTCAAAATGGTGGCTTTTTGGAAGACATGAGTCTTGGGAAACCTATTGTTAAGTTAACGCGCTATTCTGCAACAAGTACACATAGTTCGGCAGTTTGATAGTTTGGAAATTTTTTGAGACTGCAGAGCTTGGATGTACAATTGAGTCATTTCATCTTGTTTCCACATGTAAGGTATAGGCTTTTGGCCACAATTTTTCAAGGAAGCCTACATCTGGACAGACTTCCCTATAGATGGGTCTACTTGGGCTCAACTTTTTTCGGCCAATTCTAAGCCAATGACACTGCTGGGCATCTTCCAATTTTGGGAAGTAAGCGTAATGCTTATTTTCATCTGTCCTTTACTGGCCACTGTCTCTATGGTTTACTTTGACATCTTTGCCTAGGAGAGAACTTGCTCTTGCGATATTATGACCCCAAACATACAGCCAATGTCACTAAGAACTATCATAGCGGTAAGGAAGAACAAGGAGTCCTAGAAGTGACAAGATGACCCCCACGGAACCCTCACCTCAACATCATCCAGTCTGTCTCAGATTACCTGAAGATAATGAAGGATTTGATAAGGGCTACATCCACAGATCTGTAGTCAGTTCTCTAAGTTGCTTGGACTATCTTTCCTGCTGTGTGTTTCTTAAAAACTGTCTGCAAGTTTACATAGAAAAAATGATGCTGTATGGACGGGCAGTCACACCAAAAATATATTATATGGTTTAGATTTATTTTTTGTTCAATTACTTTGCTTGTTTATTGTCAGAATTAGACTATTAATATTTTTGAAAGCCTTCTGATTTCTACACCTGCCCAAAAACTTGGATAGTACTGTATCTCTTGTATAAAATGCTTCTTTCTCCACTTATCAGGCTGTTTTCAGCTTGTTACCCTCACTAAGAGTACTATCACAAGTAGATTATATCATCCTTACTCATATTTATACACAGAAGTCTATGGAGAGAGGGGAGTGGAGGAGGAGGTTGTCGTGGCCGGCTAGTAACTGATTTTCCTCAGTAAGATAACTATGTATTATTGTACAATATGTATGTACTGTAGAGCCAAAAGAGATATAGCAGAGTTTAGCAATAGTAGCAACATGTCAGTCACCTCTCCCATGATACCTCTCCATAGACTTCTATGGTAGAAGTGCCTCAACAAGCAGTGCATAATAGGAAAGCACACTTATAAGATATATTATAAAAGTTTCTTATAGTCACCTATTCCTAATGAGAAGTTGTTTATAACTGAAAGTGACTTACTATGCATATTAGCTCATACCACCCAAACCAGACACCCACCTATAGGCAGAACTATGGAGTTTGGTGTGGGGTAGGGGAATGATGGGCAGGAAGAGATTCCTTGGGACAGCAAAGGGTTGGGGCTACTTATTCTCATTGAAAAGACACAGCAGTGGGATTGGATACAGTGGTTTTTTTTTTCCTAAATATTGCCTGGTAGAAGGGTCCATACATCCTGGTGGGATTCGAACCCAGGACTCAAGCGCTGCAAGGCTGCAGTGATTTATTTTTGAAGTGCTGTCCTTTTGTTTTATTACGGACCTTAAAGGAACATTTCACGATGTAAAGTCTTACAATGTTGATAAATGAAAGGGATTCTGAAAAGCGTTCCAAAATGACACCCTAGTGCAAAGACTGATTTCCTAGAAACATTAGGTGACCCAAGCAGATACTAAGTTTAGGGGTCAATTACTTTACACACTGATGCTGTTGATGTTTTTAGCTTCAATATATGAACTATATTTTCATGTGCTTGGGTTATACGTGTCTTTTATTAAGAAAAATAGAAAACCTAAGTCATGGGGCAAATAGTATTGTATAATACCGTATGTTATAGGCAACCTGCTGCTCCGAGGAATACAGAACCCATATCCTGCGCAGTTCTGATACAGGATATGGGTATTTAGATTGAAATAATCCATCTCACATTTGCTTTCAGGGCTGATTCTCTCCCTCTCCTGCCCGCTCACTGCATAATCAATAGTCATTTCAGTCATCAGTCACTTGTGTCTTATACAATGCACTTCTTTCATCATACTGCCTTTTATGCTATAGATTGTATATGATTACACTTTACAGAGAGATGTATGGTCCCACAGGGTGATAACTGATGCTTATTTTCACAAATGCAAGACTAAGAGCCCAATAAAGCTGTTTGCTATAGAGAGGCTAACGCATTTCAAATGCCAACTACTGACTGCATTTCATAGCCCTTGTATCATGTGAAGCACTATGAGTTTATTAAAAGAAATATTCATTGCACATACAATAATGCGTGCCCTTTACCTGAATTCTAACCACATTGCATTTCCAGAAATATTGTCAGATCACATTCGTATTTCTTAGCCAACTAGACAAGAACGCATTTTCTGTACAGTTTGGTTCCACACTCACAACCTTGGAAAGCTCCATGACTTAGAATATACCATTACTGTCCATATACCTACACCATGTCCATTTACCATTATTGACCATATACCTACACCATGCACATTTACCATTACTGTCCATATACCTACTCCATGCACATTTACCATTACTGGCCATATACCTACCCCATGCACATTTACCATTACTGGCCATATACCTACCCCATGCACATTTACCATTACTGGCCATATACCTACTCCATGCACATTTACCATTACTGGCCATATACCTACTCCATGTACATTTACCATTACTGGCCATATACCTACTCCATGCACATTTACCATTACTGGCCATATACCTACTCCATGCACATTTACCATTACTGGCCATATACCTACTCCATGCACATTTACCATTACTGGCCATATACCTACTCCATGCACATTCACCATTATTGGCCATATACCTACTCCATTCCCATTTACCATTACTGGCCATATACCTACTCCATGCACATTCACCATTACTAGCCATATACCTACTCCATTCCCATTTACCATTACTGGCCATATACCTACTCCATGCACATTCACCATTACTGGCCATATACCTACTCCATGCACATTCACCATTACTGGCCATATACCTACTCCATGCACATTTACCATTACTGGCCATATACCTACTCCATTCCCATTTACCATTACTGGCCATATACCTACTCCATGCACATTTACCATTACTGGCCATATACCTACTCCATGCACATTTACCATTACTGGCCATATACCTACTCCATGCACATTTACCATTACTGGCCATATACCTACTCCATGTACATTTACCATTACTGGCCATATATCTACTCCATTCACATTTACCATTACTGTCCATATACCTACATCATGCCCATTTACCATTACTGGCCATATACCTACTCCATGCACATTTACCATTACTGACCATATACCTACTCCATGCACATTTACCATTACTGGCCATATACCTACTCCATACACATTTACCATTACTGGCCATATACCTACTCCATGCACATTTACTGGCCATATATCTACTCCATGCCCATTTACCATTACTAGCCATATACCTACTCCATGCACATTTACCATTACTGTCCATATACTTACTCCATGCACATTTACCATTACTGACCATATACCTACTCCATGCCCATTTACCATTACTGGCCATATACCTACACCATGGCCATATACCTACACCATGCACATTTACCATTACTGGCCATATACCTACTCCATGCACATTTACCATTACTGGCCATATACCTACTCCATGCACATTTACCATTACTGGCCATATACCTACTCCATGCACATTTACCATTACTGGCCATATACCTACTCCATGCACATTTACCATTACTGACCATATACCTACACCATGCACATTCACCATTACTGGCCATATACCTACTCCATGCCCATTTACCATTACTGACCATATACCTACTCCATGCACATTTACCATTACTGGCCATATACCTACACCATGGCCATATACCTACACCATGCACATTTACCATTACTGGCCATATACCTACTCCATGCACATTTACCATTACTGGCCATATACCTACTCCATGCACATTTACCATTACTGGCCATATACCTACTCCATGCACATTTACCATTACTGGCCATATACCTACTCCATGCACATTTACCATTACTGGCCATATACCTACTCCATGTACATTTACCATTACTGGCCATATACCTACTCCATGCACATTTAACATTACTGACCATATACCTACACCATGCACATTCACCATTACTGGCCATATACCTACTCCATGCCCATTTACCATTACTGACCATATACCTACTCCATGCACATTTACCATTACTGGCCATATACCTACACCATGTCCATTTACCATTATTGACCATATACCTACACCATGCACATTCACCATTACTGGCCATATACCTACTCCATGCCCATTTACCATTACTGACCATATACCTACACCATGCACATTTACCATTACTGGCCATATACCTACTCCATGCACATTTACCATTACTGGCCATATACCTACTCCATGCACATTTACCATTACTGGCCATATACCTACTCCATGAACATTTACCATTACTGGCCATATACCTACTCCATGCACATTTACCATTACTGGCCATATACCTACTCCATGCACATTTACCATTATTGACCATATACCTACTCCATGCACATTCACCATTACTGGCCATATACCTACTCCATGCACATTTACCATTATTGACCATATACCTACAGCATGCACATTTACCATTACTGGCCATATACCTACTCCATGCACATTTACCATTACTGGCCATATACCTACACCATGTCCATTTACCATTATTGACCATATACCTACTCCATGTCCATTTACCATTACTGGCCATATACCTACTCCATGCACATTTACCATTGTGTATTTTAAATTTCTTAAAGAGGTAACCCCTTCTACTAGCCCCCATGTACATAAACATGGTATAAACCCACCACTTTGAGACTTGCTGAATAATTTATGTATGATGGGATGTATAACCAAGAAAGTTTTTGTGGTAAGGTGGCAGGCAGGGTGCTGGAAAGTTGTCATATCAACCCCAGGTTCATCACCTATGTATGGTAGTCATTAGTGTAGTTTTGGTATTCAGCATATCTCAGCTCAGGCGTGAGGGCTTAGCCCGTTACAGGGTCACGTCTGGGCAAACCCTGGGAAAGAACGGATGTGTCTGGGTCTGTGTGGTCTGGCGAGAAAAACTTCAGTTGTTTAGTAGTAAGCCACTTGTATAGTGAGGGAAGTTTGTGTTTAGTTAGAGCTCAGCCGAGCAGGCTTGTGTTGTGTTTTTGCCGCAAGTTAAAGTTGTATTTTATTTGTTTATTTTTTCAAAATAACAAAACAGGGGCAAACCCCATTTTCCTAGATGTTGTGTCCCTATTAGCACAAAGAACAAATTACATGAATCCCAGTATACCAGCTCCTGTTTGCAGATGCCACCTTAAATTTTCAATGACCACCAAACAAACTCAGCTTGGGTCTGCAAAGACAATCAGAGATCTGCCTTATTAAGAGTTAAGGTGGGGTGCCTTAAACTTGCTGAAGTTCAGTCATGTCCTGTGATTGTCTTGTGCAGCTGGACTCTTTACGCTACTTGAGAAGACTTCTATACTGCTGATCTCTGATTCTGATTTCTGGCATGTCCTCCTGGTTTACACCATTGGCTTCTGATTTGGATTTGTTGGTGGCTTCTTGGATTTTACTTTGGCTTGGATTCTTATTTTCTCTGATACTCATTTTGTATACTCCTTACAATTCTGGTACAACTTCAGCTTACTTATTACTCCCTTAGTCTTATTAAAGTAAGTGACATCATTATTTATATCTCCAAGTGCATCTTTTATCCTACACTTGTCTTGGTTTTGCAACCTAGGTCCCAAGTGGCGAAGTCCATCCTGCTTTCCAGTGTGCTCTGGTGAGACCATCAGGGGCACCTTAGAGTCCATATTCCAGTATAGTGTTGGATAATAGGTAGCAGTTTGCTTGCGGTGTTCAGACCTAATATGTTCCAAGGGCAATTTAGTGAATAGCTCTACCTGGGAGTTGCATATGTTTCAACTTCATAACAAGGATAATGTTTTATCATTTTTTAATGTCTTGCACCTATATATATATATATAACTTATTTTTTTATTTTAATGATATTTTGGGGAGGCTACACTGGGAGCATTCACTTCCTTCCTGGACACAGATTCAAATACAAAGTTCCATGAATTATCCAGTCCATTACAATGGCGCTATAGAGAGAGATGTCACTTTAATACATGCATACGTAGAAACAGTTTGTGGAGGAAGGGCAGAACAAGCACAAGCAAGACAAGAAGTACAATAATCTGGAAAGTGGTAAGTACAAGGAAAAAGTCAAAGACAAGGTTTATATAGAGGTCAAAGGATGATGCTTTACAGATCTAGAAGAAGAAGCTCGGCAATGATTAGACCTGGGTAAAACTGGACGCTGAAATCTATATAGACAGTGCACTCTGGTGTGTGTTTTATTACACCTATAAAGAATGAAAGCTACTGGACAGGAAAAATGACCATAGGCACACAATAAGAGATTGAGCACAAAATATATTTCACAATTAAATCTAGAATGTTATTCTTTGATGAAATATTCCCAATTTGTTCTACTTACTTTAATGAATCTTACATGAGCAACCTGTTAGACCCTACATGAAGTGCGCACAAAGCCCCAAATGCAGTAACTGTAGCCAGTCCTCATAATGTGCAGATCTCTCTCACAACTTTAACATACCATCATATAATACACTGTTTGCAGAGCTCCTCATATCAGAGGACTACTTTAGTTGTGTTAGTATTAGGGTTCAGCGATCGGGATCGGGAAAGATCGGATCCCGATCGGCGATTGAGCAAATTTCATGACCGCAAACGGGATCGGCTGGAAAATGATCGGAAATTGGATTTTGAAATCTCAAGATCAGCTCAACCCCACTGTATATATAATATACAATTAGGGTTGAGCGATCGGGAAAGATCGGATCTTGATCGGTGATCGAGTAAATTTTACAAACGGAATCGGGATCTGCTGGAAAATGATTGGAAATCGGATTTTAATATTGATCCTGAAATCTCAAGATCGGCTCAACTCTATTTAGCATCTGACAAATAAAACCTTCTGTTGATTTTACATTCCTAAAAATAGCAGCTCCGTAGGGGCAAAAAAGGCAACTGAAGGATATAAAAAACTAAATAAGGCAGTGTTGTCGAACCTGCTGGTTTTGATGGGACCAACTAACAATTCAATGTGCATGTGGGCTTCCCGATTCTCCTCCAGTGTTAGATAATGGGGAGATAAATCAGACCTAGTGGATTTGTTCCTGGGGAGATTATCCACCAACAGAAATGTCTAGTATCACCTTCCTCTTATCTCTACATTTAGAACACATGAATACTTGGATGTGTAAGGCCTCATTCACATCTGCATTGGTAATCCATTCAGGGGAGTCCGCATGGTGACCCCCCCCCCCAAAAAAAAAAAAAACGGACTACCGAACGCATTGGCAAGCGGTATACAGTGAAAGCACACAGACCCCATAGACTATAATGGGGTCTGTGTGCTTTCCATGTGGTATAGAGTGTAGTTCACAATATACTTTCCTGTCCACATGACTCATACGGAGACCGTGTCGAAAGCACATGGACCCCATTATATTCTATGGGGTCCATGTGCTTTCACTGCACACCACTTGCCAATGCATTCGGTAGTCCATTTGGGGGGTCCCCATGTGGACTCCCCCAAATGGATTACCGACTCAGATGTGAACCTAAGAGAGTAACTATAAGGACGACATCAATGAACTTCTCATATCTCAGTTTCTTGACTCATGTTCTGTAAGTGTGAGCTACAATTAATGGGGTATTTGGGTTGACTGCTGTCAAACCTGAATACTTTGGTTTGGACTAGAGCCTAAAAAGAGCATGAAGTCACGGATAAGTTTGTTTTACCACATGACTGCGCTCACGACTAAATAATACTTAATGTTGGCAGGTTCATTGATTGATCCGTAACCTCAGTTCAGCATTAGTCATAACTAAAGTAATTGAAACACATAAAACGAAAATCATATGTTTCTAGAGAAGTCATTTAGCTTAAAGGGTTATGCAGTTCTATAAATATTACTGAAGTATCAAGGCATTGTAATAATTGTGTTGTGCGTATGATATACTGTAGCTTAGGTCGAAGCTTATTTCCTACAGCTGGTTGAGTCAGCGAGGTTTAGTTATGCAATGTATATTGCTGTGTTGCATGTATTGATCTTTATATACTAGCTCTATAGATTTGCCTACTGCATTGCTGTGTCCATAGTCCTACACTTACGTACAAGATAAGGGGCAAGTTGTACTTTTTATTGGAACCAATGTTAGGTATGTAGAAGTTTTTGATCACTTTTCATTATTGCATTGAAATGTGTAAAATACGTTATTTTGCACATTGTGGTATATATTTTTTTTTTTACGACTGTAATCTGAGATGTTTGATCCCCTGTACAATCGTTGAAGCACATTGTATATAGGCTCCCTATCTGTAATGTTCATAGGCCCTCAGGAGGCTTTTGCTCACCCTCCTGGCTGACAAAGCAACCCCTTGAACCTTATTGCTGGAGATCCGAGGGGTAGTGGGCAAAACGATCTTTCCCCCGGAACCCTGGACGCCGTGATCATTATTGGTCATCCAGTGGGTTAATCTGCTGGAGTTGGAGTATGTTCTGAGTATGATGGCTAGTCTCTGGCTTCAGCTTTGTAACATAACCTAAAATGTACAAGAAAAGTGGTGCACAGGGGGTTACTTTAAACATTGACATTATAAAACATAGAAGAGTGCTTTTGAGGCCGTAAGAAAGGTAAGATTCCATACACAAGATTCCAGAGATTTCATTAGTTGAAACTAGAGATGAGCGAACAGTAAAATGTTCAAGATTCGATATTCGTTTTGAGTAGCCCCTCAATATTCGACTACTCGAATCGAATATCGAATCCTATTATAGTCTATGGGGGGAAAATGCTCGTTTCAGGGGTAGGCAACTTTAAATCAAATTACACTTACCAAGTCCACGAGTGAGGGTCGGGCTGTATCCTCTGAGAAGTCTTCTCCTTGCAGCGTCCCCGCGGCATCTTCCGGCTCTGAATTCACTCTGCCAGGCATCGGGCCTGGGCAGAGCCGACTGCGCATGTCCGCACTACAAGCCTGGTAGAGTGAATTCAGAGCCGGAAGATGCTGTGGAGAAGCTGCACGGAGAAGACTTCTAAAGGTAGGAGAAGAGCCAGCATTGATTGGCCGACTGTAGAGCATTCGGCCAATCAATGCTGGTTCTGCATCGAACTTTTACATTCGAACAGCGAGTGGTACTCGATCGAGTACGAGTATTTTGAATACCGTAGTATTCGATCAAATACCTACTCAATCGAATACTACTTGCTCATCTCTAGTTGAATCAAATCAGGATTAGTATATGGATATACAGATCCAGCTGCTCCCACTTCTGACTTAAAGTCAGTCTATCAATGACCCTAGCTACTTTAAACCACTGTCATAGTGCTGTAGATGTTGTTAGCAGAATAAAATTGATGCCTTTCTTATGTTTCAGAGCCCTGTTTCAGGGATGGGAGGAGCAACTCACATTGGATCAACTCACACTGCTCAGGGGGGAGTAGCTGAATGCAGTATGGACATGTTTAGTGATGATGTAGCAAACTGCCCTTGTGCTCCAAGATCCTCATTTGAATAGAGGATCAAAAGGCTATTTCTATGCATCCCTGGGGCTCTGAAATTTAAGAAAGGAATGTTTTTATTTTGCTAACAGAATCTACAGCACTATGGGAACGGTTTAAAATAGTTGGGGACAGTGATAGACTCTCTTTAAACTGGTAATATCTCTGGAAATAATACAGACAGAACTGCAACCAGAACTTTCTACATTTTATAGAGATTCAACCTTCAATAAAGAAACAAGGAAAATAATAAGTAAATGCAGGATTTAAAGGAAAAGAGCCAAAATATATTAATGGGGTATATTACAACATTTATTAATGTCACACATGCTTCCAGAAGATCAGACGTTCTTTGGAGGATTGGGTATGCTTTAAATTGGTTTAATTAGAAACTGATTTTTTTTTTTTTATCAAATTCATGCTGAGGTAAGAATGGATTGATCTGTGTGGGAATGAAGCCTAACATGACCTGAGTACTTAAAGGGATTCTACCATTAAACTACTTTTTTTTTCTAATTACCACGTCAGAATAGCCTTAAGCGGTATGCAAATGAGCTCTCTGCAGCAATGAGGGCGGGCCCCAGCGCTGAAAGGCCGATGAGCGCATCCCCATTGCTGCCCGAGAGCTCTTTCCTGTGCCGCCTCCTTCTTCTGCTGCAACTCCGCCTCTTCTGGCTTCTCTTGCTCTTGTAGTTCTATACAGGAGCATAGAGAGGCCACCCCAAAATGGCCACCAGCCGGCTCCTGTATTGAACTGCAAGAGCGGCTACCCAAAAATGGCCACCGGCCGGCTCCTGTATTGAACTGCAAGAGCGGCTACCCAAAAATGGCCGCCGGGGTGGCCTCTCTATGCTCCTGTATAGAACTGCAAGAGCAAGAGAAGCCAGAAGAGGCGGAGTTGCTGCAGAAGAAGGAGGCGGCGCAGGAAAGAGCTCTCGGGCAGCAATGGGGATGCGCTCATCAGCCTTTCAGCACTGGGGCCTGCCCTCATTGCTGCGGAGAGCTCATTTGCATACCAGTTAAAACCAGTATTTCTACGGAACGTCTAAAGGTAGGAGACGAATAGCCTTTCTATTAGTAGTTTAATGGTAGAATCCCTTTAAGGGGCATACACACTACTGTCACTGTCCGCCCAATATCCCTCCAGAACTCTTCCAAAAACTTGTGGAGTGCATGCCTCGTCGTCTTTCTGCAGTTATCAGGGCTCGCGGAGCGCTGACCCGCTATGAACGGGTACCTTCCCATGACTTTTGGCCACTCAGAGTATATAGCAATAAACATCAATAACAACACGTAAAGTTAGATATGTATGTAAATTACTGTTTAAGTTAAAGTTATCTAAAAAGATTTCAAATTCTACTTGATATTACTTCACTCCAGCAAGGAAATGGTTACCGAACTAAACTTTTACATTGACTGAAATATACTGTTCACTAGGGACTGGTGCTATAATGTGGCATCTGCCACCCACTTCACTGCAGATGTAATATGTGTTCCTGCAATAAAAAGTAATGCACTATTAAAGACTTGTAACAATCAAGATTATTTCTACCAACACTATAGGAGGAAATCCACACAATTTTACAACCTTTAATTGAGAAACCCAGAAGCATCAGCCATTGATCTGCATTACCACAGTTATGACTTTTAATATCGCAGCACAACTTCTTTCTCTCTATTTAACTAAGAATTAATGATGAGAATTTAGATGGGAATTATAATCACAGTATAAGATTATTTACTGAATAAAATGCTCAAATTTTCAGACACTATATTGCGTACTTGGTGGTGGTAATATTAGCAATTTGTGAACTGTTGTTCTATTTTTATTTTTATTTTTTTTACTAATGTACCGTATATACTCGAGTATAAGCCAAATTTTTCAGCACAGTTTTTGTGCTGAAAAAGCCCCCCTTGGCTTATACTCGAGTCAAGCAAAAAAAAAAAAAAAAAAATTTTTTTTTTTTTGGGGGGGAGGGGGGTCTATGACAGCCGCAATAGTAATGTATAGAATTTCCCATAAAATAGTGAAAAAAAAGAAGCTGTAAAAAATATAATAAAAAAATAAAGTAAATAAAAGTTGTAAATCCCTCCTTTCCCTAGAATACATATAAAAGTAGAAAATGACTGTGAGACACAAACACATTAGGTATCCCTGTGTCTGACAGTGCCCTGTCTACTGAATATAGGGTATCTGCAGTGCTCCTGTTCCGTCGGGAAGGGGTTAATAGGAGCACTGCAGATACCCTATATTCAGCCAGACTGAATTCCAAGTGGCGGAAAAAAAACCTCAGTCCTCGAGCTCAGGGAAGGGGCAGACGGACAACCAAAACACCCCCACCCCTTCCCCAGCAACTACTGCACCCCGAAACTCTGACCATTTTAATTTTTGAAATTTTCCAGTAGCTGCTGCATTTCCCCCCTAGGCTTATACTCGAGTCAATAAGTTTTCCCAGTTTTTTGTGGTAAAATTAGGGGCCTCAGCTTATACTCGAGTATATTTGGTAGATTGTGAGCCCTACATAGGGTTCACAATGTAAATGTTTCCCTATCAGTATGTCTTTGGAATATGGGACGGAAATCCATGCAAACACGGGGAGAACATACAAAGTCCTTGCAGATGTTTTTTTGCCCTTGGCGGGATTTGAACACCAGGACTCCAGCTCTGCGAGGTTGTAGTGGTAACCACTGAGCCACTGTGTGGCCCCTTTGTCATTGTATTTTCTGATGGGTGTCTGGTTTTACTTGAAAGGTTATTTAACAAGGTCTTTTACCACCTCCAACAAGTCCAATTATTTATGTCATTAAATAGTTGCTGCTCGTCTGATTCTGTCACAGTTGGAATTTTTTCTCTAGTCCTCACCGTTTCTGAGCAATCTATGCTGTGAATTTTGGCACTTGATATAGGTTCTTTACTGTCAGGGGGGCGGTGTCAGGCAGGAGAATACAAGGGGTGTGATTCTGAGCTCTGACACTGGCTGTCTCTGATTAGAGCTCTGAATCACACCCCCTGCCTGACAGCACCCTTCTGACATTACAGTGCTTAAAGGGGACCTTTCACGTCCTCTGGCACATGCGGTGTAATACACTACTAGAACGCCGACAGTGCACTAAATTCAGCGCACTATCAGGTTTCCCGTTTTGTGCTACTGATGCCGTTACCCTAGCTCTTCACTGTCAGAAGGGCATTTCTTTTTTTTTTTTTTTTTTTTTTAAATGTAGATTGTAAGCCCCACATGGAGCTCACAATGTACATTTTTCCCTATCAGTATGTCTTTGGAATATGGGATGGAAATTCACGCAAACACGGGGAGAACATGCAAACTCCTTGCAGATGGTTTTTTTTTTGCCCTTGGTGGAATTTGAACACCAGGACTCCAGCGCTAACCACTGAGCCACCATGTGGCCCCAGAAGGGCATTTCTGACAGTCTGTTAGGAACGCCCCTCCTCTCGGTAGCGTCTATTGCGCTGTACTGTGAGAGGGAATTCCTTACCACCCAGCCATGATGCTGTGCGGTGAGGAACGACCCCCCCGACGTGCCCCTGTAATTTTGCACTTGAGAAAAGGGTCTCCATACAGCCCGAAACACATTGTTCCTACTGTTTTTAACCTTCAATAAAAGGTTCTTCTGCCGATAATTGGATTTGTGTTTTACCCCCACGACCTTTGAGTGCGGATCTTCTGGTACGGGACTTAGGTCCCCATTGCTGTCCCCCCAGTACTCGTCTATGGACGAGTATTATCAGGAGTAGGGGAGGCGTTCCTCAGGAGTAGATTAGAGGCAGTAACAGCACTGGCCCTCTTGGGTGACATTGATGGCCCTAGGAGAAAATAACAATTTGAGGGCAGTGAACCCCATAAATCTTGTGTTTTGCCAAATCCAAATTTTTGGAAAAGCAGTAATGAACCCATCTTGTTATGAGCCAGCTCACTCACTTTAGTATGGGATTCTGTGACCCAATGGAAGAAATTAAATACACACAAAAAAGCAATAAAAAAACCAAAGTACATACATCTCAGTAATTATATTGGCAAAAATGTATTTTCCTCGTCGGGAAGCTTCTCCATGGCTAGCAAACAAGTTCTAAAAAAAGAATCCCACTATGACACACTACGGCTAGTTAATGCACTTCCCCCACTTTAGAATAGTATTCTGCAAGAAAAATACTAAACTGAGCTAATGAGAGCAGATCTCTTGCTTATTTTTAACCGGAAAGTTCTGGTGTTATCTCGGGGTAAGGAACATAGGGACATTACTAATTAACACAATCTCGTATCGGCTCCATCTCTAAAACCGAGCTTTGCAAATAATGCATTGGAAGAAAGCCTTAAAAAAAAGCAAGCAATCTCATTTACTGTATCGCCTTCATAAGTCGGACATGTGCATTGTAAAATGGAAGCAGTTACTTCCCAACGCATCTGACAATGAGGCCTTGGACAAACTAAGTTGGTAAACCATGGAACATGCTTCCAATTAAGAAAGTCACTGCTCCAGCTATTTCAGTGCTGCCCTATAAAAATATAATCATTACCGCTGATAAGAGCTTGTTATGACATGCAATTGTCCAGGGAGTAAGCGGTAAAACACTTCCAAGTAAAAGAATAATCTTCTTTTTTTTTTTCTCCCAAAAGTCAAATAATGACTAAGGGTCACATACATTTTAACCTTGCCTCCTTTCAAAGTTTGTTTGATAAGAAATTGAACAAAGAGGTTAAAGAGACGGATCGCTTTTCCCTCGACGGATTTTTAGGTTTCATTGAAAAATATCTACTTGAATTTTTGAATTGATTTTTCTCATCTTTAATAAAGAACGCTAAGGTTACGATTTTAATTATTGATACAATTTTTCCATAAAGAATAAACACCAGATTCCACGTAGAAAGGCGGATGATAACTCTCCGCCAACTGATACAATGTTGCAGTTCTCTCTTTAAGTGGTAGTCAATGAGTCACAGGACAGATGATATTGTACCATGTAACACCTCGAACCAAACAGTTCATTAAAGAATTCCGATGGCAATGTGGTAAGTTGGGAAGTTAAATATAGTTCTCCTCCAGTTACGGTAATGGTCCCCGGCTTTTTGAGCAAGGCGACCACAGGGAAAATCAAGTCTTGCCTTTTTTACAGCCCCTGTATAATAAATCCCCTGAGAGTGAAAAAATATTGGAGTGTAAGTCAGTAGCTTATGCTTCATGAAGTTATTATACAGCTCCATTATGTAAAGAGACATAATAGGTTACATAAGAGCGAATGGGACCTTTACGGTTTATCCGTATGCCTCCCATTTCATACATATAAATCAGACAGAAAAAAAATGATGGCATGCTCCATTAAATTCCATATGGATGGGACTGCTCTTATCTATTTGCATTTTAGAGATGTAGGAGGCAAGCGAATGAATGGGGCACTGCACTATTAATATAGCATACTACGACCACTTTTCTCTGCTTATATATCGTAGCATACCATCCTAATAATAAGTCTAAGAGTAGTATGCGCCATTAATACTGGAGAGTGACTGTGGCATGCTATCTTAGTGGGATAGTCAGAGGTGCAACGTGAAGATCACGGGTACCAATGCAAAATCTGCACCAACCATGTGTCCAGTGGCGCAACTAGGAATGGTGGGTTCCCAAGGTGAACATTGGACATGCTGTACACTGTATAGCATTCAGCCAATCAATGCTGGTTAATGGTTAATGCATTCCTATGAGAAAAAGTCAGCTCCCGCATAACTGCAAGCTGCCAGCTCTCCCGACTACCAAAGACAAGCCTGCAGCAGAACAGCGTTGATTGGCTGAATGCTATACAGCAGGGGTGCTCAATACGTCAATCGCGATCTACTGGTCGATTGCAAAGGACATATGGGTTGATCGCGGGATGCAGGGATCCCTGATATCTGCTTGTTCACAGTGCAGGCTGAGAGTCATCTCCAGGCACTGGCAGGCGGAGCTGCCCCAGCCTGCCAGTGTCCAGAGATAACTCTCAGCCTGTGCTGTGAACAAACAGACACCGGGGATCCCTGGGCGGGCACAGAATGCCACTGTCTCCTGCTCTCACGCTCTGCCTGACCCCGCCCACATGCCCCGCCCCGCCCATAGGCCCACCCTGGTCCCACCCACAAGGTGGGTAGTAGATCTTTTGCCTTGGTCAGCTAATAAAGTAGCTCACACGCTGAAAAAGTGTCAGCACCCCTGCTATACAGTTTATAGCATTTGGCCAAGCAATGCTGGTTCTGCAGGACAAGTAAGGTCTGGTTCACATTAGCACTAGCCTTCCGTCCAGAAGGAGCACACAGGAGGACCCCCCCGAACGGAATATCAGCGCAACTGCAAGCACTGGACAGTTAAGCACACGGAACCCATAGCATATAATGGGCTCCGTGTGCTTGCAGCACACTGCCCACACAAATGATTCATGCAGGCAGTTATATGCTATGGGGCCTGTGTGCTTAACTGTCCAGCGCTTGCAGTTGCACTGATATTCCATTTGAGTGTCGTCTAGCAAGCGCTAATGTGAACCGGCCCATAGTCTATGGGGTCCATGCACTTTAACTGCGCAGCACTCCTCCTCAACACTCCTCAACTGCACTTCGCTCCTGCTAAAGACTCTCCTCCTGCTACTCGTGGACTTGGTGACTTTCCTTTAGTCGTATAGTGGTTTCCCCTAAAATGAGCATTTTTTCCCATAGACTATAATGTGATTCGATATTCAATCGAGTAGTCGAATATTGAGGTTCTACTTGAAACGAATATCGAATCTCGAATCTCGAATATTTCACTACTCGCTCATCTCTAGTCGTTTCTTTTTTTATCATTGAGTGTATTTCCCAAGTTCTTCTGGTTACAACTGAACCATGTGTTGGAGGCGGCGTGGCAGGACAAGAAACACTGTAGGCTATCTGAATGCTATCGTATATGTTATGGAGTCTAGGTGAGATTACTCCAAAGGAGCTCCAATGTATAGAGAATTTGGCAATTAAAATACCTTTGTATGCCTCCGTGGGAAAGTCACTGCATATATAGAATTACCTATGAAGTCTACTAAAGACCTCCATACACATAATAGTAAGGTTGCCAATTGTCGGTGACTAATATTTTTGGGAACTTTCTTACTCTCATTCATGCAGAATTTCAATACCAGGTCCTATGGTAAGTTGTGCTGAAAATATCTTGATCCACTCCCACCATTGATAACACGTGTACATCTGGTATGGTCTTGGGGTCTTGGGGAAGCATGAAGAGCTGGTGGCTGAGAAGGTCTATGAGCACCTTAAAAGTATAAGCATATCATTCAATCCAACGTAAAATTAGATCCTTTATCTATTTTAGACTGTTCCCGTTATCACGGTTGAAGCAACAATCTGCTCTTCGATTATGCAGGCTCCACATGTATCTAAAGCACTGTAGGGAACATCATAATGCAGAAGAGCGCTAGATTTTCTCTGAACATGTTGTGTTCCTTGTAAATAACATATCCAATGGAGACCAGCTTGTTTATTTTGTTACCGATGGAAGAGATGGCCCAATGTGTACACAGCCTATACCTATTAAATAATGGTAAGATTTTCTAAACACCTGCAACAATGCTATAATGAAAGACGTCTTATACGATGAAGAACAAGTCAGTGATAAGAGGTTTCTGATTTCTCTCTTACTGTAAATGCCTTTGATTATTTGCCTTGAAATCACTTTCTCAATGGTTGTAATTTCTTGTTGTAGAGAACAAGATGCGGTTTAGAGAGAAGAGAATTACGTGTGTTCCATAGAGGCAAGACGAATTGTGTAGAAAATGAATTGTGCGCTCTGTGTAAGCAACAACACGCACTTTGATGTACAGTAGATCTATCAAACATATTCTTGGGATTGTGATAACACCGACCTGTTATCTTCAAAACCACTTTCTTGGAAAGGCTACTGAGAAAACAGCATATACATCATGAAATGAGATCCACATGACAGATTAAAACAGCTAGAAGTAAAACTGGCTGTATGTATATGTCCGTACTGAAAAATACTTAAAAACACACTCCAGGATTTTTTGGGCTAAATGTAGAATTGCTACATTGTTAAAGTGCAGCATAGATTAATACTAACAAATAATGGTGATGTCTGTCTTGCAGCGGAATTGCCATTTATGGGTCTATTATCTTGATTTTCCTTCCCTTCTTGTATGGTTCCCCCGATGCAGATTACATTTCCCACCCAGAGACAAAGGGGGAGAGTCCTACAATATTTCAATTCCTTTGAGCCGAGTCCTATCTAAGGGCAGCAATTGATACATTAGTAATATATTGTGGAACTTCTACCCCCTATCTCGCACTGCAGAAGTTTATTGTATTCTCATTGTACAGTATGTCATGCAGTTTTAATCTGTCTCCCCTGTCTCCTTTTATATTAGGTTCTTACTGTCAGCTCTCACAAGCAGGAGGCACTTTATTTTCACTATCTTAGAAGGATTCTTGCTTGCAAATAGTCATTAAAGGGATCCTATCATTTGAACACTTTTTTTTTCTAGTTGACACGTCGGAATAGCCTTAAGAAAGGCTATTCGTCTCCTACCTTTATCAGTCGCCTCCGGCCCGCCGTTCGGTAGAAATACCGGATTTTAACGGTATGCAAATGAGTTATTTTGCAGCTTTGGAGGCGGGGCCCAGCCCTCAGACAGCACTGGTGGGCATCCCCAATGCTCTCAGAGAACTCTCTCCAGCGACGTCGTTTGATGCAGCCATGGCTCTTACATCTCTATGTGGGTGGTGCAGCTCCTATGTCCGGTGTCACCACAAGAACATGGTTGACCAATAGTGTTGGGTTTATCAACTCCCCCAATCCTTTTGTTTTATAAACTGTAGAGATGAGCGAACAGTGTTCTATCGAACACATGTTCGATCGGATATAAGGGTGTTCGCCATGTTCGAATCGAATCGAACACCGCGTGGTAAAGTGCGCCAAAATTCGATTCCCCTCCCACCTTCCCTGGCGCCTTTTTTGTACCAATAACAGCGCAGGGGAGGTGGGACAGGAACTACGACACCGGGGGCATTGAAAAAAATTGGAAAAAGTCATTGGCTGCCGAAATCAGGTGACCTCCATTTTAGACGAATAGTGGATTTCAAATCCGGGTCATATGAGAATGTGAACTTTGTGACTATGAGACAGGGATAGCTGTACAGGCAGGGATAGCTAGGGATAACCTTTATTTAGGGGGGAATGTTATTAAAAATAACTTTTTGGGGCTCTATCGGGTGTGTAATTGTGATTTTTGTGAGATAAACTTTTTCCCATAGGGATGCATTGGCCAGCGCTGATTGGCCGAATTCCGTACTCTGGCCAATCAGCGCTGGCCAATGCATTCTATTAGCTTGATGAAGCAGAGTGTGCACAAGGGTTCAAGCGCACCCTCGGCTCTGATGTAGCAGAGCCGAGGCTGCACAAGGGTTCAAGCGCACCCTCGGCTCTGATGTAGGAGAGCCGAGGGTGCACTTGAACCCTTGTGCACCCTCAGCTCTGCTACATCAGAGCCGAGGGTGCGCTTGAACCCTTGTGCACACTCTGCTTCATCAAGCTAATAGAATGCATTGGCCAGCGCTGATTGGCCAATGTATTCTATTAGCCTGATGAAGTAGAGCTGAATGTGTGTGCTAAGCACACACATTCAGCTCTACTTCATCGGGCTAATAGAATGCATTGGCCAGCGCTGATTGGCCAGAGTACGGAACTCGACCAATCAGCGCTGGCTCTGCTGGAGGAGGCGGAGTCTAAGATCGCTCCACACCAGTCTCCATTCAGGTCCGACCTTAGACTCCGCCTCCTCCGGCAGAGCCAGCGCTGATTGGCCGAAGGCTGGCCAATGCATTCCTATGCGAATGCAGAGACTTAGCAGTGCTGAGTCAGTTTTGCTCAACTACACATCTGATGCACACTCGGCACTGCTACATCAGATGTAGCAATCTGATGTAGCAGAGCCGAGGGTGCACTAGAACCCCTGTGCAAACTCAGTTCACGCTAATAGAATGCATTGGCCAGCGCTGATTGGCCAATGCATTCTATTAGCCCGATGAAGTAGAGCTGAATGTGTGTGCTAAGCACACACATTCAGCACTGCTTCATCACGCCAATACAATGCATTAGCCAGTGCTGATTGGCCAGAGTACGGAATTCGGCCAATCAGCGCTGGCTCTACTGGAGGAGGCGGAGTCTAAGATCGCTCCACACCAGTCTCCATTCAGGTCCGACCTTAGACTCCGCCTCCTCCAGCAGAGCCAGCGCTGATTGGCCGAATTCCGTACTCTGGCCAATCAGCACTGGCTAATGCATTGTATTGGCGTGATGAAGCAGTGCTGAATGTGTGTGCTTAGCACACACATTCAGCTCTACTTCATCGGGCTAATAGAATGCATTGGCCAGCGCTGATTGGCCAGAGTACGGAATTCGGCCAATCAGCGCTGGCTCTGCCAGAGGAGGCGGAGTCTAAGGTCGGACCTGAATGGAGACTGGTGTGGAGCGATCTTAGACTCCGCCTCCTCCAGCAGAGCCAGCGCTGATTGGTCAAGTTCCGTACTCTGGCCAATCAGCACTGGCCAATGCATTTCTATGGGGAAAAGTTAGCTTGCGAAAATCGCAAACTGACAGGGATTTCCATGAAATAAAGTGACTTTTATGCCCCCAGACATGCTTCCCCTGCTGTCCCAGTGTCATTCCAGGGTGTTGGTATCATTTCCTGGGGTGTCATAGTGGACTTGGTGACCCTCCAGACACGAATTTGGGTTTCCCCCTTAACGAGTTTATGTTCCCCATAGACTATAATGGGGTTCGAAACCCATTCGAACACTCGAACAGTGAGCGGCTGTTCGAATCGAATTTCGAACCTCGAACATTTTAGTGTTCGCTCATCTCTAATAAACTGCAATTTTTTATTAACATTTTTTCAAAAAAAGGAGGCACCCAGACATCAAATCGGAAATAAATAAAAACATGCAAGTACAAACATCTCACCAAATGTTAAAGGACAATAACAATAAAATGCAAAAACGGGTATGCAAAAAGAGAATACAATACAAAATGTAAAGAAAAGGAAACAAGAGGTGGGGGACATAGACAAAAAGGAAAAAAAGAAGGGGAGACAGGGAGGGGAACGGGAAAAAAAATGACTAGTCAGCGACCCAGAGGTCCTGGAGTGTAGAATACATATCCCAATGCAACCAGATGGACTGGAGCACCTCCATAATGTTATTGAGGCTCACCGTCAGGTACTCAAGAGTGCGAATATCTTTCATCCTTGCAAGTTTGTCTGGCCCTGACGGCAGAGACATCGCCCTCCAATTTCTTGCTATTAGAGTTTTTGCAGCGGTACAAAGATAGAGGAAGATCTGGGATGATGTCTTTCCAAGATGTCTAGAGGGAGGCTGTGGAGGTAAATCAGTGGATCTAATGGAATCTTCTGAAGGAAAAGAGTATCATTGTCCTGACCTCCCTCCAGAAACCCATTATGAGTGAACAGGTCCAAAATATATGATATAGAGAACCATGACTTGAGAGGCACAACCAGCATACAGGCGGTATATTAGGGTTGAAGTAGTGGAGAAGAGCAGGGATGTGGCACCAATGCAGAAGTAACTTGAAGTGAGAAGTACTGGGTCTCATTATGAGTTATGTATGTAAAGGATTCTGCAACTTGGAACCAGACAAACCGCCATTGACCCAGAGTAATTGTCTGGCCTAGAGCCTCCTCCCATCTAGTTTTGAAGGACTATGGTCGCGTCATCTGTCGGGGAAGAAAGAAGTTGATATACATATGAAATAAAGCCCTCGTTGGATGTACCAGCCCAGCAAAGCTTCTTAAACGGGGAAGATCGGGAGACTGTGAGTGAACCAGAAAGTGTGTGGACAAGATGGACCACCTGTTCATAGTGAAGCCACTCTGATGACGGGAAACTAAGAGTAGAGGTGAGAAAAGCAAAGCACCTGACCTCCAATGTAGAAGGGTCAACCATACCTGCAATGTGATAAAGACCCAGCCTCAGCCATACCAGGACCATATTGTAAGTCATACCGTCCAAGAGTAGATATGTGTGAAGATCTCATAACACAACTGCTGATAATGAAATGGTTAAAATGTCTGGTTATAACTAGGCTGGGATACATTGTTGGTGAGGTAGCTTTATACGTAGAGAGACCTTCAGCGTTGTGGAACAGAAGGCATTTTGGTCTGCTAGAGTGGAAAAACAAGTGAGAATTTTATCCAAGGCATTGCAGACAATGCAGAACTAATGCACAGCAAATGCTTCACTATGGCCTCCGTGGCTGCAGTTGCACCTGGTTTACCAGAGAGCACGAGACGTTCTCATGAAGGACATACGTTTTTACTCAGATGCAAAATTGCAATTTAATTTCACGCAACCATTTAGAGGCATTAACAGGGCTCTCAGCGTCTACAGTCTGTATCTCCTCACAGGCAGCACCAACACTACCAATACTACTTTACTGAGGATTTCTCAAAAATAATGACAAAAAAATAGAAATTGAAGTCAAGGGTTGACCTCTCTATATAAGTGTGACATAGTGTGGTTTGGTACAGCTGTGTGACAATATTGTATTAGCAGGACTGTTTTTATGGGGTTATACACATGGCCCCTGTCTAAAGTATATACAATACAAAGGCTCTAGGAGCAAACTATAAGCACTCTAGTGGTATACAGTATATCGGCATTACATAGGAATTAAACGGTAATATTATATAGGAAAGATATGACTGTATGTATAAAAGTATTATGTGTATGTTGTATTATATCGGCTCTATAGGATGGCATTATGTTGGCAGTATTATTTTACACTATATTACCCTATGGCAGTAGTATGAGAACTAAAATTACAAATATCCCTAAAAATGGCCAATGGGGCCTAACTTCCTTGTCATACAGGGTGCAATTTTCCATGAAGCCATCCCTGAATGCAAGTCACTCAACTTTAACAGAATCCATATCCGTCCCTATATAAAGTCATGATGAAGATTCTTGCAAATTTTAATTTGGGGTGTGTGAAAGGTTAACAATCGTTGTGGAAACTATAATAATAGACACACTATATGTCAACCAGCTCCAATAGAAACAGATATAGGTAAGGCATTACTAGTCTACAGTATAGGACCAAGAAAATGGATATCTTGTTACTATTTGGACAAAATATATAAAGTATAAATGTTACAAGTTAGCAAATATATTCTTAATAACAATTATTTATGTTGATAGTAACACAATTATTGAGAAAACAAGGCAATTAGTATTAATTAGTCAAATCTAAAATGGAAATAATAAAGAATAGATTCTAGTTTCTTCAAGCCGCAACTAGCGCGGGGCTTTATTTGGTGTTTCCCACCTCATTGGAGGGACATGGGATTGGTCGAGTCACATTGGCATTGGCATCTTCACCACTGGGGATGGTAAGGCAGCTGCTGCTCGTCACGTGACCCAACAATATTGAGTGGAGAATCTCCCCAATTTAAGAACCCCCTCCCCAATTGGCGATTTTACCGTTTTTTGCAAACTGCTTGGTGCTCCGCCCCTATTTCCTGACCCATTGATTTCTGACTAGCAAGTTAAAAAATGACATGAAAGGTCATCATTCTTACTATCTTATGCTTGGTTCACATCAGTGTTTGCATTCTGTCCAGGGGAGTCCGCATGGGACCCTCCCAAACGGAAGACAAAATGCAACTGCAAGCGGTGTGCAGTAAAAGCACATGGATCCCATAGACTATAATGGGGTCCATGTGCTTGCCATGCTCTGCCCGCACAATCATAGATTGTGAACTACTTTCCTGTCCGCATGATCCCTGCGGGGATCTGGTGGCAAGCACATGGACCCCATTATAGTCTATGGGGTCCATGTGCTTTCACTGGCACACCGCTTGCAGTTGCATTCAGTATTCCATTCGGGGGGTCCTCATGCAGACACTCTTGGACGGAATACAAACGTTGATTTGAACAAGGACTTAGGAAGTGGTCCACCAAGCAGATAACTCATACAGGCCAGGTACTTTTAGAATTTGTTAAGCAGCATTAGAGTCCTCAAATCTTCTTCCACCACTTGTGTAATTCCTTCCAAATCCTGAACACAGCCTTTAGACTATAGGTTGGAGATAGGATAAGTAGAGGGTCTTAGGAATGTACAGAATGTATCAAAATGGTATGAAATGATGTTTAAGATACTTATATTTTATTTAGTAAGTGGTTTACTAATATAAATCTTCTTTGTCTTGACTTCAGCCTCTTGGCGCTTGTTTACACTCTATGCCTACCGTTGGCACCATGTCGGTATTGTAATCTACCATCTTGAAGAGCATACATGAGAACAATACAGCGACATTATGCTAAAAGAAATTGTACGTTGAATGTCATAAACACTGATGCTCGGTGCAGCTGATCCACAACAGTCCTAAACTTCAGACTTCTGCCGGGATTCATCTTCCCACAAGCTGCACATATGCCTATTAAATCCCAGGCCAATTTCAAGTCCCTGATAATGATTAAATCAAACTATTTGCGAGAACGAAGTAGAAATCAGCATGATGAGCTAGATAAACATGAACTGTTTTCTGGCATGAAATTATAGTGATGATGAACTGTCTGGAAACAGTGTAATTGTCTGATGCCCAAAATGTAATGTAAAAATAAATGTGACTGCAGAACGGAGGGGAAAAAAGCATAAGTACAGCAAATGTTCTTTTTGAAACAGACTAGAAGCAGTATGAGGGATAAAGACAACTGATAAGGATGATGTAAGTTTTATGGCTCAAAAGAAAAAAAAAAGGGAAAGTAAAAAGTACTTTCTAGAGCGATATGTCATTGAGAACAAAATGATACTAAAGCTATGTTCACGCTGCCATGTTCTTTGTTCTCATCTGTCAGAAGATAAGAACAACGGACAGAAAAATTTCCCTTATTACAGGGTCTATGCAAGGAAAAATAAAGCTTGGTATTAATATCTTCATTTATTTTTCTTTCCATGAAAAAACACAAAAGTGAATGAAAAAAAAGTCAAATCATTGATCATTTTACACAAAACTCCAAAAATGGGCCGGACAAAAGTATTGGCACCCTCAGCCTAATACTTGGTAGCACAACCTTTACACAAAATACCTGCGCACAGCCGCTTCCGGTAACCATCAATGAGTTTCTTACAAAGCTCTGCTGGAATTTTAGACCGTTCTTCTTTGGCAAACTGCTCCAGGTCCCTGAGATGTGAAGGAGGCCTTCTCCAAACTGCCACTAAGAGATCTCTCCTCCCCCACAGGTGTCCTATGGGATTCAGGGCTGGACTCATTGCTGCCACTTTACAAGTCTCCAGGGCTTTCTCTCACCACCATTTTCTAGTGCTGACCTGAAGTGTGTTTTGGGTCATTGTCCTGCTGGAAGACCCCTGACCTCTGAGGGAGACCCAGCTTTCTCACTGGGCCCTACATTATGCTGCACAATGTGTTGGTCGTCTTCAGACTTCATAATGCCATGCACACGGACAAGCAGTCCAGTGCCAAAGGCAGCAAAGCAACCCCAAAACATCAGGGAACCTCCGCCATGTCTGACTGTAGGGGGCGTCTTCTTCTCTTTGAAGGCCTCTTTTTTTCCTGTAAACTCTATGTTGAGGCCTTTTCCTACTTTTGTCTCATCTGACCAGAGAACATTCTTCCAAAACGTTTTTGGCTTTCTCAGGTAAGTTTTGGCAAACTCCAGCCTGGCTTTTTTATGTCTCTGGGTAAGAAGTGGGGTCTTCCTGGGTATCCTACCATACAGTCCCTTTTCATTCAGTTGCCGACGGATAGTACGGGGTGACACTGTTGTACCCTCGGGCTTCAGGGCAGCTTGAACTTGTTTGGATCTTAGTCGAGGTTCTTTATCCACCATCCGCACAATCTTGCATTGAACTCTCTCGTCAATTTTTCTTTTCCGTCCACATCTAGCGAGGTTAGACACAGTGCCATGGGCTTTACACTTCTTGATGACACTGCACATGGTAGACACTGGAACATTCAGGTCTTTGGAGATGGACTTGTAGCCTTGAGATTGCTCATGCTTCCTCACAATTTTGCTTCTCAAGTCCTCAGACAGTTCTTTGGTCTTCTTTCTTTTCTCCATGCTCAATGTGGTCACACAAGGACACAGGACAGAGGTTGAGTCAACTTTAATCCATTTCAACTGGCTGCAAGTGTGATTTAGTTATTGCCACCACCTGTTAGGTGCCTCAGGTAAGTAACAGGTGCTGTTAATTACACAAATTAGAGAAGCATCACATGATTTTTCAAACAGTGCCAATACTTTTGTCCACCCCCTTTTTTATGTTTTGTGTTGAATTATATCCAATTTGGCTTTTTGACAATTCTTTTTGTGGTTTTCCATTGAAGACAAATTAAATGAAGATAATAATGCCAAAGAATTTGTGATTGCAATCATTTTCTGGAAGAAACTGAGTATTATCTGACAGAATTGCAGGGGTGCCAATACTTTTGGCCAACACTGTAGTTCCCAGTGTTAGACAGTGCTGTTTAGATGGATCTCTTCAGCACAGTGTAGGGATACTAGTTTGGCAGAGTGAGAGACTATAGTCCAGGATCAGGGGATAGTAACACTCCTTTTGGAGTGTGCACCTTCGCAGGCGCATGGAGACTTACAAATCGTTTTCGCTCCACTTACAGGACTAACTCTAGTCTCACCCTAGCATTTGGGTTTCCATTCTTCAAGTCTGCTAGGGGACCCAAAAAATGGAAACCCTATGCGCATAAAAAGCAGTACCAGAGGAACCTCAGTGCTGCAAGAGAACTCATTTTCATACTGAGAAAAATTGGGATCTCTACAGAATGGCAGCGCAGAGAAGACAATGAAAGGTAGGAGAAGAATAGCTTTTCTTAAGGCTATTCCAACGTGTTAGTTAGAAAAAAAATGTCTTTGAAAGATAGGATCCCTTTAAACTGATAATCAAAACGTGATGCGAACGGGCGCTTATAGGAGGAGCTGAATTGTTGCATATGGATGGGTCACTCTGGATAGGTGATAATGTTATTAGCTTCCCTGCATTCATTTTTCACTATGTAAATATTTCATTACATTTTTTGCAATATGTCTGCAGCTCATCCTCTCCGTTGTAGCAGAATGGATCGCAGTCGTAATTGAGTGGCGAAAAGCCACCCCAAGTAAGCTGTAAGCAAATAAATGCAGAACAATTATTATTTATTAGAAATTTCTAATGACATATTGATGCGTGTATGTAACGTCTGCACATTATACCGAGTTCTTGTTTGTTGAGAGCACAAAGATATTATCTGTTCTCTCTAGTCTGGTGTGAAGCTTATATTAGTTTAGCTAGAATTTGTTACACTCTATTAGGTTCCTTGATAATAGAACAGTACATTATTGATGAGAGACAGCAGGAATGGCCTATTTATTCAGTGCTCAACTAATGTGCTCAACTTTCAATTAGATGGACACACCAAATGCAAGTGAAAAATAGACATTATCACCCTGGTATAATTAGGGCGGTTATTCAATCATGCACAGCTTTGCCTGGCTGATACAGATGCATGATATAACATCAGAGATCACTTCAAGATGGCAAAGGAAAAGATTACATCAGTGGCAGATATTGAAAATGCCAGTGGGGTGAGATTGCGATACGTGACCAATATATAGTGGCTCAAAATAGGGAAAACTGAACAAGCATGGCTACTGAATAGAGTGATAGAATTCTATATACATGTCCTACTTTTTACCAGGTCCATATGACAGCCAATGGAGGCCTGAGTCTTACTTGTCAATTTTGTGCCAACACCTTCACAACGACCTATATATACATACACAGTGTCCGTGTAATGAAGTAGGCAATTATATTTCAAGATTGCATATCCAATACCCACAGATACAGTTATCTGTCACCTTGTAAGGAATTACATAGACTTCCCCTCAGCTAATCCCTACTGTTTATTACTCCTATACTGATCAATCCAATTACCTGCTGACAATGTTGGACTGGGATGTCTAGGGCCCACCAGAGGAATTGTTTCTAGGGGCTACCGTCAGGACCCCTGCACTGCACAGCTACAGTCAATAACAATGCCTTGCTCCTCACCCACCATACCACGTGCACCACTGCACTACCTAAACTCACCACTACACCCTGTATAGCAAGTCAATAGAATGGCCACACCTAGGAAGATTGTCTTCAGTGGTATAACCTTTCTCACTGTAGAATGATGTATTTCAAATTGTTTGGAAATGGACTTATAACCCTTGCAAGACTGATGGACAGCAACAATTACTACGCTAAGATCATTGCTGATGTCTTTCCTCATTGGCATTGTGTTATGTTAAGACATGTTAGACTGCTCCAGACCATCAATCTGACAAAATTGCTGCTTTTATAGAAGTGGTCACACTTGTTGAAGATCAATGAATTAAGGGGCATTTGCTTAGCAGCTACTGGTTGCTATTTACCCTCTTGATTCCTATGGAATTAATTTAAAAAAAGTGGAATTTGTTGGGTGTTTTTCTGCATCTGAGGTTGAATTTGCCCTTTTTTGAGACCTTCTGTGAACCAGATATTATTTTTGAACAAAGGTCTGTCACTATAATGGGGGTCACAAGTCCTCCATTTCTCCTCACCTGTACTTCTATATTGACGAGGAGTCGGAATAAATCAGTGATTGAACATTTTTTCCCCACTCCATTCTGACTCCACCGAACCTGGTAGAGACAGCTGAGCTCTGTCATCCAGAGGAGAAACAGTCATCCTTACGATCGTTGATTCTTCTGATGTGTTTCTTGTTTCAGGTAGACCCACGTTTATTAGGAACCCTATTGGATAATTAATATTTTAACCTAATTGCCTATGATGTATCACATACCACTGGATACCTGGTTTGTATTGCGAAGGATGATTTCTTGACAAAGACACAAACCTTATTAATGGTGGCTAATAAACATTATTTGCATTCATCGGGATATGTCAGCCATTGTGCCAAGGAAGTTCCGTGGAAATTATGAGCTGTAATGAGTTACTTTAAATTGACTTTTCAGTCAAAGGAAATTTTGAGACTAATTATACAACTCAATAAAAGCTAAATGAAATACGGCAGCTCGAGCCATTGTAGGCCGTTCTTTGTTCTTAAATCAATTAGAAACATAATTACATTTCATTCTATACAACACATATGCCATATATTGAAAACCCCCTTTAACTTTTGAAGAAATTAATGATACTTCTCATTTAGACCAGTGCCTTGCTTTCTTTGTCTAATTCACAAAAGCAATCTTCTGTCTTTGCCTCAGCAAACTTTCATTTGTATTTTTTGCTCTGCTGGTTTCCCTGCGAGTAACATTCAAGATGTGTCTGCCTCTGACAGGTTGTTATTTTTACCAAATGCTATTAAAAACATTGTATTCCCGGGCTGTTTTACTGCACCCTGTCTAGCCCACTAATACAGCATTTTTACACAACATGACTGCAAAGTCAAATGTCAATTTAACACATACATTCTGTAAATCAGTCAATAAGAAAAAAGTTCAGCGTTCTGAAAGTGGCTAAATATACCGAGGAAAAGGGATACAGTTCATTGTGTAAAGACAAAGGATATTGAGGTTACGGCTAAGGGCTAGGACCCTGTATGGGGGCATGCAGAAGTATCCACAGAATCCATATGGCAACTTGTAGGAGTTGCCACCATATTAGAAGTGTTCTTCCTTGTTCTTGGTGTGCCTTGTGTGGGGAAGGTAGCTTAGAAGAGGCAGCGGTGTGGACCCAGTCAAGACAGTGACACAAACTGTGCAGCAAACTGGTTTATTTAGAAAAAAAACTGGGAAAATACACAGTCCAGACACATTAATGTGACCACCTGTCAAAATCCAGAATAACCACCTTTGGCAGAGCGGACCGCTGCGAGACGTGCAGGAAGAGAGGGGATGTTGTGATGATGTTCACTGGGATGTTGAGCCATGCCAACTCCAGTGCCGTGCCCAGCTGCACTAGGGTACGCAGTTGAGCATCCATGGAGCAAAGCACCCGATCAAGGTGGTCCCACAGATTCTCAATTGGGTTCAAGTCTGGGGAATTTGCTGGCCAAGGGAGTACGGTAAACTCATCCTGGTGCTCCTCGAACCACGCACGTACACTGCGAGCTTTATGGCACGTCGCATTGTCCTGCTGGTAGATGCCATCATCCTGAGGAAAAACAATTCGCATGTAGGGGTGAACATGGTCCGCAAGGATAGATGCATACTTGTGTTGATCTATCATGCCTTCCACAATGATGAGTGCACCCAGATGGCTGATGACACGTGCCTTCTGCGATTGGTTAGTTAACTATGACTGGACTATGTAAAAGAAAAAATATCCTTGTACATTAAAAAAGGTATCAACTACTGAGGACTTCTCTCAAAAGATTTGTTCATGGACAAATGAGCAAAATAAAACACAGCCTTAACTTCAGGCAAAAATAAAACAAATTCCTGCTCGTCTGAGTAACTAAGTAAACAGAAGTAATAACCTAATTATATGTGTAGTTTACTACCAACTACATGAAAACCACAAGCACCAATTGGTCTCTAAGGTTTGTGATTTTATGATATCACGTGATATTTGTGATAGGCAGCACTCTCAGAATGAGACGCGTGGGTGCACAATTCCAGGGGGGTTGGCTGGACCCTTTTCAAAATGCTAAAACACTACCATCTACACCTCTCTTTTAAACTACAAGGCCACCTTCCAGGGACATATGCCTTATTGAAACCTACAGTATGCCTGATGAAGGGCACTCGCTGCCCAAACCGTTGTTCATCAACCGTATACTAAAATTTATTGACTTTTGTTTAATACTAAATACGGCTTTGTATTAAACATGGATTCAAACTCTGTAAATAAAATAGAAGCAAGTTCTAAATATGCTACTTTGGAGGGTTGTCCATCCTTACAAAGTGTTTAGAGACTGGCAGTGGACCAGGTTAGTATAGGGTTGAGGGGATATCGTCACTCCATAGGGAGAGACCACCATATAGGTGTGTGGACTCTTATTAAGCCATGAGCACTCCACTGTGCAAAGGAACATGGGAAGAATATGCAAATCTGACTTCCATGATGTAATTAGGATGTCAGTGCCTCAAGTATGCACACCAATAGAGGGCGCTGACTGAGAATGTGCAAGTCTATCTTCCATGATGTAATTAGGAAGAGAGAGTCTCAGTCAAACACACCTATAGAGGGCACTCCCTTTAACATCATGACGACCTTCTCAGAGGCCTTTGTTTGCAATGATGTTGGGATTATACCAGATACAGTCTTCTCAGCCAAGGACAGGCGTTTCGATGTATTTGCATCTCATCAGCTTGGTGTAGAGAGGACTGATCTGGCAGAGGTGAGAGGCTTAGACAGGGTTGAGGGGATTCATCACTCCATAAGGAGAGAACCACCATTAAGGTGTGTGGAGTCTTATTAAGCCATGAGCGCTCCACTGTGCAAAGGAACATGGGAAGAATATGCAAATATGACTTCTATGATGTAATTAGGATGTCAGTGCCTCAAGTATGCACACCAATAGAGGGCGCTGACATCCTAATTATATCATGGAAGTCAGATTTGCATATTCTTCCCACGTTAGTATTGGGAAGGAGGTAACAGAATATTGGAAAGGGGACTATATAGATTTTTGTTTGTGAAACATCCACAAACAAATCTTGTGGCTTACTCTAGATTTGTTGTGGCAATTTTCTGCCCGATATCTGGCACATCAGTGTGTTTGGAATTACGTTTGGCAAATTTTTATCACCTCTCCAGTTGAAACCATAGTGAATATTAGTACGGCACATTACACAGGATTCACCATTCATATGAGTGGACACAATCATCCATTTTATGTTGCCACGTCCCAACCTATCGATTACCTACTTATACATTTTTCCACTTCTGCGTGTCGTTATGTTATGGAGGAAACCCTGAGATTTACTATAGGAAAGGTATCGTAATATATGGCCGAGCACATATAATCTAATTGCCACTCTCCTAACTTTATAGCCCTCTTTATTGTTATGTTATGGTCCATTGAGGTTTTCTTGTGACCACGACAACTATCGAATTACGAGAGAAGTTTAGGTCGGTGAGATTACAGGAGACCAATTATAGATGTGACCAGTGAGTATTTTATCTATGAATAACATTGCCAGTCCAAGTGACTATGAAATAACAACCTCAATTATATTGGGTGTGAGAAATGCCAGGAGTACACACTGTTTGCTCTCTCTTATCCCTAGGGCTCAGCTTGTAATATGGCCGGTATCCATGTGTAACAAATAGTGTTGTTCACTGGACTGGAAGATAATAAATAGATCTAAGGTGATGATTTACAGAAGGGTGCTTGAAACATATTCACCCAATAGTAAGAGCGGCTTAGATAAAATTTCTGCTAACCTGACTCCGGCATCTACTATTTTGCAAGTCATTTTATAGAGAACATACAGGATAGACTGGGAACTTGGAGCAAAACTGAACCGGAATGTTTTAATGCATAAAGTTTAGATCAATTGAAAAAAAAAAATGAATTGATTTAAAATATTGAATAAAAATTAGCAGGACGTGGGAATGAATCAGATACCGTAGAATGTGCAAAATAGTCCCTGTTATTTAAAGGGATTGTTCAGGATTTTTATAGCAAAATATAAAAAGCAGAAAAATTGATAAAAATACAAATAAACAAAAACAATAGTCACTCGCTTTATTCTCTGCCGCTCCCGCACGGTCCCCAATGGTCTTCACAGCAATGATCTTGTATCACAACTGCCTGTGACCACCGACCAACCAATCACTGGCCGCCGGCGTGATGTTACAGATTTGCTAGACCCTAATATAACTCTAAGGGCTCGTTCACATGGGGCAAGAGGGGGTGGATTCTGATGCCGAAACCAGCTCAGAATTTGCCCGCTCACAATAGAGGTCTATGTAGCTTTCTTCAGGCAGATTCCATGGCTGAGTCAGCCCCGGCGTCCGCCTCGCGACAGCACCCTCCGAACTATTCCCATTCCTTTGAGCCTACTCCGGAAGCCACGACAATTGTGGCAGGCACATTTTGGCATCAGAATCAGGACCAAAATATGCGGTGCTTATCTCCGGGTGACCTAGCCCTTATTTGGTTAGGAAGACCAATTTCTCAATATTGTGACATGCTAATAAAACCGTCGACAGGCTGTAAATCATAAGATGTGGCTGCACATAGACACCGATAGGATAGATAGCATGTCACTTTGTGATAGCATATCATTTTGTGACGGCATATCGGAAAAAGCTGCTCATCTTGTGACCCACATATCTGAGCATGTCCAGTCAAGGAGAAAGGTAAGGAATAGAGATGAGCGAACACTGTTCAGATCAGCCGATCCGAACAGCACGCACCCATAGAAATGAATGGAAGCACCTGTGACGCCGGCCACCGGCAAAGTCAGCGTCACAGGTGCTTCCATTCATTTGTATGGGTGCGTGCTGTTCGGATCGGCTGATCTGAACAGTGTTCGCTCATCTCTAGTAAGGAAGAGCACAGCTTTAGCATGTACCTATATGACACACAACAATGCTATATTTCCCATGAAGTGGCCATTGACCATGTCCCTAGATGTGACTTCCCATTAAGATACAGTAAGAGGGAAAGAGAAGTTGGATCTGCAGTGATCAGCTGATCTTTATGTCTGATTCATTTTAAAAAGGTTGTCATCTGTTATGGGACCCTTGGAAAGAAGGTACCTTGGCTTGGTTTTTCTATCAGCAAGAAACTTTGTATGATTCCCATCTTCATGGAACCTGCATTGTTAAATGGATTTTTGACTACTCCTTGTTACTTTCTTATCACCCAAATACTTTGCGTGGTAAACCCATGCTGGTCCTAACACTAGGTCACATGATCAGAACCAGCATCCTCCTCTCTTTGGTCTGAGGTACATGGGTGCTGGTTTTACTGATGGAGTCTGCAAGCTCCCTATATATGTAATATTATTAGACCCAGTGCTGGGTGCTGGTACTAATCATGTGGTGTGAGAACCAATCTGGAAGACCAGAGTTCACCACATAAAGAATCCAGGCAGTAAGTAAGTAACAATGAGTCCCTGCTCCTTTGACAACGTGATTGGGGAATAACCTAAGGCCCAATGCACACAATCAAGTCCTTTCCATGTAAAAAGGTCTATGTGTGGGCTGCATGTCCCAGACTGAACTTGTATAGAGGTCCCAACATTGCTACTAGAACTTTATGTTAACTTAGCGGAGTTTCAATCGGCCTAATTGTCATGTAAGAGATATGTCTCAACTAGCTGTCTGAGATCACATGAGTAAATGTCTGCAATTCACAAAACATCCAGTGGGTGGCCCACATAGGCACGCATATCACTTGTGATGCAAAATTAAGAAACACTATTGTTTTTAAAAGCTAATTATCTCATGACTCACATATCTGAAGATGTCCAGCCAAAAGGAAAGGTAAGGATGGAGATATATGTTTAATCAGTGTCATGCGGATTAACAGTATCATGTACAGACATAGCATGTGTCGTGGGTGCAGCTATCAGAGCTTCACTCAGGCTAAAAATTAATCATAAATCACACCCCAACACAGTCCACGCACCCCAGACACCTGCTGCCACTTCCCACTGATTTGGGTGGGATAGCAGGAAACCCACTGACATATTCACACATCTAACAGTCTAACCATTAAGTTGAATGTTTAAATATCCAAAAGGTCAGTGCTTATATAAAAAAGAGGCGACACAGACAACAGAGGTGACATAGACAAGCAAAACAGTTGTAAAATAGGGGACAAATGCAGAAAAACCTTATAAGTTACAGTCCTTTTGATTCCTTGGAGCTTGAAAGAATGGCAAGTTCTATCTCAGCTGTCTCCAAAGGTGTGACAAGGTTTCCTTGGTATTGATAGTTTTTGTAATAATAAGGATCTGACTCATGTTCAGACATGCCTTCTGTATTCATGATCCCATCTTGTTCCTTTATGAAGTGGGGGTGGAAATGTTTCTACTAGAGATGAGCGAACAGTAAAATGTTCGAGGTTCAATTTTCGTTTCGAGTAGCCCCTCAATATTCGAATACTCAAATCGAATATCGAATCCCATTATAGTTTATGGTGGGAAAATGCTCGTTTCAGGGATAGGCAACGTTCGATCAAATTATACTTACCAAGTCCACGAGTGAGGGTCGGGCTGCATCCTCCATGCAGTCTTCTCCTTCCAGCGTCCCCGCGGCATCTTCCGGCCCTGAATTCACTGCCTGCACTACAAGCAGACATGCGCAGTCGGCTCTGCCCAGGCCCGATGCCTGGCAGAGTGAATTCAGAGCCGGAAGACGCCGCGGGGAAGCTGCACGGAGAAGACTTATAAAGGTAGGAGAAGAACCAGCGTTGATTGGCCGACTGTATAGCATTCGGCCAATCAATGCTGGTTCTGCATCAAACTTTTACATTCGAACAGCGAGTGGTACTCGATCGAGTACGAGTACTTCGAATACCATAGTATTCGATCGAATACCTACTCGATCGAATACTACTCGCTCATCTCTAGTTTCTACCTTGCCAGAGAAAGCTGGGTTTCCAAGATCTCTCTCACTAACTTATCTGATGTCCAGGAGAAATTCATGTGTCTGGCAAATCATAAAGTTCGACATTTGATATAAATATACAATAAATGTTTACTGATACATACATATATATATATATATATATATATATATATATATACATATATTCTAATATACTTTGTCTTTAATAAACATGAAGAAGGGCAGATGATGCCACCGCGTAGAATAAACTCAGTTTTGTCATCTGTTTGCACTGTAAACGTGATCTGACAATTGCAGTGAAGTGATGTACGATCTGTAAAGAAATATGAGAAGTATTTATCTGAGGTCAAAGAAAATAGGAGAAAGGAACTGATGCTATTTCTTTTCTCATTGCACCTAAAACAATTTTACACTCGAGCTTAACTCCTTCACTGCTGTAGTGGCCGGCAGTATATTACAGGGACTTGAATATTTTACATTATTTCAGCACACTGACCTTAACACAGTACTTGGGAATTGTAACATCGGGTTTGATTTCCAACTTGCCCATTTGTGAACCTTGGAAACTCTCTCCCCTTTGAAATGTATCATGCATGGATTTACTGTATGATTTATAGTCTATAAGCAGTGTAGGAAAAGCTCCAAATGCAGATTCACTGTATATTTGAGCTAGAATAAGGCTTGGTTCATGTCATCATCTATCTGATCATTTCTGGTTTTCTGCTTCATCCTAGGAATAGAGATGGAGAGATGGATTCATCATGAAACAGACACTAATGGCAGTAAATGGACCATAATGTTTTATAATGGGGTCCAACATGGTATTTATCATGTCATAGTGTCACCTTACACCAAAAAAAAATCTGGCCTATGTTGTGTGCACGGCATTTATGACTTTTCTTAACGGGTGTGACTTGGGGACTGAGGGGTGAATAAGGTATACATTTGTGCAACAAAAATTCAGCAAAATTGTAGTAAATTTTCTGTACTAATATGTGGTGTAAATGAGGACTAGATAGTCTCACAATGCACCAAAGTGGTCACCCAGAATCATTCACTGGGATGAATCTATCACATTTGTAGACTGTCTAGTCTAGGTTTACAACGTTTGACTATTAGACAATATTAGTAAATCTGCCCCTATATATGACAAATATATGCACTATTGCAATTTAATGGAATGAATGTATCACATGGGTTCATGTCATTCTATACAAATCACTGAACTAAAACAGCCATAAAGATAAAGAACCTGGGAACTGTGAATTGTTTATATTTATATGTATATAGTAATAAGCCTCTTCCCCCTCCCTCCTGAAATCCTATCCCTGTGTCCAGTTGTACATAAGTATGCAGCCTTTAGAAAGTGTTACAGAGTGTGGCCTATTGCATATAGCCCATACAACAGAATTTATGGGATTTAGTTCTTACATATATACAATGGGTAGGATAATATAAGCCAATGAATAGATGATATAAACCTGACCTAGATAGTCTAAATAAGCACCAAATATATCATCCAGCAGATCTGTCCCATGTAAGATTGTCTAAACTATGTTTCTCTGTCTCACCGTTTGATAGGACATTACCATAGACAATGTACCCCGGTGACCCATGACACAGGGATGATACAGACAGCCCTGTGCATGAACAGTTATGGGCCCCTTATTTTCGAATTTCTCAGCAGAGTCCACCCCCTTATGTCGCTCTAGCAATTCACCATGAAGTATACTAATTCACATAAGGTATTTAGATATCTCTTGTTAAGGTGATAGAGCCCCTGGATCTACTGGGCCCCATAACCAGGGACACAAACCCAGCTTTCACACACTGGGTCCTACATTGAGACCTAAAATCCTTTGGTAATCTTCAGATTTCATGATGCTTTGCACACAATACACCCAGTGCCAGTTGAAGTGAAGGAACCCCAAACATCTTTGAACCTCCACCACATTTGACTGTTGGTCCCATGTTCTATTCTTAGTAGGCCTCATTCTATTTTCAGTAGACAGTAGAATGATGTGCTTTACCAAAAAGCTATGTCTTTTCATCATCTGTCCACAAGACGTTTTTCCAGAAGGATTTTGGTTTACTCAGTTACATTTTGACAAACTGCAGTGTAGCTGTTAGGGAATTGTTAGGACAGCAATTCCCCAGTAGCTGTTGAACCCTGGGATGGGACACAAGAGACAGTGAGCCCTAAGCTGAAGCCCCCAACTGTCCCTTCCTAATGCCAGGCCCTATCCTACGTAATAGGCGGCAACCACGAAGACAGTCCCTTCCTGTATATGTGAGACACAAAACGCAGACAAAATGGACAACAACAAGGGGAGGTCAGCTAGCCAAGGGTCAGTAAACAGTTGAGCGATGCAGTGCCAAATCGGAGTCCAAAGAATAGTCAGTAGGGAAAGCCAGAGGTCAAGGATTAGAATGCAAGCAAAAATAGTGACAGCAAGGAGCAAGTACGCACAAGGCAATAGCAAGCACTGGTGTGAATGAGAGCCAAGACTAAATAGGGAGGAAGAACCCACCCTGAAGTTAATAGGTAGACAGGCTGTCAATCACACAAATTAACCACTTCTTGAACAGAGGCATACAAGGGCAGAAGACGGGTGTGGTGGAAATTCAATCACAGACCTAGAGCCATGTTCACACAGTACAACCAAAAACTTTAAGCCAAGAACCAAACTGCAGATGCCTCCTGCACCGCCACATGCGAGCAGAGGGTGGTGCAGTGACCTGAACAGGCAGAGATGTTACAGTAGCTTTTTAATGCCTCTGTCCTGACAGTGGGGTCCTCCTGGGTCTCCTACCATAATTCTCGTCTCCTCTTTCTGTCCTCCATGCTTAGAGTGGAACTCACAGACACACAATACAAAGATTGAGTCAAATTCTCTCCTTTTTATGTGGTTTCAGGTGTGATTTTTATATTGCCCACACCTGTTACTTGCCACATGTGAGTTGGAATGAATATCACACGCTTGAAACACAGTTATTTACCCACAATTTTGAAAAAGCGCTAACAATTTCGTCCTGCCCATTTTTGGAGTTTTGTGTGAAATTAATCCAATACGCCTTTTTTTCTCAGTTTTATTGTGTTGTTCCAATAGACACAAAGAAAATAAACATGTATAACAAAACCTGTGCAATTGCAATCATTTTCTTTGAGAAATACATTTTCTGGAACCGTTTCTGGAGTCCCAACAATTACAGCCATGACTGTATACTGTATATATATTAAATATTTCTTGATTTTATAACGTAAAGAGTCATGTATGCTACTGTGCTCATTGATAGACTTCAGAAGTTTTCATTCAGACTCGGAACAGATTACCATCTGGAGGGAGAGGGAAGCAACTTAGCATAAAAAAGGTGAAAGGGATCATCAAGAGAAGCAATTTAAGACAATAGTAGCATTTACTGTAAATTGTAAGATGACAATGATTCACAATGACCTGCATAATAAGCTCCTCCAGACTCCAAAATAATCACAGTCAAATCTATATTTTACTGAATGCATTGTATAAAGCATCCTGCCTGCACTGCTGGGGAACATCCATGTGAATATACAAAAAACAGGTCTTGCTAGCACACCACAAGGCTTCAGTATACTCCTATATGTATGTTATATGAAATTTAATGAAGCTATTATAAGTTTGTGCTTTGCATGTTGCTACTTATATAGAGAGTCTGTCACCAGAACCAGAGAACTTCAGTCTAGCCCTGCAGATAAATAGGTTAGGGACATCTGCATCAAATGGTGTTTTCCCCATGTGAATCACTGCGTCTGTTTCTGAGCTATTGCCATTTTTTCAATATGCAAATGAGCTCTTTGGAGCAATGAGGGTGTTGCTGGTTACCTCTTTTTAGCAATGGTCATGCCCTTATTGCTCCAAACAGCTTAATTGCATGTTGACAAAAATGGATATATCTAAATTTACAAGGGGGAAATGCCATTTGATTCAGGTGATCCTAACCTATCTATCTGCAGGGCTGGGGTGATATGTATGGTTCTGATGATCCTAACCTATCTATCTGCTGGGCTGGGCTGGGTTGATATGTTGGGTTCTGATGATCCTAACCTATCTATCTGCTGGGCTGGGTTGATATGTTGGGTTCTGGTGACACTAACCTATCTATCTGCTGGGCTGGGTTGATATGTTGGGTTCTGGTGACACTAACCTATCTATCTTCTGGGCTGGGTTGATATGTTGGGTTCTGATGATCCTAACCTATCTATCTGCTGGGCTGAGTTGATATGTTGGGTTCTGATGATCCTAACCTATCTATCTGCTGGGCTGGGGTGATATGTTGGGTTCTGATGATCCTAACCTATCTATCTGCAAGGCTGGGTTGATATGTTGGGTTCTGATGATCCTAACCTATCTATCTGCTGGGCTGGGGTGATATGCTGGTTCTGATGATCCTAACCTATCTATCTGCTGGGCTGGGGTGATATGCTGGTTCTGATGATCCTAACCTATCTATCTGCTGGGCTGGGCTGGGTTGATATGTTGGGTTCTGATGATCCTAACCTATCTATCTGCTGGGCTGGGTTGATATGTTGGGTTCTGATTATCCTCACCTATCTATCTGCTGGGCTGGGTTGATATGTTGGGTTCTGGTGACACTAACCTATCTATCTTCTGGGCTGGGTTGATATGTTGGGTTCTGATGATCCTAACCTATCTATCTGCTGGGCTGGGTTGATATGTTGGGTTCTGATGATCCTAACCTATCTATCTGCTGGGCTGGGGTGATATGTTGAATTCTGACGATCCTAATCTATCTATATTCTGCATTCCGCTGACAGACTCCCCTTTCATGATCATTCTTTATCTCATTGTTACTGTAATAAATTTAAATGGATTTTTTTTAAGCTAGAGCCAGCATCCTATACATTAGAGAGGAAACCTGAAAATGAATGATCAGGTTCATAGAATAGGGCATCACCTTTTGCTATTCATACTGATCCTGAAAGTTTCCCTTGTCCTTGATGATAATACAAACAGGGCTGGGCGCCATCTTTCGATGGACCATGCAGCCTGCATTGTCTCCCTCCATGCCTTGTACACCCTTGACAACACTCTTAACTCCATTTTATAATTATAGTGTTGTCGTTTCCAAGGTTTTGCGGATAAGATCAGAGACTTACATTATTTTATCCCATAATATGATTTATTTGACTGTATTCAGAAGAAATTCGTGCTTATAAAGCAAAGAAAATTACCTTGAAATTTGAGGAAAGTTGCATTCACCACTGTATGTGAGAGCGAGGCATGCACTGGATTCACTAATTCTAATTATTGCTTTAAGTAGGAGTTTTTGGCAGAAGGTCAGGAAATAATAGGAGAATGTGTGAATCTGCAGAACACAGCAGCAACAAGCTTAATCATTTGAATAAAGCCATTTTTCCCCAGACTCTCTGAGTGATGTTCAATGTTCTGGATAGATCTAACACAATCAGTCTGCTCTCTGGTGTATATCTGTTTCCTGCTGACTCAGGCGCCCGGGCTTCTCCTGCCATTTTTAAATGGAATCGTTCATATTGGGCAGTTTTTCTTTCATGAAACAATACATCTTATTTATATGGTAAACTACCTGGGAGACCTCAGTGACACAGAACCTTACAGAGAGAGCCGTCCCAATTATCAAGTCCAATTCCCTTCTCGAATCAAAGCAAACACACAATTTCAACCAATGCAGCAATGTAAATCATAGGAGTTATATTCTCATTTGTATACAGGGACATGATGTATCCTCCAATCATTGATTCATTCTGGATGTCATTTAATATGATAGGATCAACTCTCTTCTCTCTTCTCTCCGTTTCGCAAAACCTTGTACTGGCACATATTTTATACATAGCCATGAGTAGTAATAATAATAATAATAATAATAATAACTTTATTCATATAGCGCCATTATATTCCTATAGGGTACATGTTCAGACAGTATTTGACGTTACAACGTGATAAAGAAATGAGCCCATCAAACAATAGAAGTTAGGGCGCTGCTCACGAGAGCTTACAATCTATTCATCTAATGTAGAGGGAGCATTTGACCTCTGATCAGCAGGTTGGGCTTTCTTGGACAGGTTACACGGGGGCTGTTCTAGAGGCAGTGAACAGAGGCATTGCTTTCCTAATTACATCCTTGAAAACAGATTTACATATTCCCCAGAATCCCCCAGTGGAGTGAGAATGGCTTGTAAGTCTCCATACACCTGCAAAGGCTCTCCTTAAAGGGATTCTACCATTAAAGCAACTTTTTTTTCTAATTACCACGTCGGAATAGCCTTAAAAAAGGCTATTCGTCTCCTACCTTTTGATGTGGTCTCCGTCGCGCCGTTCCTTAGAAATACCGGTACTTACCGGTATGCTAATGAGGTCTCGGCAGCAATGGGGGCGTCCTTCTTCTTCATCTGCCTCCTCCCTTGTCTGTCGTCTTCTTTATTCGTCATGTCTGACGCCTGCGCAGTCGGCCGGTGGCCATATTTCCAAGGCTGCAATTGCGCACATGCGCAGTACGCTCCTTACGTCTTCGCCGAACAGAGTGTACTGCGCATGCTCAGTAAGGTGTGTCCAGCCCTCCGACGCGCAAGTGAACTCATCCAGGCGTCGGAGGGCTGTACGGACCTTACTGAGCATGCGCAGTACACTCTGTTCGGCGAAGATGTGAGGAGCGTACTGCGCATGCGTGCAATTGCAGCCTTGGAAATATGGCCACCAGCCGGCATGCGCAGTCAGCTCTAACAGGGTCTCGCTGTCAGAGCCGACTGCACAGGCATCAGACATGACGAAGAAAGAAGACGACAGACAAGGGGAGGAGGCAGATGAAGAAGGTGGACGCCCTCATTGCTGCCGAGACCTCATTAGGATACCGGTAAGTACCAGTATTTCTAAAGAACGGCGTGACGGAGACCACATCTAAAGGTAGGAGACGAATAGCCTTTCTTAAGGCTATTCCGATGTGGTAATTAGAAAAAAGTTGCTTTAATGGTAGAATCCCTTTAAGGAGTTTTCTTAGTCCCTGAGCCAACTATAACTCAACTATAACTCATGCCCATACTGAAGTTCCTGGTATGAGTTATAGTAAATCTGGGCTGAGTTCTTCCTACTGTGCTCTACCCACTGTCTTAAATGGTGCGTAGGTCAGAAAAGTGGTGTCTCTTTGGCAGATGTGCTATTTCTAAGCATACAGACCATAAATTCCTCCCAATTTGGGAAAATCAGATTCTGCAGTTGAACTTGACCTCCAGTGCTGATACTAAATCCTCCATAGGTCAACTTATACTTCCGATTTCCACAGTCGATTTTACTCTTTGCAATGGATAGTGTGAAATCCACAACAAATTCACAAATATTACGCAATGAGTTGCTAACAATTCATGATTTTGGCCATCGTGGATTTTGTTTCAGATACTCATATTTGTCCTGTATGGACATACTCCACTTCTCTTTTTCGTCAGGTGGCCATTTGCATTGCACATATGATGCACAGAACTCCGCACAACCTGCAGACATCGCAGTGATTCCGTTCTATATACAATTTGGGGAACATAGTATAAAATATCTTTAGACTTTCACTTCGGAGCTCGGTTCATTTAGTAAACAATATAAGTGGAGATAACTTTTACATTCTGCAAAATGACTTGAAGTTTCCTATATTTTACTTTCCGAGACTATGTTCTGGCAATGAAGGGTGTGGAAAAACCACAGAAAGTCGAAACCATTTTAATTGGGCTTAGCAGTTTTTGTCACGTTCAGATATCTTCTCACTGGTCAGCATTTCTCACATTCAAGTGCAGAACTTGCCATCGCTCTTCAAGCCTTGCTAAGTTTTATTCCTATTAGTGTAAAAAGCATATATTAATATTCTCCACGGCAGGTAATACATCGCTACGTCTTTCAGGTCCAAGTTCTTGAGACACAAGGAAAATGACTAAATGTTATGAAAATTAGTATTTTATATGACAGTAGTACAGAAATAGCTCTTCTCCAGTGGGAAGAAAAGTAAGTCTGCAGTGACGTATATTTGGTAGCTATCCTGCAAGTCAATGTCCGACTCATTTAAGAGTCTGTATGACTGTCAACACCACCAGCTGGTGGAAAGTCCCTGGAAAGCCACGTCATATGCACAGACCACCTAACTCTACATATTCAATACCGTGCCCATAGTGTGCACATTACTGACCTCCCCATTTTCTGACTTCACACCTGTCCTGATCTCCTTGATACCAATTACTGACCTCAGCTTGCTCTGACTTCATACCTGACTGTTGATCCTGATCTAAATGAAACCTGTTGCCAACTATGTCACGTGCATTTCACCTTGTTCCCGTCTAACTCTTGGGTGCTATGCGCTGGTCTTTCTCTGGTCCCAAGAACGGCTGCCACCTACACAGAACCAATGTGAGGGCGGGTTCACACCTGTGCCCCATCTCTGCTTTGCGGGTTTCCATCTTCTTTTCCCCCGAGAAACTGGACAGGGGACGGAAACCCAGCGATCAGTTTTCAAACTCATTCACTTGAATGGACTTGCAAAGTGACCACCCATGGGCGTCTTCTGCCTCTCCATTGCGAAAACTTTTTTTTTTTTTTTTTTTTTTTTAGCTGGACACAAAGTTCTGCATGTCCGACTTTGTGTCCAGCTTAAAAAAATGGTTTCACCATGGAGAGGACGAAGACGCACACGGGTGGTCACTTTGCAAACCCATTCAAGTGAATGGGTATGAAAACTGACTGCTAGGAAACCCACCGGACTGGCTAAAGCGGAGTAGCAACCTTGTAACTTCTCCATAGCAAAGTCCAGATCCTGTATGGGGGTTAAAGAGGGCACACGGGTGGTCACTTTGCAAGCCCATTCAAGTGAATGGGTTTGAAAACTGACCACTAGGAAACCCACCGGATTGGCTAAAGCGGAGTAGCAACCTTGTAAGGTCTCCATAGCAAAGTCCAGATCCTGTATGGGGGTTAAAGAGGGCCTGGATGCCTTCCTCAAACAGAACAATATAACGGGTTATGAATTCTCGATTTTAAGGACACGTTGATCCAGGGTTTTTATACTGGCCGCCAGATTGGAGTTGGGAATGGGAATTTTTTTCCCCTGAAATGGGCAATTGGCATGACCCTCATGGGGTTTTTTGTCTTCCCCTGGATCAACACTGTAGGGGACTGTAGGGTTATAGGTTGGACTTGATGAACTGATGTCTTCTTCCAACCTCATCTACTATGTAACTACCTACTTACCTTTATGAGTGGCCCAATGTCAAACGGTTCAAGGGGCGCGGTGAGTCCACAACCTGTTCTCATTACAAGAGAATGGACTTCTTCTTCTTATCCTTTTTTCCATTATGTTTGCATTTGGATTGATATCTTTCACAAAAAGCTTTACACTGCAAGAAAGCAAAAAAAAAAAACTTTCTTCATTGTAAGTTGTACAAAGGGGAGCAATATAAATGAAAGACAAGTTAATGGTTATCACCTATTCATGTTGTAAAGACAAGTTTCATAAACTATCAAATTCTTGCCCGTATTAAAAGTGCATCAAAACAATAAATCTGGATTAAAACAATTGCACAAGATTCCGCCGCTTTCCCTGTTCGCGTCCAGCCCCGGTTGAACAATACATACCCCAGCTCTGACTTTAACAAGCGACAGAATCTCCTGCATTAAAGTTGCCCTTTCACTTTTTGTTCGTTAAACCCTTGTCAGTTTGTTCCTTTCCTGTGCTTATTTGTATGTTATTATCGGCAGGGGGTGGGTCCCCGCCATTAATGAGGCCTGGAGGGACAGCTCCCTTAACTCGCTGCTATTGAACATACATTTATTTTTATTTCTCCTTTAAGCTCTTCTGAACAGCTCATTAAACTCCTCGGCACTGGATTTTTTCAGGGAACGTACAGAAGAAAACTACAGGAAAAAAAAAAACTTTAGGAATAATAAATATACTGTATATATTCTATTTTTAGCTTCAGTATTTTTTTATCATTGCGTTTTATATTATTTATCATGCTTTTTTCTGCTTGTGCATTTGCCTCCATTAGAAAGACGCAGCCCATAGGTATAAAGCTTAAGATGATAATGCAGATATGAAGAGTTTATAGCAAAGAGATTTAGAAAGGTAACAGATATATACAGTAATGTGTAAAAATGTTGAGCTAACGCCCCACGTTGCGGAAACTCAGCTTTTTTTGTTGCAGATTTTGTTGCGTTTTTTTGCATGTGGCTCTTCCCTTGCAATTTATGTGAAAAATCCAATGTATTTTATTGCCCCCAGATGCTACAATGAAGATCGATGCACTCATGCAAGACCACTTCCCCACCACAGAAACGGCGGCTTTTGGGGTGGAAGAAAGGGGTCAGGTGACCACAAACAGCCAATATATGATTGTTCCAGTGATGGCCACACATTGCACCATTAGTATTTGTGCATCCCTGGTACTCCTTTTTTTTTCTGACATGAAAAATACATATGAGCACCAGACATAGACGATCATGTCTCTGATCACATGCACCAGCGGGGGTGCAGCGGTAGAAGTTGCTAGTGGGCCCTGGACCTTAAGGGGACCCCAAAAGTCCCTCTTCCCCATAAAATAACCCGCTATACTAAAAAGCAAGTTACGTAGGGGTCCTATTACAGATTTTTCATTGGGGACAAGGAGCTTCAAGTTACACCTCTGACCAGATGGATGAGAGTCCCTGAGCCACCATGCCACGAAGTGCTGAGTTGTCTGATTTCATTAGTGCATTGGCATCAGTGCATTGGCATTAGTCGCATGCAAGATGCCACGAAGTGCAGAGTTGTCCGATTTCAAGAAAGGGGTAATTGTGGGGGACCATAGAAATGGTTGATCCTTAAGAGACATAGCAAGAGAACTGAATTACCCAAAATCGACAGTGGCCTATGTGATTACGAAGTGGAAGGTGAACAGTGATTGTCGGAATGTGTCCCGAGTCGGCAGACCCCGAAACTGGGAGATAGAGACCGACCAGTGCTGCCAGAGAAACCGCACCCAACCGATGGCTCACATACACCAGTTGTGTCACCAGGCATCCGGGAGTATTGTGTCCATCAATCCCCTCCGTAAGGAAGCATCTGCTGGGGTCTACCAACTATTGTATATGAAGAAATGGTGTGTTTTTTATTTTCCCACAGGTGGCCAAATACTTATTGTTAGACAGTGTATAAATGTGATAAATAATAGTTTTTGGAAGTCCACAGAGATGAAATGTTGCCATGTTAATCTAGATTGCCCCATGTCTCCACACAGAATACCTATACAGATGCTCTGGCTACTACACTGACATGTGCGCCGTTGTTGGTATTAAAAAAAAAAACACAGAGCACCCTATGACAGTATTATATACACACTGTGTGCGGTATTACATGAAAGACACTTTAATGCAGACATTATGGCCAATGCAATTACTATGTAACTGAAGGACAAATTAAAAAATGTCATTTTAAAATATTATTTTTCTTCCACTACAATTATCAGAAAATGTAGTTATTCCAAGTTTTTCCAATTCTTTATTTGCATTGAGAGAACTATGACTGTAGATAGATCAGAGTTGATGGAACAGACATTTTGTGCCTAAGGCTTTTAAAATGTAAATCCAATATTTATGAGGTGCGATTGCTACAACTTCCATTCTCACTGCAAAGTATTCTCTCGCTACATGCGATTCCGAAGCTTCTTAAGAGCCTACGAGGAGAAGACTAGCACGGATACAACTTACAAGACATAACTTATTGGCCGGATATACTTACGAGTCATCTTCTGGTTGTTACTTAAGATTATTCTGAGCAGTGGCATAAGTCTTGTGGGCCCCAGTGCAATCTTTTGTCTGGGGCCCCCATCTCATCTCTACAACGAATTCATGTTATGCCCCTGATTCTGAGACATCCTGCTGGGACGGAGGTGGAAAGATCTGCTTCATCCATAGTATGGACACAAATCATAGAGACATCACACAGTGGCGAAATGGTAAATTAACTGGGTGATGTCAAAAAGTCTTGGAGACATTAGTGGGAAAGTGAAATAACGGAGGATACAAAACTAAGGTCATTGGCAGAACATAGAGGACTGATGGTAGGATAGGTTGGTAGACAATGATGGGGAGGTGCAGCACTATGGAGGGATTTGTGGGTGATCGTGGTAAGTTTATATTGTATTCTGTGGTGGATGGGCAACCAGGGCAGTGACTGGCACAAGGTAGATGTGTCTGTCTACCAGTTTGGCAGAAAGAGGAGTTTGGTGGCCGTATTCAAGATAGGACAGGAAGAAAACCAAGAGAGAATGGTGTTCCTGAGGCCAATAGAGTGAGGAGGAGCTGGTGATATACAATGTCCAACTCTGCTGACAGATCCAGAAGATTAAGAAGTGAATATTTCCCTTTGGATTTATCGGTCAGAAGATCATTGGAGACTTTTGTAAGGGACGTTTCAGTAGAGCGTAATGCACAAAAACCCAATTGTAAGGGTATGTTCACTCAATGGAATTTGCATTCCGCGTGTGAACACTTCTGCACGGCTAGCCCGATGGGATGTCGGTGTAGTGCACCAGCATCCAGTTGCGGAATTCTGCTCCAGATTAGGCCCAAAGAATGGGCCTAATCAGGAGGGAGGCTTGTGCCGTGGACAACACGGCTGAGTCAGCTGCAAGATAGGAGTGCTTGCAACTTTTTTCCGAAACTAGCTAGCAGAAAAAAGAAGCGAGCAGCTCCAATTGAAGTAAATGAGAGCCATTTTTGGAGCTGGATTTTGAGGCGGATTCTGCGTCAAAGTCCGCTCCAAAAAATTCCATGTGAATATACCCTACTGGGTCCAGAAGAGAGTTAGCAGAAAGTCATTGGATTAGGGGGAATAGACCAGGCATTCTAGGAGTGTGGAAATCAAGGGTAGGATAGAGACGGGTTGGTAGTTAGCAGAACAGGAGGGGTCGAAGAAGGGTTTATTTGGTAATAGGGTTATCACAGCATGTTTGAAGGAGGAGGTAAAGATTCCAGAAGAGACAAAGAGAGGTTAAAAATTTTAGTAAGCTAAGTTATAACAGCGGGGGACAGAGACCGGAGGAGATGTGGTAGGATTAGAGATGAGCGAACACTAAAATGTTTGGGGTTCGAAATCCGATTCGAACAGCCGCACACTGTTCGACTGTTCGAACGGGTTTCGAACCCCATTATAGTCTATGGGGGGAAATGCTCGTTTCAGGGGTATGCAACATTCGATCAAATTCTACTTACAAAGTCCATGAGTCAGGGTCGGGCTGGATTCTTCTCCCTGCGCAGCATCCCCATGTCCTCTTCCGGCCCTGAATTCACTCTGCTAGGCATCAGGCCTGGGCAGAGCCGACTGCACATGCCCGCACTACAAGCGGACATGTGCAGTTGGCTCTGCCCAGGCCCGATGCCTGGCAGAGTGGATTCAGAGCCGGAAGACGCCGCGGGGACGCTGCGCAGGGAGAAGACTTCTAAAGGTAAGAGAAGAACCAGTGTTGATTGGCAATGTATAGCATTCTGCCAATCAATGCTGGTTCTGCATCGAATCTTAATTTCGAACAGCTAATACTACTCGCTCATCTCTAGGTAGGATACATCTCGATCCTGTTCCTGGTTATTCTCCTGACTCCTCCTCTGACCTCCTGATCACTCATCTAAACACGTTCCTTGACTCCAACTACTGAATTTTTAGCACTACCGCCATCAATAGGTGACTCTTCGGGGAATAGCAAGCATGGAAATCTGACTGGGATTTTGGGATTTAAAGGTGAAAAACCAATTGTGTTTTAGAAAACCCAGAACTCTGTTGAGAAACCTAACAAGATTACTGTACAAATATGGGGCTAATCGGATTATCCTTCATACCTACAAGAGCTTTTTAGATCTTTTTTAATTTTCAAGTCTTAGTGAGTCTGTCCCTGTTGTGGTCAATGCGAAAGGTTTCTTTGCTTTGAAGAAAGAAAGGGCTTCATAACTAAGATTTATTCCATTGTCAAGATCTTTATAGAAATGTAAATAGCTGGAAAAGGATCGCTTTAAAATGTTGTAAAACTGCAAACCATGCAATTTAGACTTCAGTGCGTATCCTCTCCTAACCATTATACTTAATGTACAGTACATGGGCAATCTCTGCTGCGCGCTTGTCCTGGATAATCTTGTAAACAGAAGCATTACAAGTTACATCAGCGGCGCTGAGGAAGTCACATAAATCGTCTCCTGAATTTATTACATCAGCCGGGCGCATGCATGTTTTGTATTGGTGTGAAACTATTATGTGTGACAGATTTTACAATCCACTTAAGCCAGTCATGCTCAGCTGATCAAACTTGCTATGTACGTTATTTATTTTGATTAGATTCTTCCTCTGACCCCATATTAAAGAAGATTATTTTATATTCAGACTCCATTTCTGAACTTATATCTCAAAGAGTTACAGTGTGATACTTACCGCCTCCTATTCTTATAGTGTAGATAGTACAACTGTGTATATGAGTATATAGATACATACATTAGACTAGTATGAGCAATTGGATATGTCTATGTATAGGTCTATCAGCAGACACATAGATAGATAGATAGATAGATAGATAGATAGATAGATAGATAGATAGAATAATAATAGATAGATAGATAGATAGATAGATAGATAGATAGATAGTAATATTGCAATCTATTATGAACAAATGGCAAAATATGTTCCAATACTGATACAAATAAATAAATATGAACTAGGGAGCTACATGTAAAACATAGATTTATAGAAAGATATTATGCAAAAAAAGACACTTATAATGATATGAGATAGATAGATAGATAGATAGATAGATAGATAGATAGATAGATATGAATAAATAATTATAGATTATAGATGGATATGGATAAATGATATATGATTGATGGATAGATAGATAGATAGATAGATAGATAGATAGATAGATAGATAGGAGATAGATAGATAGATAGATAATAGATAGATAGATAGAT